>NC_049243.1:4848484-5151515 GCF_011100685.1 Canis lupus familiaris | reverse complement strand
CACTATTTACCAAAGTCAAATTACGGAAATAGCCCAAGTGTCCACTGACTTATGAATGGGTAAAGATGATGTGGTATATGTATATATATATGTAGGTATATATATATATATATATATATATATACACACACACACACACACATACACACACACACACACACATACACACATACATACCACATACACACACACACACATACACACACACAGTGGAATATTACTCAGCCATAAAAGGAATGAAATCTTGCCATTTGCAATGACATGGATGGAGCTAGAAACTATTGCACTAATAAAGCAGAAGAAGTCAGAGAAAGAAACATACCTTTTCACTCATATGTGGAATTTAATAAAACAAATGAGTAAAGGTAAAAAAGAGAGGCAAAGCAAAAAACAGACTCTTAACTATAGAAAACAAACTGATGGTTACCAGAGGGGAGGTGAGTGGGGAGATGGGTTAAATAGGTGATGGGGATTAAGGAGGGCACTTGTGATAAGCAACAGGTGTTGCATGGCCATGTTGAATCACTACACTATACACTGAAACTAAGATTATACTGTATGTTAACTCACTGGAATTTAAATAAAAACTTAAAAAAAAAAACCTTTACAGTATATCATATCTTCAATAGATAATGTGCACCGAAAGGGTTACTTGTTTATCAAGCTGACTTGGAATGACCTCCAAAGTATTTTAAAAGTGAAAACAGTAAGGTATAGAGTAATGTACAATTTTAAAAATTATGTTTGTAAAACCAGAGGGAGATAACAAGAAGACATACAAATCTGCTTGTGTAGAATATTTCTTGGAAGGATACAAACAAAATTGGCAAAAGAAAAAAAAAAGTTAATGAGGTCAGGGATAAAGGCTTTTCACAATATATTCTTTCACATTTTTGAAATTTTGAACCATGTGAATGTATTATTAAAAAGAGAAAGACTTTTAAAAGTATCATAGGCAAGAGCACCAAAAATGTTGGGTACCCAAGAATAAAATACATATATAAGACGTTAATAGAAAAAAGTTAGAAATTCATAAATTTAATGCATTTGAAATAAAAAAACTAGTTTTTCCATGAAATTTTTTAAAAAACAACTCATTTTAAAAATGTATATGAAAAAGCAAAGGGCCAAGAAAAGCCAAGACAACTATGAAAGAGAATGCAAGGGGCCTTTGGCTTAGCGTGAAGCTATAATTTTGCCCAAGATAGACCAAAAGACCAAAAGAATGAATCAATGTTCAGAATTCTGCAGCAGTATTTTGGGGGAGGAGAGAAAAGAGGGGAGGGGAAAGGAGGTCAAAACTAATCCAGTCCAAGAAGTTTGGAGACAAATACATTTTGGTAGGTAGTTACTAGGTGTTGGCAAATGCTTTTTAGGGGAAGAAGAAAAATGGCTCAAGATTGTGATGTGCAAGTATCTGAGGTGGTCTGAAGCAAGCACATGTATACTGAGGAATTCAGTCATTTCTGATACCAGCAACTTTGAAAGCCCACATTTTAGTCTCACTTTAATAATCATTTTATCATATATAGACCTGTTTCACAGAAATTATTTCTTTTGGACTCTACATTTTTGTCTGATAGTAATTTTCTTAGTGTTCCACACTAATCAACAGGGTAGGCATGACTAGATATAATTTAACCAGGGGATCTTAATCAGGACCCATTTATCTTTTGCTACTTGAGCAAATTCCTAATTCCTAGGAATTTAACAATTTCTATTTGGAGCTTAGAGGAAAAGTCAAAATTCAATTAATTGAAAATTACTTTGACAAAATGATGATAATGAATGTAAAAAAGAATATATTTAGAAAAGAAACCTTAAAAGATTTAATAATTTCTATATAAACATACAAGATACAGTTCACTGACAAGTCAAAAACCTTACCCTTTTCAGGTAATTCTGGACCTCTCCCCCTACTTCTGCCCATCCGGTCATTCCTAATTTCACTTCGAGACTCATTTCTGGCATCATTCCTTATTTCAGTACGAGAACTTTCTTCTCTTAAATGGTTTCTGCCATAACTTCGGGATTCTTCTTGATAGGTATCCTCCTTTCGATGAGTATCTCGACTTTCACGGTCCCTATAATCGTGGGTATCACGAGCGGACCGAGAATCTCTGGGATCACGGCTCTCTTTGTTATCTCTGCTATAATCTCTCATCTCCCTGGAGTCCCGAATGTCTCTAGAATCCCTTAGTTCCCGTCGGTCTCTAGCATCTCTGGCATCTCTCCGATCCCGACCATCTCGAGGTTCTCTGTCATCTCTGTGGTCTCTAGAAGAGCTCTGATCTTGCTCATATTCTCTTTCTTCTCTTGCATCCTTTTCTCTATCCCTTTTGCTTCTGGTCTCTGTAAAGCAAGTTCAGAAATCAACTAGAATTCCTTTTACAAAACTTTGAAAAACTAGACAATACATACAGAGAGCTTAAAATTTTTTAAAAAAGGTAATTCATATTCTTTGCAGAAAATAAAAACATGGGCAAATAAGAAAATTAAAACCATACATAAGCTGCAATTCCAAAGGTAATTTTATTAATACCAGGATAACCGTGTTCTTGATAAACTTAGAAGAGGATCTTCCTGTGTGCCCACTTACCCATACTTACAGATCTTAAATAAATTGATCTCATATCAGTGATGGCTTATTTTTAGAAACTACTTGTAGATCCAGAGGTACACAGCGACTTTAGCCATCTCTACCAAGTATTAGCCCAGACTAAACCATCCATGACCACTTCAAATGTACTTGAAGCACTTTAGAGTGGCCTACAGTTAGTAACCTGGCTGGTAAAGAGATACTGTTCTTTACCCTCTCTTTTCTTGGACTATTTAGTGGAATTACTCCTTTCTCTTAAGTTTTCTCTCCTTAAAGCATGTTCTATCACTTCAAAGAAAAATAAGAAAGAACTCTAGTTTTTGAAAAGCTAAAAGCGAACTCACTGATTATATAATTCAACCTTGTCACTGTCTAAATGAAGAAGAGGCCCAGAACCTAAGTGGCTTAGGCAACACCTTACCAAATGGGAATTTGCAAAGGATAGAAACTATTCTTTAGATATGCCTAGAATAGGCATAAATTGATTACAGCATAAATCTGATATGAAATCAAAGGATTAACAAGAGAATCTCAGAAAACAAACACACTGCCTTGTTTTTAAACCAGATTCCTTCATGTGTTGCTCTGAAACTCTGGAACTGCCTCAAGATCTGAGGCTACCTTAGCAATTAAGTAACCTTATGCCTGTTGTAAATTTACTTTCTTTTCTCTTTGTCTCAGGTGGCTGGGTCTATAGACTTTCTCAGGTCTCAGACTTTCCCAAACACCTAGTATCCATAAGACCCCCTATATTTTCACAGTAATAACTCATCTCTCCTGACAATTACAATGTCCATATACTTATATCCACAAATGCCATTTAAGAACAGAAGCACCAGGCAAAAATTTGATAAGTTTCCACTGCTTTTTGTGCATATCTATAACTTCCAGTCCTTCTCCAATGCCAACTGTGCCGAAAAATATGTTCACTCAGTACCAGATCCTTTTCGTGATTTTCCCATCTGTCTTTACAAATACATCTAGTTACTATATTTTGTTCTTTACCTACCTCCCCACTCCTCCACTAAAATTATTCTTATTTCAGATGATGACATCTAAATAAAGGAACAAACATCTGCTACATCTCTTATATAGAAGATTAAAGAAACATCTTCTTTACAAAGAAACACATATAGTTTATTATTAAATGGATTCTTCTTGTAATATAGACCACTCTTAGCACACTAAAATTCTTTTAAGACTACTGTATACTATTTCCCTTCATTATTATTTCAAAACATAGATATTAAACACACTAAAGAGTTTTCACTCAGCAAGTAGTCATGAAATGTACACTATATTTCCAGTCAACTATAGTTAAATATCTTATTAAAATTAATAGGTGCTAAGGGAATTTTCCTATCTTACCAATGTTCCATAAATACTGCTGTGCTGTTCTGGTTGCAAAATCATGTACACAAGACATAATTCTACACAATAGATGCTCTCTCTGGTCCCTACCTGGGCATTCACAATTTTCTTGAATAAAAGAACTTGATTAATTATTGCTTGCGCTGTTGATAGGAAGAGAACAACTAAATTCAAAATGTTTCACAGGAGACTTCTATACTATACTCACAGAGAGGTTTATTCTAAAATGCATATTAAACAGAAATGTTGCAAGTAGGCAAGTATTTCTTGAGTACTCATTATGTTTAAACATCAACTCAGGAGAAGTTAGGGGAAAAAAATAAGGACAAGAAGCTTGGATAATGAGTACAGAAAGAGATGAGAATTATTAGACTATATTATCAGATAATAATAGTATCTCAGCTTGAACAGGGAGTAGCAAATCCAAAATTAACTTAATTCTCAGGGATCTTGAAAGGAAAACTGCTTTGCTTACTTCTTTTTTGAGTTACACCTAGAAAACTGATCACTTGGTTTACACCAACCTTCTCAATGTTCCCTTGGCCCTTACCTCTTTATCAAAACATGTCTGATGCTTTCAAACTCTACCCCCTGGTTTGCTGCCTTTCTTTCCTTCACTTCTTTGTTTTTTTTTTTAAAGAATCAACTAAGCAATTAGAAGGATGTTTTAAGAATCAGATAGCCAAAAATTTCTAGAACTTGAGAGTACTCAATTAAAATAGCTTCACTGAAGAAAGCATTACCTCGGTATATACAAAAATGCCCACTTACATGCATTTAATAGCTTATGTTCCTGTGTCATTAAAAGCACTTCCTATTGCCCTCAAGAACTCTTCTCGGTTATAGAAAATTTAATACAACATAGTTCTCTTCTTTCTCTTATTATAACAATAAATCTGAACGTGCAGTTTTTTAATAAAGAAAATACTTGGGACTCCTGGGTGGCTCAGCGGTTGGGCATCTGCCTCTGGCTCAGGGCGTGATCCCGGAGTACTGGGATTGAGTCCTACACTGGGCTCCCTGCATGGAGCCTGCTTCTCCCTCTGCCTGTGTCTCTGCCTCTCTCCGTCTCGATCTGTGTCTCTCATGAATAAATAAAATTAAACAAACAAATAAACAAACAAAAAAAACCCAAACCAAAAAAACAAAACAAAACAAAAAAGAAAATACTTAAAGAACTCTAAAAAAAAAAAAAAAAAAAATTCAAGATAAAGAACAGTACCTTCCCTTCTTTCATGACGTCGATCATGAGACTGTGAAGTTCGTTCATGGTCATGTCTTCCCTTCTCTCGCATTGGAGAGCGATGTCTTGGGGGACTTTGCTTTCTCTGAGGAGAAGACAGAGAATGTGAAGGATAAGGAGAAGCAGAGCGTCGTAAAGGTGGAGTTATTGTCCTCTGAAAAGATGGTGAAGGAGTTCTTTTCCGACGAGGAGAAGGAGAATGTCTTTGAATAGATGATCCTGATTGTGAGGAAGATGAGTGATGTCTAGAAGATATAGGAGAATGATGCTGTCCTACTGGGGAAGTAGACCTGTAAAGAAAAGCAACAATAAAAAAAACCCTGAATTTTAAAGCTAAAAGTGTGAATCATAATTCCAGGATAAAGTTCAATTCACAATGCTATATAGTAATTTTTAAAATATCATTGATTTTAAGTCAGCCTGAGGCAACAGTTCTAGATGAGATATATATGGCCTTACTCCCAAGCTCTGGCTCCAAGAAGCACTCTTCCTGAGCACAGGTAGAGAATATAACCCTCACTTAAAGTATGGAATTCACTCTTATCAGAGATAATCTCTTACAGTGTGAAATAGGTACTTGGAGGCAGGAAACAAGAGGCTAAAGAGAAAACATACTCATAAGATCTAGATAGAAAGTGGCTGTGAGAATGCCTGTAATTCAAAGCTGTGGGAAAGGGAAAAGTCCTCATCAGCTAAGCCAAACCTCAAGTCTGCACTGTCTAGGTTGACATTTACGAGGGGGAAAGAATGACACAGTTAAGGAAAGGACATACAGGCTATACTGTCTTTATTTTAAATAACCGGCCTTTACCCTTAGCCAGCACAGATTAAATTCACAAGTCTAGGTTTAACGACGGCTTCTTCTATGCCCTCCAAATTACCTTTTCTAACCGTACAAAGTACATCTGAATCACTCCTACAATCTGTTAAATCCTGGGCCCTGGTTTATACTGAATATGCAAAATGTGTGTGTGATGGAAAGCTGGAACACACACACATCTGTGCAATAACTAAAAACAAACAGGACTAAGGTTTAAAAAATTACATTCCAGACACCACATATCTGGATTTAGTACCATTCCTCAATCATTCTGAGGACTAGATGTTTGTTCAAAAACATTCTGTAGTCCTAGTCAAAGTATTTTATTTTTTCTAGTCAAAGTATTTTAAAATTACCTTCAGTACCTATGACAAATGTTTTTTAATTTCCACAATGGTGGCAAAATCATTATTAATCCTAAACCAGAGTCTGTCATCCTTGGCAGTACTGACATTTTGTATTCAGCAATTCTTTGTAGTGGAGGCTATCCTGTACATCATGGGATGTTTAACAGTATCCTTGGCTTCTATCCACCATAAGCTAGTACCATCCTCCCTCTCACTCCCATTCATAACAATAAAAAATTACTCCAGACATTTCCAAAGGTCCCTAGAGAGGCAAAATCATCCTTGTTGAGAACTGCTGCCCTGAACTATGTTGTTTATAAATGATGCCTTAGTAGACCTTTTATCAATAAAAGCTTCAAATGCATAAAATATATGTTACTGATTCAGGAAAGTGATGCAATATATAATAGAGAATTTTGCAGAACAAAGATATTAGCAAATAAAAAACACCTTTTGGATAATAGTTGACTAAAAAAAGTCAGCTAACTAGATCACCACATTCACCTAAACTAGGTATCAGCAATTCCACTAAACCTTCATGCTTTTCATAAAAATTATTTCCTTTTCATAAAAAAAAACCATAAGCCACTATAATTTAACTGACTGAACAGAAATGTATTTACTTAGAGGTATGAGTAGAAATGCTCAAGAATCTTACTCAAATTGGAAAACCAGCTATGATCAATGATGATTCAAATGCATTTAACTGAACAGAAAAATACTGCAAGATTGAGAATTAGAATGATTATTGTTTGGTGTGTTTTTTCCCAATTTCAATTTTGTCAGGTTCTGGTCAATTTGGAAATATCTAAATTGATAAAAGAAGAGATGTGGCTCTCCATTGAATTGACATTTTGGTTAGTTTTATTTATCGTGCATACCAAAAATTGTTTCAAGGATGTCTACAATACCCTTTGGTGATTAGTTCACAAAACGTAAAATAGTTCATGATACTATCTTTAAAAGACACAATACAGTCCAATCACATTTCTAATCAAGTTTGGTGTTGATAGCATGGAGTAAAAAACTTCAGTTCAAGCTTAGGATAATCAACCTATCAAGTTAAGGTCAGAGGACGAATGCACTGTCAAGTTATGGTTTCAGCATTTTTCTTCTTACCCATCTTTAAAAAAAAAAGTTAAGAGAACTGTTGGTTTAATTTAAAAGCATCTGTTATGGACTATGTCCTCCCAAATTTATACAACCCCTCAACGTGATAGTATTTAAAGGTGGGGGCATTTGGGAGTAAATGGTCTAGATGAGGTCCTGCGCATAGGGCTCCCATTATGAGATTAGTATTCTTATAAATAAAGGAAGAGACCAGAGCTCACTCTCTCGCCTCCATGTGCAGACATGGTGAGAAGACAACCGTCTATGAACCAGGAAGGGACCAGGAACTGAATCTGCTGGAACCTTGACTTTGGACTTTCTAGCCTCTATAGCTATGATAAATGAATGTTTGTTGTTTAAGCCACTTAGCCTATGGTATTTTATAAAAGTAGCCCAAGTTGGCTAAAACAGCATCTTTATATTTTCCTATTATTATTATTCTTTTAAAAGTCTGATAACTAAAAAGAAAAGTAAAAAGAGAGAATCTGTTACCAAAACAGGATGTGTCAAATTATGGATGTCAACATAATTGGGCCTGGGTCTATGTTCATTCTGCATTCAGAAAAGGTAGAAAATAAAACTCTCTTGAAACCTGACCAAAATCATTGATATGTTGTTTTTTACACTATTGCAGAGGTATATTAAAATACACTTCCAGTTAGAATAGCAGTAATTTTAGATCAACTATTCTTAGGCTTTAGAGTTGGCTGGTTTCTTCTTTGAGGGGAAAAAAGAGGTGACATTTGACACTCAAAGAAAAGAGTTTATTGCATAATGAGAAGCTCAATACGTTAAAAAGAAACCTGTATAATCAGCAAGAGCACTGTGGTTTATAGCATAGGGAAAACACCAATCATTAGCCTGACTTGATTCTAATCTAAAGTTTTTTTTTTTTTTTTTTTTTTTTTTTTTTTTTAATCTAAAGTTTTTTAATGCTGCTACAATTAGGACAAAACGTGGGATGAGAATATTCAGGGTATATTTCATATTTCATTTGAGGAAAACATGGGACAGTTAAGAAGGTTATAAAGAAAAACTTCTCTCATTCAAAATACAATAATTTCACCTACAAACCAGTATGTTTACCATAGATTTTCTTAAAATTATAATACCATTTTTTTCTTTCAGTAGTCTTTCTCAAATACAAAAATATGTCTTCATAGTGTAACTAACATTTATAACATTTAAAATCATCATGTAAAGAATACTAAAAAAAAAAAAAACCCAAAACAACAACAAATGAATGGACTATGGACACTATCATAATCAACTATTCCCAGTGGTAAAATACAACATAACATGATACAGATTTTACAGAAATATTTAGGCTTTGTTATTTTACATAATAAACATATCTTTATATAAAATAGTCAATTTATTGAGCAAATATTAAATGGGCGTCTTCTATGCTCTTAGCATTATATTTTTGGCATTGAGAATACAGAAGTAAAGAAGACAGGCAAACCATTAACATAGTAACAATAATAATAATACCAATAACAGCAGCAGGTAACACACATACTGCTACTATGTGCAAGACACTGTTTTAAGTACTCTACATGTATTAACTCATTTCATCTTTATGACAACAACCCTAAGATAACTGAGACAGAGGACTGAAAACCAGTCTGTCTTAACTATATGGTCTAGAAGAAGACCACCAACAAGAAAGCAAAGTAATTTCAGGTAGTTAATGCAACGAAGTCTGTAAAAACGGTAATGAAAATAGAAACTGATAGGTCCAAAAAATAAAGCTTAGGGGGACAATGTTAAGATGCTTAGAAGGAAGGGCCTTTACGGAGATGAAATTTGAGCCAGAAATTGATAATGTGGGGAAAGAACTTTGCCTTGCAGAGGGTTCAGCAACCACTAAGGAGGCAGTAGGAATCAAAATATACGAGAAGATCAGAAAGCAAAGATAACTACAATTTGTAAGTGAAGAGTTACATGAGGGAAGATCAGAGAGTAGGCGGGGGCCAGATGATATGAAGTCATGTAGGTGACAGTAAAGTCTGGATTTTTTTTTTCCTCCAGATTTTATTATAAGCATGAAGAAAATCAGTGGTGAGTTTTAGGGGGAGGGATGTGTCATTCAAAATTTAGCATGATCTCAAAGGATAAAAATCATTATGATCATCTCAACAGATGCAGAAAAAGCATTGACAAAATTCGACACCCATTTATGATAAAAATTCTCAACAAAGCGGCTTTAGAAGAACGTACCTCAACATAATAAAAGCCACACATGACAAACCCACAATAATTGGATCATCATTGGATATGATGAAAAACAGAGCTTTTCCTCTAAGATCAGGAACAAGACAAGGATGTCCGCTCTAATCACTATTATTCCACATATTACTGGAAGTCCTAGCTGCAGCAATCAGACAAGAAAAAGAAATTAAAAGCATCCAAATTGGTAAGGAAGAAATTAAACTGTCACTATTTGTAGATGAAATGACACTATATATAGAAAATCCTAAAGACTCTGCCAAAAAACTATCAGAAGTAATACGTGGAGATCCAGTAAAGTTGCAACATATAAAATTACTACCCAGAAATTGATTGCATTTCTATACACTAATAATGAGATAAAAAAATTAAGAAAACAATTCCATTTAAAACTGCACCAAAAAACAGTAAGATAGCTAGAAATAGACTAGAAAAACCAAAGCTGGAGTGTCACAATTCCAGATTTGAAGATATATTACAAAGTTATAGTGATTAAAACAGTGTGGTCCTGGAACAAAAATAGACACATGATCAACAGAACAAAATAAACTGCCCAGAAATAAACCCACAATTATACGGTCAATCTATGACAAAGGAGGCAAGAATATACACTGGGGGAAAGATAGCCTCTTCAATAAATGGTGCTGGGAAAAACTGTACAGCCACATGCAAAAGAATGGAACCTGACCACTCTTCTACCACACAAAAATAAACTCAAAATAGATTAAAGACCTGGAACCAAAAAACTAGAAAAAAAACATAGGCAATAATTTTTCTGACATCGGCCTTAACAACATTTTCTTAGATATGTCTCCCCAGGCAAGGGAAACAAAAGCAAAAATAAACTATTGGGACTACACCAAGATAAAATACTTTTTGCACAGCTAAGGAAATCATCAACAAAACAAAAAGGCAACCTATTGAACAGGAGAACATACTTGCAAATGACGTATCTGGTAAAGGGTTGTTACCCAAATATACAAAGAGCTTATACAACTCAACAGCTAAAAACAAAAAAAAACAAGAAACCCCAAAACAACAACAACAAAAACAAAACAAGTAATCCAACTGAAAACGGGTAGAGGGCTTAAAGAGGTATTTTTCCAAAGAAGGCATCAACAGATAAACCAAAAGATGCTCAGCATCACTAATCATCAGATAAATGCCAATCCAAACCACAGTCACAACTGTCAGAATGACCAGAATAAAAAAACAAGAAATAACAAGTATTAGTGTGGCTGTGAACAAAAAGGAACCCTCATGCACTGTTGGTGGGAATGTAAGTTGGTAGAGTCACTGTGGAAAGCACTATGAAGGTTCTCCCAAAAAATTAAAAATAGAAATATCATATGATGCAGTAATTCCACTACTGGGCATTTACCTAAAGAAAACAAAAACATTAATTTGAAAAGATATGAACCCCTATGTTTATTACAAAATTATTTACAATAGTCAAGATATGGAAGCAGCCTATGTGTCCATCAGTACATAAATAGATAAAGAAGATGTGGTATACATATGCAACGGAATAGTATTCAATCATTAAAAAAAAAGAACGAGATGTTACCACTGGCAACAACATGGAAGGACCTAGAAGGTATCATGCTAAGCAAAATAAGTCAGACTGAAAAAAGATGAATACCACTTAATTTTACTTATATATGGAATCTAAAAAAAGAAAGCAAATGAATAAACAAACCAAAAGCAGTAACAAACCCATAAATATAGAGAACAAACCAATGGTTGTCAGAGGGGAGAGGGGTAGGGAAGATGGCCAAAATGGGTGAAGGGGAGTGGGAGATACAGGCTTCCAGTTAAGGAATCAATAATTATAGGGATAAAAGGTACAGCATAGGGAATATAATCAATGGTATTGTAACAGCGTCATATGGTGACAGTTGGTAGCTACACTTGTGAGCATAGCATAATGTATACAGAAGTTGAATCACTATGTTGAATCACTGTTACACCTAAAATTAAACTAACATTATGTCAAGTATACAATAAAAAAAAATCTTACCTGTCTAAATAACTATTTAAGATGGAGGAAGAAAATGCTTTTGTGTGATGATTGCTTTTTAAACCTAGAGTTTGCTGTCCCTTTGAAGCAAGTAATAAATACTCTCTGGAAGGGGAAACATTTCTAAGTGAACAAACTATCAAAACAGGAGAATACTTTTGTTTGTAGGAATCTTCTGAAAGATGTCTCCTCATAAATATAATGGTACTTATAAAACAGATCTGACTCAAGCAAACAAATCAATTCGACATCATAAGAGTAAATCTAACCCAAATACAATTCTAACAATTTTGTTTTTGCATTTATATAGAAATGAAGTAATTTCAAAAACCTTAAGAATGAGGACTGTTAAGATAACCCTCAAATCAACACATCCTTAAATGTTATTCAAATCTAGATTTACCATAAATAGAATTTTTCAGAATCTTGTTCAAGAGCCTTACACAGATTTTCTCAATCACATGACTTAGCTAAAAACTGTACCTACCATTGTTATTGAAATTCGGAAGAGACAAGTACCTGGTATCCGTGGCACATATGAGGAAGATTGTTTTTGAACTTTAGGAATATAAGAGTCAGTATTCCAAATGAAATGAAATCCAGAAACAACACACACTAGCATAACATGAATTAAGACAACTGGCTCCTATCCCCTACCTGGTGGAGCAAGTTAAAGTTATTACTTTCTCCTGGGATGGGATGAGGTTGTGAGGTGATGAAAGAGGGACCACACCAAGAAACAGCAAAAATCTAGTCTTAGGAAGGAGGGAGGTGAAGAACAGTTCTCAAGGCTCTGGACTGATCTCCTAGACATAACATCTCCTTAGCAAGGCCAACAAAGTAGGTAACTAAATTAAGGCAGATTCTTAAAATCCTTGCCACTGTTCTAAAAGTTCTCACCCGTCACACATGATTTAACTGTTAGTCAAAAAATTACCACCAGATGGCACCAAACCACAGCCAGGTTGGGATGGATTTTGCTAGTGCAAGTTTGGGTGTCTTTCATTAATCTCACTACATAGAATGCAGCCCCACACTTTTACTGGATGGAATTTCTGGCCTCCATTTACACCATGGTATACACTTCTGATTGTAGCAATTACTGGAACAGGATCAAACTTTCCAACCACCTGCTGCTGAAAAGCCTCTCGGAAACTACTTGAGAACAAGTCGTTCTCCCTCTCAAGTCTAATTTCACCAAGCATGTTGGACAAAAGGTAAAAGTACAATTTTTAGGGACATAAATACCATTCTAGATTTGGCTGCAAAACAAGAGATTCTCTAGATAGCTCAACAAATTTTCCCAATATCACCTATGAAAGAAAGCCCAAGACTTATCAATTTGACTTATTGTGAAATTGCTTCATTTTCCCCCAATGTGACTGAGTTATTTTGATATTTATAAAACTCTTTCATTTTGGGGGCACCTGGCTGGCTCAGTCAGTATCACAGGCAACTCCTGATCTCAGGGCATGAGTTCAAGCTCCATTTTGAGTGTACAGCTTAAACATACAAATAAATAAATAAAACTCCTCTTTAACAGAAGTCTACTATAAATTTAGTGTATTATAGAATTATATCCAGCTATGTTACATTTTAACTGCCTTAATTTTGTATCCCTAGCCTAAATCAGTCCTCACATGAGGATACTTTTTAGGTCTACACACAGGGCTTGATTAAATGCAGAAAAAAAAGATAATGTCTCAGATAAGCAATTTCCAACCTGAACACAAAGGTCCCATTTTAATATTAAATACTGCTTTCCTTTTTTCCTTTTAGGTGTGATGGAGGTATGTGATTGTATATTCTTAGGTGTATTTTTCTCGGAGATATATTCTAAACTATAGGGATGAAAGAGTAAAATGTCTGGGATTTGCTTCAAAATAACACTGGAGAAGGGAAGGTATATAGGAGTATACACAAAACAAGATGAGTATAAAAAGGTCATTATACTAGTGTATTTTTATGTGTGAAATGTTCCATAATAATTGTAATGTTAATGTGACATTTTCCCATCCTCTATATACAGCCCAGCAGCATTAGTACACATTTACTCAAGAAACCATAATTCAGTCTATAGAAAATGCTTGGTGCACAAATGGATCCTTCCTTGTCCTGTGGCTCATGGCCACAGGGTAAGATCTGCAATCCAGATCATGGTACTTTTACATGAATACTGAATAAATCCAATAAATAATATTCTTTGTCAATCTGAAACATTTTAATTATTTTGATAAATGCGTGCAATCACTGAAAGGAAACATGACTGTCACTTTGATGGTAATTTGCTTATTCTCCTAAATTGAAGTCAAAGCCAGCAAGTTTTAAACGATCACATCAGTCTTTCAAAGCTGGGTAAGACTCATCATACAGACATTTATACTATCAAGAAGTATATTTCTACATTCAGGTAATTATAATGAAGTTTTTTTTTTTAGTGAATAGCTATGCTCTCAATATTATCTTCTCACTTAAACACAAAATTCTGCATCTTAGCATTTTGATTAAAACATATTACCATCCATCAATAAAACCATATTTAATTAAATGTCGAGTAGAATGAGCTATATACACAAATTGCTAGCTAACTCCTCTGGTTAACATAAAGTTATACATAAAGTTTGTGCTTCTTTAAGTCTTTGTTTTTAAAATACACTGGTAATTTGGTTTTTTCTAATTCAACAAAGTATATAGAATATGGATTTTTCACTGATGAAGAAGATATTACAGGTCCACTAAAAAACACCATTGCAAATATCCACATGAAATTATCTAGCTATAACAGGTTAGGAATATTGATACAAAATATTTCCTTCATAAGTGGTTTTCTCACTAAATACCTAATTTGAACTTAATTTTCCTGTATATTACACCTCTTCTAAAACAAATTATAGAATAAAAATGATTTAGTTGAGTTCCAAGTAATCAAGATTTTACTATTTTCTATACAAAGTCATGAAAAGTTTATTTTACAAAAGTGTAATGGGAAACTGGAGTAATAAAATTTATAACTTTTTTTTTCTTGGGCAAACAGCGGTACTCAGGTTTTGATCAATGATGCGTAAATAAGTAAATTAAAGCTCAGTAAAGTCTACGTCAAATGGGAAGACACTGATTAGAAACATTCTTCTAATAACCATGGCCTCCAAACTAATAACCATATTCCAAATATGACAGAACTTAGTGCTTTTCAAATTAATAAATATTTTGGGAACAGAGTATATTTTTAACAAAGTTGAGCAGATTCATCAACAAAGTTGACGGCCAATGAAGGTGTGGGAGAAGGTACTCAAATTCTCACTGCCAGAACACAGGCAACACCCTTTTTGAACCTGGTCACAGCAACTTCTAGCAAGATGCATCTATGAAGGCAAGGGAAACAAAAGCAAAAATGAACTATTGGGACTTAAGATAAAAAGCTTCTGCACAGCAAAAGAAATAGTCAATAAAACTAAAAGACAACCTACAGAATGGGAGAAGATATTTGCAAATGACCTATCAAATAAAGGGCTAGTATCCAAGATCTATAAAGAACTTATTAAACTCAACAGCAGAGAAACAAACAATCCAATCATGAAATGGGCAGAAGACATGAACAGAAATTTCACCAAAGAAGACACAGACATGGCCAACAAGCACATGAGAAAATGCTCCGCATCACTGGCCATCAGGGAAATACAAATCAAAACCACAATGAGATCCCACCTCACACCAGTGAGAAGGGTGAAAATTAACAAGACAGGAAACAACACATGTTGGAGAGGCTGTGGAGAAAGGGGAACCCTCTTGCACTGTTGGTGGGAATGTGACCTGGTGCAGCCACTCTGGAAAACTGTGTGGAGGTTCCTCAAAGAGTTAAAAATAGGGCAGCCCGGGTGGCTCTGCAGTTTAGTGCCACCTTCAGTCCAGGATGTGATCCTGGAGACCCAGGGTCGGGTCCCCACATCGGGCTTCCTGCATGGAGCCTGCTTCTCCCTCTGCCTGTGTCTCTGCCTCTCTCTCTCTTTCTCTCTCATGAATAAATAAATTTAAAAAATCTTAAAAAAAAAAAAAAAAAGAGTTAAAAATAGAGCTACCTTATGACCCAGCAATTGCACTGCTGGGGATTTACCCCAGAGATACAGATGCAGTTAAACGCCCGGACACCTGCACCCCGATGTTTCTAGCAGCAATGTCCACAATAGTCAAACTGTGGAAGGAGCCTCGGTGTCCACTGAAAGATGAATGGATAAAGAAGATGTGGTCTTTATATACAATGGAATATTACTCAGCCATCAGAAACGACAAATACCCACCATTTGCTCCAACATGGATGGAACTAGAGGGTATTATGCTGAGTGAAGTAAGTGAATCGGAGGACAAACATTATATGGTCTCATTCATACGGGGAATATAAAAAATAGTAAAAGGGATTAAAGGGGAAAGGAGAGAAAATGAGTGGGAAATATCTGAAAGGGAGAAAGAACATGAGAGACACCTAACCCTGGGAAATGAACAAGGGGTGGTGGAAGGGGAGGTGGGCGGGGGGTTCGGGTGACTGGGTGATGGGCACTGAGGGGGGCACTTGGCGGGATGAGCACTGAGTGTTATGCTATATGTTGGCAAATCGAACTCCAATAAAAAAATATACAAAAAAAATCTCACTGCCAGATCAGTGGCAGATAGAGAATCATGATTTTTTTTTTTCTGGAAGGAAATAGGTTCTCTCCCTTTTACCAAAACACACACAGGCAAAACTTTATCCACAAATCAGGAAATCTGCAGATCCTCTGAAATATACTAATGGATCTCAGGTTAGGAGCCCCTGATCTATCAAGCTGCAGAACTAAGACACAGAAGACAGGGAAATGGACTTAAGCCATAGGATATGATTTTGTTGTATCATCTGTCCTACACATATGCCTGCTCTTCTAGTAACTAAACAGGAAACCATCTTTTTTTTTTTTTTTAAAGATTTTATTTATTTATTCATGAGAGACAGGCAACAGGCAGAGGGAGAAACAGGCTCCATGCAGGGAGCCCGATGTGGGACTCGATCCCAGGTCTCCAGGATCCCGCCCTGGGCTGAAGGCGGTGCTAAACCGCTGAACCACCTGGGGTGCCCACAGGGAACCATCCTTAAGAAATAAATGTAAATAATCCTCTATATCCAACAGGCCTGGTACATTTTACTTGGAGAAAAAAAAAAAAAGAAAATCCATATTCAGAGAAATATTATTTTCCATACACATGATTACTTATTACTTCTACCTGTAGTAACAAAGCTTCTGAGAATATTTTTGTTCACTGTTCTATCACCTGCTTTTAGAACAATGCCTACCCTATACCCAGTAACTAAATAAATGAACTAGCATACTTTCACTTAAGCACAACACATCCTAATAACCAAAATATTCTGAATAAACCCATTATAAAATCTAAATGTTTAAGGACAATTTTCTCCAAAGGAATTCTGACGCTAATCTTTAATTACATAACACATCAATCTGAAAGCATGACGAAGATTCTTAATACAGTATCTGGTTTTAGAATTAATAAGTTCTCTTTCAAAGTAATGGAAATATATTAAAATAAGAGAACACCTCAAAAAAAAAAAAAAAACCCTGGAAATTAAATTAACTCCTCCTAAATCAAAATGCCTTATTCAATTTTGTCAAATATGGCTTCAGAACTCCAGTGCAAGTAAGGTACCTATGCAGTTCTTCATACTCCTAGTTCTGCTGCTTCATTTCCTTAGATAAAATAAACCAAGTTCATATTTTTTCTATATACGAAGTAATAGGAAAATTATAAGGCTTTCTTCCCTTCGTAATTTTTCTGCTGCCTGGACTATGGATGGAAAAATCTTAAGTCATCAGTAGTGATATTAAACCACTGGATAACCCTGAAAAAGGAAGCATGGGGGCGCCTGTGTGGCTCAGTTGGTTAAGCATCTGCCTTCAGCTCAGATCATGATCCCAGAGTCCTGGGATGGAGCCTCCTGTCTGGCTTTCTGCTCAGTGGGGAGTCTGTTTCCGCCCTCTCCCTCTGCTGCTCCCCCTGCTTGTGGATGCTGGCTCTTTCTAGTGAAGCATGCAGTACTAGATCACCAATGACTCTGCAGAACAGTGTATATAGGTCCTGGACTGCCTCCCTCTGAGCTTCTCTCTAAATGAGAATAAATCGCAATTTATGGTTCCTAAACTTTGTTAAACATTAGAGTCACCCAATGAGCTTTTAAAAATCTGGACGCCAAGGCTGCTCCTCCTACTAACTAAGAAAGAATATCTGGGGATTGAAATCAGGTATTAATACTCTTCAAAGGGGATCCCTGGGTGGCGCAGCGGTTTGGCGCCTGCCTTTGGCCCAGGGCGCGATCCTGGAGACCCGGGATCGAATCCCACGTCAGGCTCCTGGTGCATGGAGCTTGCTTCTCCCTCTGCCTGTGTCTCTGCCTCTCTCTCTCTCTCTGTATGTGACTATCATAAATAAATAAAAATTAAAAAAAAAATTCCTGTTAAAAAAAAAAATACTCTTCAAAGACTCTCAGGCAGTTTCCACAGTGCTGTAAAATTTGGAAACTACTGCTTTCTGTACTTAAGCTCCCCCGACACCCAATGCCCCCAAACACGCACATTGAATCCTTACTACCAACAGCTGATTCTAAATTTGATGCTGTGAAAGTACCAGTTAGAAAAAAAAAAAAAAAAGAAGGCAGCCCTGGTGGCTTAGTGGTTTAGCGCCGCCTTCAGCCCGGGGTGTGATCCTGGAGACCCCAGATTGAGTCCTATGTCAGGCTTCCTGCATGGAGCCTGCTTCTCCCTCTGCCTGTGTCTCTGCCTCTCATAAATAAATAAAATCAAAAAAAAAAAAAAAAAAAAAAAAAAAGAAAGAAAGAAAATCTTTACGGTTACATTCTATTACCTATGTAGCTTAAGTGAAAATCTGCAAATGGAAAGGCATTTTTAAATATCACTACACTGTCATTTATCAATAAAATAGGAAGACAGAGTGTATCTAATTAAGTACTTTGCTTATTTTTAAAAGCATTATCTCACTGAACCCTCACCTCAACCTTATGAGGCAGTAGCATGCATATTTTACAGTGGAAGAAATAGAGGCTCAGAGAAAACAAACTTACTCAGGGTCTCACCCCCTGTAACTGGCAAAGCCAAGATACAAGTTCCTGTTTGTATAACTTCAAGGCTTGTGCATCTTCTAATACAATGTAACTCAGGAAAAACAGAGACTGAGAGCCCTCTAAAGCTACATTTTTTCTTGAGGAAATGTTAATTTCATGAAAGGATAAATGTGAAAACTAATTTTTTAAAGTGGATGGGGAAAGACATCCCTACTAAATTTGTTTCATAAATCTTGTGCACCACAGAATTACTTTCAAGTTAATTAAAAAGAAATCTGCTCTTAAGTGGCACTAAATAAGTGAATTTTAACAATCAAGAATTTGTAATTTGTCAGTTTTGAAAACATTTTTAAGAAGGACTATTATTATAATAGTGGAAAAACTTGTTTATGAGAAAGAATCTAAATTAGTTAGTGTACTAACTTAACTCTACATTTTGAAAAAATTATTAAATTTAAAATGAAGAGAGTGGGATCCCTGGGTGGCGCAGCGGTTTAGCGCCTGCCTTTGGCCCAGGGCGTGATCCTGGAGACCCGGGATCAAATCCCACGTCAGGCTCCCGGTGCATGGAGCCTGCTTCTCCCTCTGCCTATGTCTCTGCCTCTCTCTCTCTCTCTCTCTCTCTCTCTCTCTCTATGCCTGTCATAAATAAATAAATAAATCTTTAAAAAAATAAAAATAAAAATAAGATCTCAAATCAACAACCTAATGTGACACCTCAAAAAACTGCAAAAAGAACAAATGAATCCAAAGCATAAGGAACTAAATAATAAAGATTGGAGCAGAGATCAAAATAGAGAATAGAAAACCAATAGAAATAATCAACCAAACTAAGTTGGATTTTTTTAAAAGATCAACAAAATTGACAAATCTTGAGGTAGATTTTTCAAAAAGGGAGAAGACTCAAATAACAAATCAGGAAAGTGGGGTCAATACAACCGATGCCACATGAATGAAAAGAATTGTACTACAGTATTATGAAAAATTATGTATCAGCAAACTGAATAGAAACAATGGATAAATTCTAGGCATACAACTCACCTAGACTGACTCATTTAAGAAACAATAAAACTGAACAGACCAATAATGAGTAAGAAGATTAAATCAGTAATTTAAAACTTCTCCAAAAAGAAAACCATAGGACCACATGGTTGCACTGGAGAATTCTATCAAATTCTATTTAAAGGAGTTAACACTAATCCTTTGGAATTATTCCAAAAATACTAAAGAGGAGAGAATACTTCCAAGTTTATTTGATGAGGCCCTGATAGCAAAGCCTGAGATAAACACTGCAAGAAAACTACAGACAAATATTCCTGATGAATACTGATGTAAATACTCTCCACAAAGTCCTAGCAAATCAAATTGAATGAAACACCATGACAAAGTAGGATTAATTCCTGGAATGCAAGAATGGTTCAAGAATTAACAAAAGTCACACGATCATCTCAATAAATGCAGAAAAAACACTTGACAAAATTCAATATTTTTTCATGGTAAAAACACTCAACAAACTAAGAATAGAAAGACACTATCATAACATAACAAAGCAATTTATGAAAAGTCCATGGCAAACATCATAATCAATGGTGAAAGACTGAAAACATCTTCTAAGATCAGGAACAAGGTAAGGATGCCTGCTTTCATCTCTTCTATTCAACATGGTATTAGAAACTCTAACCAGAGCAAATAGGCAAGAAAAAGAAATGAAAAAGCATCTAAATTGCAAAGGTAGAAGTAAAATTATCTTCATTCACAGATGACAGGGTCTTCTATACAGGAAACCCTACAGATTACACACACACACATATACACACACTTAGAATAAATAAATTCAGCCAAATAGCAGGACACAAAATCAAGACAAAAAACTAGTTGTTTCTATACACTAATAATGAATAATCTGAAAAAGAAATTATGAAAACATTTCTGTTTTACAGCAGCATTAAAAAAAGAATATATAACACTTAGGGGCAGCCCTGGTGGCGCAGCGGTTTAGCGCCGCCTGCAGCCTAGGGCGTGATCCTGGAGACCTGGGATCAAGTCCCACATTGGGCTCCCTGCATGGAGCCTGCTTCTCCCTCTGCATGTGTCTCTGCCTCTCTCTCTGTGTGTCTCTCATGAATAAATAAATAAAATCTTAAAAAATAAAATTAAACAAAAAAAGGAATATAACACTCAGGAATAAACATAACCAAGGAATTCAAAAACTTACACACTGAAAACTATAAAACATCACTGGAAGAAATAAAAACACTGGAAAGACATTCCATGCTTATGGATTAGAAGACTTAATACTGTTAAGGTGTCCATACTACCCAGTGACCTATAGATTCGACATACTCATGATTGAAATCCTAATGACATTTTTTGTAGAAACACGAAAATTCACACAGAAAATAATACAGACAGAATTCCAAGGGACATGTAAATAAGCCAAAATAATTTTCATATAGAGGAACAAAGTGAGGGGGTTAAACTTCTTCATTTTAAAACTTGTTAGAAAGCTAAGTAATCAAAATAGTGTGGTACTGGCATAAAGACAGAAAAACAGACCAGTGGAGTACTAGAGAGGGTCCAGAAATAAATCCTTGCACCTATGGCCAAATGATCTTCAACAAGGGTGCCAAGACCACTCAATGGAGAAAAGATAGTCTTTTCTAAAAACAGTGCTGGGAAAACTGATTATCTACCTGCTAAAAAATGAAGCTGGACCCTTATCTTATATCATATACAAAATTAACTTAAAAGGGATTAAAAATCTAAGTGTAAGATCTAAAACTATAAAACCCCTCCACAAAAAAGCATAGGGGAAAATCTTTATAACTCTGGAGATGGCAACAGTATCTTGAAAATGACACCAAAAGTTCAGGCAACAATAACATAGGCAAATGGTACCACAATAAATCTAAAACCTTTTGTGCATCAAGGGTATTATTAATAGGGTGAATAAAAAGACAACCTATGACAAGGGAGAAAATACTTACAAATCATATATCTGATAAGGGGTTAATATTCAGAATATATAACAGATTCCTAAAACTCAAGAACAAAAATCAAATAACTCAATTAAAAATTGGGTAGACCACTAGATAGATATTATTTCAAAGGTGATATACAAATGGTCAACTGTGGGACCCAGGAAATTTAACAAAATCCCCTACCCTTGGACAAACAGAGCAGGACTGACTCCATTTTGTGCTGCACCTGCCTTGTGCTGACCTGCTTATTGCTTAGGGCACTGCCCCACCCTAGTCAAGTCCAGGGCACACCCTAACCGGAAATCCGGCTCAGTGATAGGCCAGTTCAAATGGATACTTTAGGGTAAAATGTAATTCAATCGGCCACCTGCGAGTGGACCAGCATGACTGTGCAACTTTCTGCGTATTCCCATTGGCCACTGGCCCCTATAAAGTTGCTAAGCCTCTTAGTCTCGGGGTTCAAGTCCCTGCTCCGCTGTGTCAGGTATACTTGGACCCAAGCTCGAGCTTGTAAATAAACCCTCGTGTGTTTGCATCGGTGTCGGCTCCTTGGTAGTTTCTCGGATTCGCAATCTTGGGCATAACACAACAAATATATGAAAAAATGCTCAACATCACCACTCATCAGTGAAATACCAAGTCAAACCACAATAAGGTATCACCTCACCCCTATTAGGATGGCTACTGTCCAAAAAAAACAAAAAACAAATGCTGGTGAGGATGCAGAGAAACTGAAACTTGTACACTGTTAGTGCAACTGTAAAACAAGGCAAGTGGTATGGAAAACAGTATGAAATTTCCTAAAAAAATTAAAAACAGAACTATCACATGATCCAGCAATTCTGGATCCAACACTTCTGAGTATATATCCAAAAGTATCAGAAGAAGGATTTTGAAGAGATACTTACACATCTGTGTTTACCACAGCACTATCTGCAGTAGCCAAGAGGTGGAAGTAACCCATATGTCCAACAGGGGAATGGATATACAGACAATGGAATATCATTCAGCTTTAGAAAGCAAGGCAATGCTGTCACATACTACAACACGGAAAAATCTTGAAGATATTATGCCAAGTGAAATAAACCAGTCATACACACACACACACACACACACACACACACGTTCCGTTTATATGAGGTATCTAAAATAGTCAAATTCATAGAAACAAAAAGTAAAATGGTGGTTATTAGGGGTTGGGGAGCTGGGGGAAGAGGGAAAGGGAGTTGTTTAACGGGTATTCAAATGAATTTCAGATGCACAAGATGAAAAAGTTCTAGAGATCTGTTTCATGACAATGTGAATATACTTAACATTATAAACTGTATACTTAAAAACGATTAAGATTGAAAATTTCATTATTTTTATTATGTTTAAGGTAATGTTTACTGAATTGTCCCTAACTCAACATGGGAATGATTAAATACACATACACAGAGTTTTAAAATACTAAAAAAATAAATAAATAAATAAAATAAAATACTAAAAAAAGCTTCTGAAAATTGAGTATTTTAGATTCTACAAAAGATTGTTAAAAAACAGACAATCCTACTTACCTTGGCTTGTCTCTTTTTTCTCTTTGTCTTTCAAAATCTCGTCCTCTGTCTTTTCCATCTCTTGGTTTTTCTTCTATCCTATCTTTTACTTTATACTTTTCTTTATATTTTTTCCCCAGAACAATATCTTCCTGTATAGGAGGGGGTGGGCTAGGAGTTCGAGGTCCTTTCTTTTTACTCTGGTTGCCTTTTGAATTCCTAAAGGTAATACAAAAAGCTATCATTAGGGGTCCAAATACTTTTGGAAGGTCAAATGTGTATTTTTTTTTTTTTATTTTAACAAAGGACATTTAAAAAATGGGAGCATTCCTTGCCTTTTACTATTTTATGTTAGTAATCAATATCTAGAAAAAAACACAGAAATGAGCAAATTATTAAACTTGCCACTTCTATAATTTTAAAGGGTAGTTATCTGAGAAAGTGAAGTAGGAAGAGATTCTTTCAGAAAAAGAAAGTAAGACAACTGCAAGAACTGAATGCTTTTTAGCTTATACAGAAAAGTAGATGAAGAAAATAAAATCATGTATAATTGCACTTCACAAGGATAACCCTTGCTAACCTTGAACACATGCCTATACTTTTTCCATGTCTCTTCCCCTTCCCCTAATCCTATTTTAATATTTTGTAAAAGTTTCTGTACTAAACATAGCATGGAATTCTTTTCTAGGACAAAAACTGGATGTAGGTAATTATTTTTATAGGTTGTCTCAGATTTCATTGCATAGATATGCTCCATAACTTCTTTTAAACAGTTTCAGATTGCTAAGTTTTTTAGGTGGCCTCCATGTTTTATCATAACAAACCCAAAATTACATCGTTTATAAATGAAATCCTAAACACTGTTAGTAAACATTTAAATCTGAATCTTGTTTAAGAAATCTTAATTCTAAGATTATAAAAACAATCCTCTAAAATCCAGGAATTTTACCTTTCATATTTAATCTACCTAGAATTGATTATTATGTATGTATTTGATTTGGCACTTTAAATAATTTTATCCAAATGGTGTAACTTTGGCCCCTTATATACTTAAAATTGTCTGTCTTTACCTCATACCTGTACAGTCCTTTGAATATAGTATTAATATCCTTTTCCCTCAGAGCTCTATAAATAGTTACAATATCTTATAACATTTAGTGTTGCAGATGAAAAATACAGAGTGTCCATTTTTTCCCCCATGCATGTTACCCAGTCTTTCAGCTGGGAAGATTATAAAACATTCTTCCTTGGAAATTAAAAAATTCACCAAGATATATCTAGGTTTTCTTTTCTTTCTTTCTTTCTTTTTTTAACCTCCTCAGGAATGCAGTGAACCATTTCAGTCCGAAACCTTAAGTCTTTCAATTTTTAAAAATTTTTATTTCATCAATTCTCCAAATGGCCCAAGTCTCTCTGGTTAGCTTTATTACAGTTAAGGCATCTCCTGGATCTCTCTCCTCCATGTCTTTTTTTTTTTTTTATTATTTCCATCTCTCCTTTTGCTTTCCAATATCCTAAATATGTCTTCAAATTCAGTAATTCCTTTAAAAGCAGTATTCATTCTCCTTGTTCTAAATTTGGGAATCTCATTCTGCTATTTTCAGTTTTTTAAAAATTGTTTTTCTCCCAAAATATCTTTGTTCAGATTGCTTTTTGTGTCAACTGTCTCATCATCTCAATGCAATCATTCTCTCAAATTGTACTAAAATTATGAATTTATCATTTAAATTTGTTCTTGTTTTTTGCAACACTGAGTGTTTAGTCTGGTACTGAGTTTTGAAGTAGCCCTCTATTTTCATGGACCTGGTAAGTTTTCACCAATCATTTCGCTTTTAGTTTTGATAAATGATGACCTCAGTCTAAATCCTAGAACTTGCTTCCTGTAACCCTGAGGTCTCTAATCCCATGATTCCTTAGCTATGAAAAGGTAATGGACAGCATCTTCCTTAAAATTCCTGGCAAAATTTTAAAAAGATAAAAGTATAAAATCAACAGACCATGCTGGGCACTCAGAAACTTTAGCTCTCTTAGTCCTTATCCCTATTTATTTATTTTTTAAAATATTTTATTTATTTATTCATGAAAGACACGGAGAGAGGCAGAGACACAGGCAGAGGGAGAAGCTGGCTCCCTGTGTGGAGCCTGACATGGGACTTGATCCCAGGACTCCACGTTCCCACCCTGAGCCAAAGGCAGACACTCAATCGCTGAGCCAGGCGTCCTATTTCTTTTTTTTTTTTTTTAATAAATATTTTATTTTATTTTATTTTTTTTTTTGAGAGAGAGAGCACAAATAGGGAGACTGGTAGGAGAAGATGGAGAAGCAGACTCCCCACTGAGCAAGGAGCCAGACACGGGGCTTGATCCCAGGACCCAGGATCATGACATGACCTAAGCTGAAGGCAGACACTTCATGGACAGCCACCCAGATGCCCTATCCCTATCTCTTTTTATCCTAGAGAGGGCTAACTATGCAGCAAATCAAAAATTACTAATGCATGACCAAATCTATTTTTCACCTTTGTCCTCTACTAGGAACCATATTAACCACATACCTTATTATATATTTATGAGATGACTCAAACTCTTAATGTATCTATCAGGTAAGTGATAAATGCCTGCATTTCTATTTTTCACTTAAAAAACAAAAACAATAGTTACTATCAAAAATTATTGTATTTTAAACATAAAATAATAGAGGAACTCTTAATATAAACTGTATTTTCACATTGCTTCCTATGACAGACTAGCTAGGTGTTTACTAAATTTTGTGATTGGCGCAGTGTTGAACCATGACTGACTCTTTCCAGACTTTACTGAAATCAGGTATGGCCAAATGACCAAGTTGCGGCCAAAAAATGTGAGTAAAAGTGATGTACACCACTTCCAGGCCTAACTAATAAAAGACTCTCATACTCCAGGCAATTGTAAACTGTATAGCCAAATAAGAGCAATATTCCAATTAATTTTTTCTTTGCCCATTCAATTTTTTGATGTCTGTAACACCCCAAGTGGAGCCATGTCTCAAGGAGCCTAGTTTACTGCATCTCTATGTTGAGGAGAGCAACCAGGACGCCTGTGTGGCTCAGTGGTTAAGCGCCTGTCTTCTGCCCAGGGGCATGATCCTGGAGTCCCGGGATCGAGTCTCACATTGGTCTCCCTGCATGGAGCCTGCTTCTCTCCCTGCCTGTGTCTCTGTCCATGCCCCCACCCCCTACTCTCTATGTCTCTCATGAATAAATAATAAAATCTTTAAAAAAAAAAAAAAAAAAGGAGAGCAACCTATTAATCAGAAACACCCATTTTGATTTTACTTCAGTAAAAATGTATTTATTTACAGAAATAAACTTCTGTAGCATTAAACTCACATTTTGGGAATAAGCTATTACAACAACCAGGGTTATAGTAATACACTCACTGAAGTACAGAATTTCTTCACTTTACCTTCAAAAATAGGTGTAGTTAGAAATCATACTTATGTTACAATATAGGGTTTCCAAGTACCTTCTAACTACAGGGGGCAAGATTGGTTTCATGCATCCTGAAGTCAACACGATCTTTCAACATTTTTTTGAATCAACTAATTATTCTTTAGTGGCACCGAGCCTACTTTCTATTTGTGTCATAGAGCTCAATTATCTACTTCTACCATTTTTAGATCCTTTCTCTTTCCTCAGAGCTATTTCTTTTGAACAGCTTTTGACTTCCTTTGTACATCTTTGTACAAAAAGCTATAAAGAAAAACTTAATAAAAACTAAGAAACCAAGTAGATGGACAGACAGATAACACATTGCTAATTCAAAGCCATATTGTATCTCACATATCTGCCTAAAGCTTGCTATCAGGGTATATCTCACAATGAACATCAAAGAAAACTGCCAGCTGTCAGGGAGAAGTATGAGTTCCAATTTGTCTGTAATACGCGGTCTACTCAATATGATAACAATGTAAGACCAAGGAGTCTGTTTACCTGAGTGTCACCTCAGTTGATTTACTGGCATTGTCTAAACCACCATAGTGAATTTTAACTGAAATTCTAATCCTTACTTTTTGCTTAATATGCCTTCAAGCAGTTTACCTATGATTTAGCAATGAAACCAGAAGCTAATGATCTGACATACTTTACACACTGTAAACTGTATGGCTAAAGAAATGCTATACTTCAATGTTTTCTTTGCACCTCTAATGTACTATTTTCCAAGCTTTTCTACTTCAATGATTAAATTAATGGTGGATCCTAAAGTCACTAATATCCTAGAATACAAGAAATGTAGCAGTTAAATCAAGGTAATTATTCATGCTAAATACTAAGAATAAATGAATTACTAATAAAACAGTGAGAGAAGACTGCATGAAAAAGGACGAATAAAACTAAGCCTTCATCTAAACAGTTAAAAGAACTTTCTACAAAGAGATTAGATTTCAAATATTTTATAAAAAGAAAGGATAAGAAAGCCAAAGAAGGATATTTCTGGTAAGTTGTTTTTCAGATTATTTGTTTTTTGTTTTTCCAGAAATGGAAAGAATTCAGGGATGGTTATATAATTGGTTGGCCAAGAGGATAAAGAATAAGAACAAATGGAGTGGATCACATCACTCTACAGTTCACTTCTTCCATATTTCTTTGCAACATTTAATTTACCTAATCCAAGGAGCAAAGGAGAGGATCACATCAACTTTACAGAGTGCCTTATTAAAATGTAAAGCTCTATGCAAAGCAAGTGCAGTGGGGAGAAAAAAACAATGAACCACCAAGATCCCAATCTTCAAGGAGCTTAAATTTAACAGATATACATACATACGTGTATGCCACAGATAAAATACAAAGCAAATAGTAATATTAAGAGGGAGGTATAAATAAAATTAGATAGATATACAAAAGAAATAAAAATTTTGCTCAGTAAAGATAAATGGGAAGATTTAATGGAAAGATAGAATTTGAGCTAGACATTGAAAAATTAAAGGTGCAACAGAGTAGAAGGAAGACTGGACAAAAATATTAACAAGACTAAAAGATCAAAGCATAAATGTCATCTTAAAAAATCTAAATTTTAGAGCACGTGGGTGGCTCTGTTAGTTAAGCATCTGATTTTGACTCTGGTCATGATCTTGGGGTCCTGGAATGCAACCCCACACTGGGCTCCTCGCTCAGTGGGGAGTCTGCCTGTTTCTCTCCCTCTGGCCCTTTCCCCTACTCAAACACACACATTCATGTGTGCCCACTCTCAAATAAATAAAATATTTAAGAAAAATTTTTAAAAAAGAATCTGAATTTTACTCAACAGAATGGAAAACCATTGAGTTTTTCTATGGCATAGCATATTAATGTTCTTTCAAGATTTCTCTCACAACATCTGTAAGATGAATGGGTTGGCGTTGCTGAATAAAATGTGTATGTGTGTAGGGATGTGGGCATTGGATAAAATAAAGTTAGTAGGATATAATAATCTAGGCAGAAAGTAACTGGAGTCTAAAATATGGCTAAAGCCTCTAAAAACTAGGAAGGAAGAAGACAAATAAGAGTTTTATTGTGGGTTCAAACAGTTGCCAACTAATATGTCGGGAAGAGGTTAGTTTAGGTTTTTGTCTTGAAGAATATTCATGTATGTGCTTTAATTAAAACAAAATTTAGGGATCCCTGGGTGGTTCAGCAGTTTACTGCCTGCCTTCAGCCCAGAGCGTGATCCTAGAGTCCCGGGATCGAGTCCCGGATCAGGCTCTCTGCATGGAGCCTGCTTCTCCCTCTGCCTGTGTCTCTGCCTCTCTTTCTCTGTCTCTCATGAATAAATAAATAAAATATAAAAAAATAAAATGAAACAAAATTTAAATAGTACAGAATAACAATAAATGGAAGTCTTTCTCTCTTAGTCCCTCAATGTAATCATATTACATCATTTCTATTTTTATTTCCTCAACTGGCTACTGGAATAATTCTAAACAATATCATCATTCTGCTATGTATATGCTATGAAGAATCTAATCTCATGACTACATGCACAAGGAGAAAAAACATTCACTACGTGTAACTTGTAACAGTGAATATCTGTAAACTGAAATGTTCAATAGGAAAGTAAATATATAAGTACTCAAGTGAAAAAAGGCTAAATACATCAATATAAATATAAAAAATAGTGAGAAAGCTGCAGAAGCAAAGCTTTATTATGGAAGTATTAAGATTAAATAAATAAAAATAATACATATGAAACTATAAACACACTTGTACAAAAGTCAAAAACAAAAAATTTGAGAGGGAAAGACAGGATATATATATGTATTATGTTTTATTCTTAAAAAATAAAAAGCTCTGAAGCATATGTAGGTGGGACACAGACATTTTGTTTTACTGTTCTGTATAACTTTCTTAATTTAGAATTGAAACACTTTATAGTTTTTTGGAAGAAAAAACTTACATTAAATACTGAATGTATTGTAAGTACCCTTCTGTAATCTACTAATTCTTTTAAGCATTGTTTCAGAAAAAGGGATTTCATTCTGACATTATTTACCATCCTACTGACCTCTGCTGGTCCAATAAGGGCGAGGATACTGCAGTTGTCTTCCTGTCTTTCTTGCTTGCTGAAGATGACGACTTAGGGCTTGATTTTCGCTTTGGAGATTTGCTTGATTTTCTCAGAGAAGGTGACGGAGATAATTTTGATCTAATCACTTCTGGTGAAACCTTTTAAAAGTATTCAGTAAGTCAGTTTGGAAACTCCTCCAATTATGGCTGTTATAATCAACAACAAAGCAGGTATTTCTAAAGCATACCAAGCTTCAGATGAAATATTATGGGCTATTACAGTCACCATGTATTAATCTGATTCCTAAACATGTGCTTATAACCAATATGATAAATAACTGCCATAACATAATATCAATAAAGTAAACTAAAATTATAAAACTTCAAAATCTCCTCAGAAAAATCACATATTATACTCAAATAAATTGTATCTCTAAAACAAGTATTTGAGAAATATCTTAGGCTTAAAAAAATAGACGTACATAGATTCAAATCCTGTTCAATATTAGCTAGTGATTCTACACAAGACAACCTGTTTAATCACCTGTTCAAAAGCAAAAATATTTACCAAATAATGTGAACATTAAATGACTAACATATATGAAATAGTTGATATACAATAATTTGATCAGTGTATCAATATCCTAATACAATTTAAGATAGATCAAGCAGCTAATGAGTTCTCTGATCACATATATTTCAATAAATAGCATACCTCCTTTTTAATAATAATTTCTTCTCTCTTGTCCATGTTTTCTTGTTCTAGCTTCATTAATTCCCTCTGTATCTTCTGACGTTTCATTTCCAATGACAACTCATGAACATAATCATAATTAATATCTCCATTGTCAGAATCTTTAAAATAAAAATTCCATTACTTGTCAGAAACTATCAATTTTCTATACCAAAAATTAGAGAAATTTTTTCCACTAATTTTTTATACAAATTAAAATGGTAGATTCTTTCATTAGAATAACACACTTCTAGGGATTAGGTGGCTCAGTAGGTTAAGCAACTGACTTCAGCTCAGGTCATGGATCCCAGGATCCTGGGATCAAGCCCCACATCGGGCTCCCTACTCAGTGGGCAGCCTGCTTCTCCCACTCCTGCCTCAGCTCCTTTGCTTATGTGCACACGTGCTTTCTCTGTCAAATAAAAAAAATTTAAAAAAAGAATAACATACTTCTCAAAGATAAAAGAAATATATACTGTTTCTGTGAAGGATTAAAATCAGTATCGTTTGATTCTCTATGAAAACCCAACAGTTTTAAAATTTCTGAGTTTTCTGAAAGTGGTTTTGAGTTGCCTGGGGGTTGGGATTTTGGTTGGGAGATGGGATTTTAAAAGATACAATTAAAAGCTCACATGTAAATTATAAATATTAAAGATACCAAAGCCTTCAATATTTCATGCTAAGTATGACTGATTTCATTATCTCCTTGACTTTTTTTTTTATGGATTCATTAGTATTAAATGAAGGTTACATTAGGTGTCCTACATTGCTTCCATATTCCTTTATTAGTGACACAAATGATTTGCTTCTAAACTGAAGTTTGGTAATTTTAATATTAATGTGTATAGAAGCTAATGTCTGAAGGATCTGTAACATTTCCATTATAAGGGAGGAGTACTAGTTCCTCAGATTAAAACTGTCCATCTCCTCAAAAGATCTGATACCAGGTCTTTATTTCCATTCACCTTTTCCAATGAAAAAAAATATGATAGCTGGTTAAGTAGGGAACAAAAAAAGAAAGAATGGTGTGCAGAGCTATTTCATCACAATATGTAGGAGTTTTCAGTGGCTATTGACACTGCCACCCCACCTCTCACCCTCTGAAATAATTCCATGAAATCTAGAGGAAGGAATTTCAGTGACTCGTCTCCTATCATTGTTCTATCCTATGACAATGCTGGACTTGACTGCTTATGAACTGAAGTGCCCTCTCAAACTATACTTTTAGCACTGAAGATCACCATCCCTTAACCTGGGGTAAAGAAATAAAATGAAGAACTAAAAGGCAATGAAAATAGATAGTCCTACTTGATTGCTTGAAGCACACAAAAAATGAACATCATTGTCATGCATAGACCAAATATGTTAAAATGCCAACTATCCATCCATTTTTATGTCTGGGAACTGAGAGGGTAGCTACACAGCCTTTAACTGTGTAACTAAATTGATTACTCATCTGCTATTGGAAGATAATTTTTCAGTAAATACAGAAAATAGACTAAATCACATTTTTCAGTCAGAAAGCAATTACTAAATATTTAAGGACATAAAATTTCTACTAGATAAAATGACTGGACATACTGAATTTTTAAACATTTTATTTATTTGAGAGAGAGAGTGAGCATACAAGCAGAGGAGGGAGGTAGAGAGAGAGGGAGAAGCAGACTCCCCACTGAGCAGGAAGCCCAACTGGGGATCAATCCCTGGACCCCAAGACCATGACCTGAGCTGAAGGCAGATGCTCAACTGACTGAGACACCCAAGTACCCTAAGGAAGTGATTTTTAGGAACATAAAATAGAAAAATACACACAATATGTAAGGCTGACATTCTTTATGTATAGAGAGTTCTTACTGATTCAATGGAGAATGAGCAAGGACACAAATAGGCAATTCACAGAAAGAAAAAAATGCAAATGGTAGACAAATATGACTTTTTCATGTATTAAAGGGTCATTTTTTCCTAATTACAATACTAAGTATTAGCAAAGGTACAGATAAAAGGTATGTTCATTTTCTGAAGGTAACAATGTAAACTAGACATATATCTATCTTGGAAAGTAATTTGGCAACATGAGTAAAAACCTTGAGAAGACTCATACCCTTTAATATAATAATTTTGCTTTCAGTAATCTATTTTATGCAATAATCATAGATATATAAAAAGTATATACATATGAATAAAAGATTATAAATATTTCTTTTTGTCTTTAACATATACATTTGATTAAAAGTCTGAAAAATTTTTTTAAAGATTTACTAGACACACAGTACTACACTAGTTCCTATGATAAATAAATAAAAGGAAATTTAAATAACCAAATAAAAAACACAAACTTGAGGGTGAAGGATTGGAAATATAGAAAGCAACAAGATAATGAAAAGTTCCGTACAATAAGAATTTGTACTTGATCCTGAAGGAAATGGGAATCCAATTTTTTAAAAAAGATTTTATTTATTGATTTGAGAGACAGAGAGCAAGCACACGTGCATGCACCAGCAGGGAGAGGAGAGAGAGAACCTCAAGGGGACTCCTGCTCAGTGCACAATCCTAAGATCCCGACCTGTGCCAAAACCAAGAGTTGGAGGCTCAACTGACTAAGCCACCCAGGCAACCTGGGAAATCTGAATTTTAAAAAGAATGAAGTCAAGCCATTTATTCTCTCATAAGAGCATTTTGCAACTCATGGAGTGGAAGAAGACATTTGGAATACATGTATCTGATAGAGATCTTATATCCAAAAAATATAAGGAATTCTTAACAATTAAAAATAGTTAATACAACAGAATAGGCAAGTCTGGGACACATAGTTTATAAAACAGATTGTACAGTGGTCAATAAATGTGAAAAAGTTCTCTTTTATTAGCCATTAGGGAAATACACACTAAAACCACAATAAGAGGGTTGCCTGGGTGGCTCAGCGGTTGAGCGTCTGCCTTCAGCTCAGGGCATGATCCTGGGTTCTGGGGATTGAATCCCACATTGGGCTACTTGTGAGGAGCCTGCTTCTCCTTCTGCCTATGTCCCTGCCTCTTTGTGCCTTTCATGAGTAACTAAACAAAATCTTTAAAAAACAAAACAAAACAACCACAATAAGATACTAGCACACACCTCCAGAATGGCTAAGATGAAAAAGACAAAGACCATATGAAAAACAATAACCGTGTTTAATTTGACATCACCTACTAAAGATGAACATATGCAAATTCCATGGCCTAGCAATCCTACATCCAGGCATAAACTAAAGAGAAATGGGTACATGTTTAGCAAAAGATATGATTAAGAATAGTACTAGCACTTTATTCAGCTCAAAATTGGATAAATTACAGTATATTCATATAATACTATATAGCAATAATAATTAAAGAACTATGTGCAATAAATATGGTTTAATCTCAAAAAGATATTTCAAGTAAAAGAAGCTAAACATAAAAACAGTACTGTGGTAGATTCCATTTATATAGAGCTCAAAAACAGATAAAATTAATCAATGGTGGTAGAAATCAGGGCAATAGTTATCTTTGGGAGGCAGGAGTTGAGAAGTAGTGACGAAAGGGAGCACAAGGCAGGTTATGGATATCACTGCCTATTTATTGATTCCGGTGCTGGTTATACAAGTCTGTTCTGTTTGTGAAAACTCAATGAGTTGCACACATGAATCATGCACTCCTCTGAATGAATACTATAGTAAAAAAAAAAAATTCTTTTAAGATTATTTTGACTTTCAAGTAGAGAATGAATTAGGTGATAAGATTAACCTCAAGGCATGAGGTTAAGTTATTCTGGTAAAATATATTTGATGGTAATAAGTATCTTAGTAACTAAAATATTACTAGTCATTCAGAAAAATAGATGATTCTAAAAGATATTCAGTAGGTAGAAATGTTGGGACTCTATAAATATCTAGGTTGAGGGGACTAAGTATCAAATAATGATTCCCTAGCTTTGAGGGACCTAGTAGAAAAGCACTGCTCTCAAGATAAGAAACTCAGTGATATCCCTTAATGGATGCCTCAATTGAGAGCTTCAGATACTGGAGTCTTTAATAGATAGATGCTACTGATGCCCTAAAAGCATGATTTCATCTGGAAGGAAAAATTAAAATTGGGAAAAGGTGGCTAGGTAAAGGGAAAACAACTGAAAGCAGAAGCCACTTATAGAAACAAGTGGTTCTCAAAAAGAATGGTCTGAGGACTCCTGGGGAACTCCAAAACAATTCTGGGAGTTTTAGAAGATCAAAAATATTTCTATAATACTATAGTATTTGGTTTATTATTCCTTCTTGAGTATGTAGTGGAGTTTTCCAGAAGTCACATGATATGTAATATCATTAACAGACTGAACGCAGAAGCAGATATGAAAATCTACAAGTCTTCTATTAAGCCAGATGTTAAAAAGATTTATAAAAACATGTAAAACACTGCCCCTCCCCATAATTTTATTTTTAATTTGCAAAACATATCTATTTTCCATAAAAGTATATGCTAGGTTTATTACTGTCCTTATTAAATAAATTCATAAATAAGTATTTTAAAAATTTCTCAGATTCAATTTCTAATACAGTAAGAATTGAAACAGATAATCCACCAAGTTAAGAGATGTTTGGAGGGGGATGCCTGGGTGGCACAGCTGGTTGTGTCTGACTCTTGGTTTTGGCTCAGGTCCTGATCTCAGGGCGGCTGAGACTGAGCCCTGCATCAGTGTGGTGTCTGCTTAACACTCTCTCTCCCTCTCCCCCTCCCTGCTTCTTGCGTGCGCGTGCTCTATTTCTCTCTCTCCTCCCTCTCTCAAATCTTTTTTTTCTTAAAGTTGTTTGAGATCCTTTAAAAAAGTGAAAAGTGTCCTTAGACCCAAAAGTTTGAGAAATATTGATATAGAGCAATTTCTTCTGAATCTAGCTAAAATTGCTATTTACTTTATTTTTTTTTAACTTTTTTTTTTTAATTTTTATTTATTTATTTATGATAGTCACAGAGAGAGAGAGAGAGAGAGAGAGGCAGAGACATAGGCAGAGGGAGAAGCAGGCTCCATGCACTGGGAGCCGGACGTGGGATTCGATCCCGGGTCTCCAGGATCGCGCCCTGGGCCAAAGGCAGGCGCTAAACTGCTGCGCCACCCAGGGATCCCTGCTATTTACTTTAGACTGAAAATGTAGAAGGAAAGTCTATTAAACTAGTTAACAGTCTCATTATCCTGGGATTAAAATGGCTAAATTCATGCATCAGTATTCCTTCAAACATATTTTTTGTTAAATATTTTATTTATTAATTCATGGGAAACACAGAGAAACAGAGACATAGAAAGAGAAGCAGGTTCTCTGCCGGGAAGCCTGATGCAGGACTCGACCCTAGAACCCTGAGATCATGACCTGAGCCAAAGGCAGTCACTCAACCACTAAGCTACCCAGGTGCCCCTCCTTCAAACATATTTTTAATATATAAACAATCAAAATCTTTAAGTTGCAATTAAGAGAAGCTGTAATAAGTACCCATGTGTATATTTCCTATGTAAATCTACTATAGAAGGCATCTACTCACCTTTTAAAGAACTTTGTACAGAAAAGCCTCTTGTAGTAAAATCACTTTAGTTTTTTTTAAAGATGACAGTCTAGAGCAAAGCCTTGGGAATCAACATTTAAGAGAGAGATAAAATACAAGGAACCCCTGTACAAGACTGAAGGGTTTCAAAGGAAGACAGAAAACCTGAAGAGGGGTAGATAGATGAAACTGAAGGGGAAAGTGCTTCCAGACATTTGAGAGATTGTTGCAGAAAAGCAACAATCTCTCAAATGTTGCAGAGAGATTACAGAAGAGAGACAAGCAAGTCTCCATTTATTTACCAAAGAGGAGGTTATTAGTGACCCTGAAGAGCAGTTCTAGTGAAGACATGGGTCAGAAAACTGAGTAAGTATTGAGGTGAAAATCTAAAGACAGTAAGGTACAGAATTCCTTCAAGAATTTAATTGTAAAGTGGGGACAAGCAGGGTGATGGCTAGAGTCAGATGTAGAGAAGAGAAAGTGTATCCAGATGGATGTTAGAGATATAAAAAAGAATGTATGTCAAATGAGCAAGACTGCAGAGCTGGGAAGAAAGTGAATCCAGAATAAAGGGGAATACAATCTTACACAGCAGAAGGGAGGCTTCTTACCCAGAACAAAAGAGAAAGAGTAAAGGTCAGGTGGGAAAAGAAGACTAATTTATCAACTTCTTGATACCACACTTAGAAAGTTAGTAGATGGTGAGTGTATCGTCTCTATAGTAAACAGCTGACAGGAACTATGAAAGGTCCACTGGGAGATTTAAGGAGAGGGTTTAAAATAGCTATTATGAAAACAACCAGAGAACTGTCTTAGGCTTTTACAAACCTTTTAAATGGGAATATAAAAATTTTTGTTTTTAAAGATAAGTATTCAGTACATTTCAGAGTGTTTTTTATCCAAAAATAATTAAGATGGAAAAAAATGCTGAGTTAATCCCTTCATACTTCATAAAGTTCACTATCCAACCTTGAATAGTCAAAGTTTGTAATATTTTGTTTCAGTATATTAACTACTTAGGCAACTATAATGGGAAATCATAGCTGCTTCTACTGCTGTTTTGTAGAAGGTATAAAATTGGCTTATGAAATCCCTATAAACTAATCATAGGAAAGTTTCCTATGTGCTCTTGGGAGTAAGTTTTAAGCAGACAACAATGTCCAAAGATGGAATGGATTTTCGTAAAAATACTGATGTTCAAGTTACCGGAGAGGCATTCAGCACATTTTTCACCTATTAGAATATGTCTTCAGAGATTGCTCTTAAAATGTAACAGAAAGCATTTTAGGCTTACAGGCTCTTGGTTCTCACAGATGTCTATTCATCCACTATAGCTAAAAAGCAGCCACAGGAAATATGTAACCAAATGAGGATGGCTGTGTTCCAACAAAACTTTACTTGCAAAACCAGGTGGCCGGCTGGCCCGTAAGTTATGGTTTTTTAACGTCTGGTCTAAGTTTTTAGTTTACTGCTGTGGAAGTTGCTTAAATTTTTACATTCTTTAATTCTGTCATCTGTTAGCAGAAATACAAAGCTATTGAATTAATAAGGAATATTATATAAATTACATAAAAATGCCCAGCACACTCAAAGCAACAAATATGAGTTTTCTTTCTCTGTATTTGGTAGTGTGAGGCTGTAGTGCTCACTTTCAGAAGGTCATAGAAGTGAAGAAGAGAGAATATTCATGGTGTGGAAAAAAAAAAAAAACTAATTTGTTAAGATGATGCAAAGATGATTTTGTTATTTTTCATCAACAAATCCCTGGTCTCAGTTATCTGAAATGGATTTCTTCTGAAAGAAAAAAGTCTACAATTTCTTGGAAATAACTTTCCCAGATCCTTAAGATTTAAAAAACTCACTTTAATATTTTATGTAAGACAAACAAAATTTAGATTTAATTTTTTTCACCTTGGTATTGAGGAACTAAAAAAATTTAGAAAAGTAATATAATTTCAAAGGACTATGATGGTGCCCAATAAAGTTCTAGGGGGGGAAAGGATGGGCAAGTTGAAAAATGCAGTGTGAACAGCATTCTCTGCTTTTGTTCCACTACCATATGCCATTTTCTGTATCCTAACTCAGTAAGGTAGAAACAAGGCAATAAGATGATTCTGAAACAACAAGGAGATCACAGTTGAGAAATGTTTTGAATCCCCCTAAAATCTACAATGCAAATAATCAATAAACTGACTATATAAACAAAGATTTTTGAAACTCACCATCTCTATTAGTTTCCCATTCTACATTTTCTTCTTCACTTTCTGGCGTTCTCTCCTTAGTGATTTTTATGTCTTCCTTTTCCCTATGTCTCCCTCTTGAAGATTCTTTCTAAAAAGCATATACAAACATACAGATTACTATATTTTTAAAAATTATGGGATGGTTACTGAAATACAGAATATTTCTGGCTTTGTCTTTGTTTCATTAAAGAAGCTGTGTTGCAGATAATCACTTACTAAGTAGAAGTGACAAACTCCAGGATAGCACCACAATGAGAAAACTATCTACTAAAGTACAGCAATCTGGTAGAAGTAAGGAGTAACTAAGAGTTTAAAATATACAATGCAAATATTTAATAAGCACTGGATAGCCATGGAAAAATGGTAAGGTCAAAAGAAAAAAAGAGAAAGGGAAGAAGGGAGAAAAGAGGGAGGGGAGGGAGGGAGGATCTTATTTATATATAAGACAAAAGGAAAAAAAGGAACAATCTATTTTTATTCATAAAATATATTCTAAAGATTATCAATCTATAGATATAGATTATCAATCTACATCCCATGTAACTTTTTTTTTAGGCTCCATATCCAGTGTGGAGCCCAATGTGGGGCTTGAACTCACAATCCAGAGATCAAGACCTGAGCTGACATCAACTACAAATACCCACCATTTGCTTCGACGTGGATGGAACTGGAGGGTATTATGCTGAGTGAAATAAGTTAATCAGAGAAGGACAAACATTATATGGTCTCATTCATTTGGGGAATATAAAAAATAGTGAAAGGGAATAAAGGGGGAAGGAGAAAAAAATGAGTGGGAAATATCAGAAAGGAAGACAGAACATGAGAGACTCCTAACTCTGGGAAACAAACAAGGGGTGGTGGAAAGGGAGGTGGGCGGGGGGTGGGGGTGACTGGGTGATGGGCACTGAGGGGGGCACCTGATGGGATGAGCACTGGGTGTTATGCTATATGTTGGCAAATTCAACTCCAATAAAAAAAAATAAATAAATAAAAATAAAAAAAAGAGTCTCACTTAACTAACGGAGCCACCCAGGTGTCCCCCAGGCAAGTTTTGAGTGTTCTGTGGATTAAACTCACTATAAATATACATTAGTACAAGTTGTATCAAAAATTCTTTATAGGAAGTTATCCCCAAATTACTGAAAAATATATTGTTTTCTACTTCAGGTATCATGTAATATCCAAATACTAATTTAGTTAAAAAGGGTTTCAGAGCCATAAAGACTATAATTAGCTTCATGTCAATTAAAATCAGGTTTTGCTGTCAAATAAGTTTATGCTGAACTTAGGAAAAATGTTTGGTTTTAAATATTTCTTACATTTTAGGAATACAATAAATGATTGTGGACTTCTACTTTAAATTATTTTCATTTTATATTATATTCACATTTATTCCTTTAACATTATATGTATGGATAGATAGTATTCATTATGAATTCTTAGAAAGGAGGCATTACCAAGAATTTGGTTTAAAAAGAAATATTGAAGGTAAGAGTTGAAGACCAATATTACAATAACTGGATTAGTAACTAGAATAATAAAATATTACAGGTCTTTGTAAATAATATAATCCAACAACTTCCTGCCCTATGTAGAAAAAAATTTTTAAATATTACATATTTATGAAAGTCCTATTAGAAGAACTTAAGAAAAAAAATTTACTCCCTATATCTCCACTGATAGTTCTTCACTGTTGCATCCCCTTGTCCCCATTTTCAGACAGCTCTAATTATTAAAACTGATCTAATTTTATACTGATCACAATTCTCTTATACCTCTCAAGGATTCCTTCTGATTGGAATCAGTTCTGAAGTATAGATCGTGTAAAAATACTACTACTTTCATGAGACAGCCCTTTAAAATATTTAAACACTGTTACCAAAGCTCTTCAATATTTTCTTATATGAGGCCAAAGAAATAGTTCACATTGATCATATATTAACATTTCAGGATTCTCACACTCTTCCTCACTCAGTCATCTTCCCTGAACATATTAATTTGACAATGTACTTCAATAAAATGTAATAACTAAAATTAATCTGTTCTTATCAGAGCAGTATACAGCACATGGCTTCTACTTCTGGTATAGAACTGAAATTATGATTTATTAACGAGTCTAACTTGTTTTGGAGAATAAGTTTTGGGTGGACCTTAAGTAAGATACTATAAGTTTGTAAACTGTAAATTTAAACTACAATCTCACATAAAATAAGGCAAACTTCAGGGCTGGGTGATTTAGTAACATGCTGAAATCATTAGAGATCAAACTTTCTGGTGGTTCTCCCTTCTCACAGCTCTGCTATTCTTACTGTTGACTTCACATTAAGGCATATTTCTTTTACCATAATAAGAAGCAATCTACATTCTCCCAGTGTGCCTCTCCCTCAATCATGAAGTAAGAATTCTTTCCTTCAGTTTGAGTAGGCCAACTTCAGTCACATGACCACATCTCAATCAATAACTAATACTAAGGTAATCCACAGGTGAAATGACTTAGGCCTGGTTCCTGAATCAGCAAGGAGACTGGGGTTATTTTGACTGCATTAGACTAAACAGGCCCCAACAGTGAACTGGGGTCAATTCCCCGAAAACACAATGCAGCTACAAAATGAAAAAGTGATAGAGTGGATTTTGTGGAGTTCAAAGCCATTTACTCTACACTCTTAATACACTTCACCTCTTCAAAGTACAAGGCCACACTGTTGACAACTTCAAAGGCCATAACAAAACAGACTGGCTAACCTAGTAAACATTTTCCCTATTCACCTTTACTATTCACATTTCAGACCCTCCTTCTAAGGTCATCCTGCTATCTTCCTGATGCATATCTTTTTAGACACTCTTTATTTAGTGAAGGTCTCCTAGTACTCAACACTCTCAATTTTATTTGAAAATGTCTGTATTATATCCTCATTCTTGAAAAATAGTTTTATTGGGTATACAACTATGGGTTGACAGATTTAGCACTTTGGAAATACTATCCCGCTGTCTTTTGGCTTCCATTGTTATTGATGTCATTCTGTTGCTCCTTTGTAGGATGATTTGCCTTTTTCCTTGGGGTATTTTAATATTTTCTCTAACTCTGGTATTTTGCAATTGCATAATAACATTCTATTTGATATGTATTGTGCTTTTTGTATCTGTAGCTCTGTCTTGTCAATTACAGAAAATTCACAGCACTACTTCTTTCAGTATTGACTCTCCTACATTCTATTTTTTCATGGAGTTCCAACTAAAGGTACATTAAACTTTCTAAGTATTTCCCCCACATTTTTGAATCTCTTCAACATTTTCTATAACTCTGTCTTTATGTGCTGTATTCTGGTTAAGTTCTTCAGGTCCATCTTCTAATTCAACAATTCTCTCTCCACAGATGGACCAAAGGCTTTGTCTCTATTTACAGCTCTAATACGAGTAAAGTCTCAAGGTCACCACTAGCTTTCACATTTGCTACTTAATCCTTGGTTTCGATTCCCCGTTCGTATTTGTTTTTGCTGCTGTTTTGCATTTTTGAGAAAGTAGCAATGCATTTAAAATGTGTTTGTTGTCACTTTTCCAGGACCCAGTATTACTGTAGTGGGAGACCCTAAAAGTTTATAGTCCACAATTATGCTGAAAGGGAAAGTTAAGACTAACAATTCTTAACGAGACTAACAATTCTTTAGCAATCACATCAAACTTTGCCTACTGTTTAAAGTATAGCCAACTATTTTCCCTTGGATTTATCCACAACCATTGGTCAGAAGAAGCCACTCTAGGCCATACTACTATAAATGACATTTTGTTCCTAAAATGAAGTCTGTTTATCCCTAACACAAGTTTGTTCTTTGTTAATGACAGGGAACAGTATTATTACGTATTACATGAGACAAAGATGGGAAGGGAAAAAAAATCCACTTCAACTACCATTTCTATTTATCCCATATAATCTTATATATTTCCTTACATCTTTCCAAAATTACTTAGAGAAATTTACTCTGAGACTAACAAAAATTATCACAGAACATTTAATCAAAGATTAACTCAATTATATACCAACAAAGTTCTCCCCTTGTACTAATATTTACTTTAAAATAACTATGTAAATACGTCCATTACTAGCCTAAAGCTATTATCATAGTACTAATTATTATATTAAAGAATATGATTATTATATTAAAGAATATCAAGTTTTAAACATTCAATGTTTTATACAAAGGATTTTTTTTTCATGTCTTATTTTTAAAGAATAATGATTCCAGGGGTGTCTGGATGGCTCAGTTGGGTAATTGTCCAATTCTTAATTTCGGCTCAAGTCATGATCTCAGGGGTCATGGGATCAAGCCCTGAGTGGGGGTTCTGTGCTCTTCATGGAGTCGTTTGTGCCTCTCCCACTGTTCCTCTCTGCTGCTCCCTCTCTTTATCTCTAAAATAAATAAATTCTTAAAAAAAAAATTCCAACCCTACTGCTCTAAAAATATACTTCGTTTCACAAAACACTAACATCATTAGTGAACTCTTAATTTCAAAAAATTTCCTAAAAATAAGACCTAAGTACATGCCGTCTACAAGAAACAACTTTAAATATGAAGATAATATAGAGTTAAAGGAAAGAGATGGAGAGAGATATACTATGTTAACATTAAAAGAGAGGAGGAATAGCTACATTAATTTCAGACAGAGCAGACTTCAAAGCAAGTGAAGTTATTACCAGGGACATAAAGGGGCTTAACATAATGATAAAGGGGTCAATTCTCTAAGAAGACATAACAATCCTTAATATATATATGCCTAACAGCATAGTGTCAAAACACGGAAGGTAAAAACCAATATAAAACTGTAAGAAGAAATGATCCACAATTATAGTTAGGAGATTTTAACACCTCTCTGTCAAAAATGGACATATCTAGCAGGCAGAAAAATAGTAAGAACATAGTTGAACTCAAAAGCACCATCGATCTACTGGATACAACTGACATCTATAGACTACTTCATTCCACAACAGCAGAATACACATTTTTCTCACGCTCACATGGGAAATTTACTAAAACAGACCATATTCTCAACCATAAAACACACTTCTAAATGAATGGAAATCATACAATGTCTGCTTTCAGACTACGATGTAATTAAATTAGAAATCAATACAATAAGATAGCTGGAAAATACCTAAATATGTGGAGATTAAACAACACACTTCTAATTAACACATGGGTCAAAGAAAAAAATTTCAAGAGCAATTTAAAAATATTTCAAACTAAAAGTGAGAGGCATTTGGGTAGGGCAGTTGGTTGAAGTGTCTGACTCCTGATTTTGGCTTGCATTGTAATCAGGGCCTTGGGATCAAGCCCCATGTGGGGCTCTACACTCAGCAGAGTCTGTTTTATTCTCTCTCCCGCTCTGCCCCTCCCCCTACTCACACATACACTCTCTAAATAAATAAAATCTTTTAAAAAATGAAAATGAAATACAACTTACTAAAATTTATAGAATGCCGTGAAAATAGTGTTTAGAGAATAAAGTACAGCACTTCTAAAGAAGATCTAAAATCCATAATCTAGGGACGCCTGGGTAGCTTAGTGGTTGAATGTCTACCTTCAGCTCAGTGTGTGATCCCAGGGTCCTGGGGTCAAGTCCTGCATCAGGGTCCCTGCAGGGAGCTTGCTTCTCCCTCTGCCTATGTCTCTGCCTCTGTCTCTCATGAATATATAAATTTTTTTAAAAAATTAAAAAAATATATCCATAATCTAAGATTCTACTTCAGAAAAACTAGAAAAAGAGCAAATTAAATCTAAAGTAAGCAGAAGAAAAGAAGTAATAAAAATTAGAGTGGAAATCAATGAAATCAATCAACTGAAAACAGGAAATCAATAGAAGAAAAAAAATCATTAAACTTAAAGCCAGTCTTTAAAAAGATCAATAAAATTGATAAGCTTCTAGTCAGGCTAAGAAAAAAAAGAAAAGACATAAGTTAGTAGTATCAGAAACAAAAAAGGAGACATTGCTACAAATCCCAGAGATTAAAAGGATAATAAATCAATACTATGAACAATCCTATGACAAATTTGATAACCTAGAGGAAATTGTCTAATTCTACAAAAAAGACAATCTGCCAAAACTCATAGACAATCTGAATAAGCCTGTACTTACTAAAGAAACTGAATCAGGGATCCCTGGGTGGCGCAGTGGTTTAGCGCCTGCCTTTGGCCCAGGGCGCGATCCTGGAGACCTGGGATCGAATCCCACATCGGGCTCCCGGTGCATGGAGCCTGCTTCTCCCTCTGCCTGTGTCTCTGCCTCTCTCTCTCTCTGTGACTATCATACATAAATAAATAAAAATTAAAAAAAAAAAAAGCTAAAGAAACTGAATCGGTAAATAACCTTTCAAAACAGAAAGCACCAGTTCCAGATGGATTCACATCTATCGATTCTGTGAATTCTATCAAACATTTAAGAAAGAAATTACAGCAATTCCCCACTTTTTCAGAAAATAGAAGCAAAGAGACTATTTCCTGACTCATTCTAAGAAGTCAGCTAATACCTAAGTACCTAGTATAAAAACCAATATTTCTTGTAATTAGAAATATTTCTCAAGAACATGGATGTAAAAATCCTGTGGTTTTCTCCTCTTTCTAAACTTTCACCATCCCATCTTTCATCCCACCTATCCTTCCAACACTCAATGCAAATGTCATTTCCCTCTGTGAAATGTTCTCTGTTCCCCAGTTATTCCTTCCACTGTGTTCTGTGTATCTCTCTGTCATACTACCATACTCTACAGAATTACAATTTATCTACTTATGAATTTGTATGCCCACAAGATCACGTGTTATCAACCTCACAACTCAGATGCACTAGAGTTGATGTTTGTATCTTAACCTGTCTTAGCTATCTTATGTTATCTAACCTATAGTTGCCCCTACCTAAACTAAATCTGACTTTCCCATAGAAGTTCATCACGTAAAGATCAACAGACACATGTGTTGCAGTAGGAATGTACCATAGAAATGATCAGTATTTGTTATCCTGTCAGACAGATCACTCAAAATAATTAACACCCTGGTATCCTAGCTTATTAACAGTTTTGTCTAGTTTTGGATCAGGAATTTCCTAAAACCTGATCACTCTTGTCACTATAACACTTAGGCAGGCATGACACTCAGCATCTCTGAGGGCTTTCTCACCTAGGGAAAGTAAGAATCAAGCTTTTTCTTTTCTTTTTTTTTTTTTTTTAAGATTTTATTTATTGATTCATAAGAGACACACACACACACACACACACACACACACAGAGGGGCAGAGACACAGGCAGAGAGAGAAGCAGGCTCCATGCAGGGAAGGCAGAGAGAGAAGCAGGCTCCATGCAGGAAGCCTGATGTGGGACTTGATCCCAGGTCCCCAGGATCACGCCCTGGGCCGAAGGCAGGCCCTAAACCACTGAGCCACCCGGAGATCTCCAAGCTTTTATTTCTTAACGAAAGGCCAACTCTGCTGTCTACTAAGCTGAATATGCTAAACATATAAACCTTTATGATCAGCAATATACTTAGATTTAGATATCTGTTAACAACCTAAATCTCCAACGCTGATGTTTATCTATTAAGAGCCTAACACTAATTTATATTAGAGAGGAAAGGCCAAGAGCTGTTCTAATCCCTGTACATACCAGTTATTTATTTATTTTTTTTTTTATTTATGATAGTTACAGAGAGAGAGAGAGGCAAAGACAGGCAGAGGGAGAAGCAGACTCCGTGCACCAGGAGCCCGATGTGGGATTCGATCCCGGGTCTCCAGGACCGCGCCCTGGGCCAAAGGCAGGCGCCAAACTGCTGCACCACCCAGGGATCCCACATACCAGTTATTAAAGAGTCATCGTGGATTAGCCAGCAACTCATGTTACTTGTTTGACATATATTTTTTTCATAGCAACACACTGATAGAGCTACTGCCTCCACTTACAGGTAAGGAAACTGACAGCAGAGTTAAAAAACAATTCCTAAAATAATGTCTTCAGAATATGAATTCCAGATGTTTGCCTTTTAAACTAGTCCATTTAGTGGTGTGCTAGAGTCAGTTCACACTGACTCACAAGAACCAACTGTTAAATCTTTAGGAACTGTGCAAGCCGGTGTTAAACATAGCTATGATTAAAAATCAAATCATATAAGCTAACAATTACACAAATAATAAAAAACAAAGGTAACTGTTATTCAAAATTCACTTCCTAAATATTTTAGTACATTTTAGTCTTGCAGTTAATTACACTATATGTGAGTGCATATACATATTTATGTGTATGTGTGAAAAATACTATATAATGGTGTGAAAATGAGTATCTCTTTCCAAATCTGTATTCAGTGATATCACTAAGCCAGCTTGAAACTGACCATGATAGTAGTATTTACGCTAAAGAAATTGGCAAATCCCATAAAGCAAAGCTTTTTTCCCTGAATGGTTGTTAAACATTACCAGCAACTCATGGAGTTCATTCCATATTCTGAGCAATCAGTTACTTCAAAATGCAATACCTGTGCCCAGCCCCTACCCAGGAATTCTAATTCAGTAGATCAGGGGTAGAGTATCAACATGTATTTCACAAAACACTATCTCTCCTCCAAAAGAATTCTGATACATACACACCTCTAGCTGAGAACTACTATCTAAGATTTCTAAAGCAGTATTATGTATCTATCATCAGACATTAGAAAGCTACATACTGAAAAGTACATTACTTTAGGTTCCTGAAGATAAATCTCTACAAGCTATAATGTAAAATGGTAATGCAGCTGTTTTATTGAGGATCAGCAACAATCATAGGAAAGCTTCTATACAGCTTAAATGATCAGAAAGTTTCTCTTTAAACAATTCAATAATTTTAATGAAACGGTTATAATATGAGACAACTGAGATATCCATATGAAAAAGTATAAGGCTGGACCATAAATGTAAGCTAACTCAAAATGGATCAAAGCTAAAGCTAAAGCTCCAAGATTCTTTGAAAAAAAAAAAAAGGGGGGGGGGCATGAATCTTTGTGACCCTGAATTAGGCAATGGTTTCTTAGATAAGACACCTAAAGCACAAACAACAAAAACAGATAAACTATTTCATCAAACTAAAAATATCTGTGCTGTAAAGGACATCATCAAGAACATAAAAAGATAATCCCACAGGACAGAAGAAAAATTTTGCAAATCATAAATAAGGAATCTGTATCTAAAATATATAGAAAGTTCTTACAAATCAACAATAAAAAGACAACCCAAATTTAAAAAGGGGCAAAGATTTGAAAAAGACATGTCTCTAGAGAAGATACACAGATGGCCAATAAGCACATCTTATTGTTCAACATTACTGATGTTCAGTATCATTAGCCATCAGGGAAATGCAAAAACTACAATGCGATTACCACTTCACACTCATTAAGATGATTCTAATCAAAGAGTTTGTAATAGCAAACACTGACGAAGAGAGAATTGGAAATCTTATTGCTGGCAGGAATGTAATATAGTGCAGTTGCTTTGGAAAACAATCTAGCAGTTTCTCAAAAAATTAAACACAGAATTAGTATATCACTCAGCCAATTCTACTCCTAGATATAAACCCCAAAGAAATGAAAACATGTCACTCAAAAAACTACTCAGGATGTTCACAGCAGCATGATTCATAAGAGCTAAATCTGGAACAGCCCAAATGTTCATTAATTAATGAATCGATAAATAAAATGTGATGTATTAATGGAATATTATTTAGCAAAAACAAGGAACAGAATATTGATATATCCTATAATTTTTCATAAACCTTGAAAACACTATGGCATGTGAAAGACAAATCAAAAACAAAATCACATACTACATGACTCCACTTATATGAAATATTCAGAACAGACAAATCTATAGTGACATAGTGGTCTTCTAGGGATGGTGGTCAGTTTCTTGAAAAAAAAAAAAAAAAAAAAAGCTCATGATCAGATTTCCACATATGAAACACTGACGTTTTCTTTTATTCAATAAGCTATATCATAAATTAAGATTTCTCTTTTGGCGTCACTGTCAGGAAACCCACCATTAAACTTTGTGGTCACATGTGCCTTCCTTCACCTAAATTCTCTGGTTCAGTTTTTGTCAACACCATGCCTTGCTTTCATTGTTTTAATTTCTAAGTGTCCTACTATAATCCACTTTAACCTTTCTTGGAAACAAGCAGGATATGATGGCTGGCTGAATTCTGAAGATTTAAGAATACTTTTAGATAGTTATGATGCCCATCAAGATCCAGAAATCCTATGAAGTTGAACTTAAGCTCCACTAACCAATTCCCTCCATCTTAATTACCACCAAGAACTGATTCAGAGAATTAGGAGTTTTCCCAGAGGACTTTTTTCCCCCCTAAATTACACTATCCATATAAACATTATAATGTGGTATTATTCACATCTACCATATATTTAGCACACAACATAATATTATGGAACATATATAGTAAGTCATTACTGAAATTTAACTTTGTTTTGGGAAATTCATTCCTACCCTAACAGGTGAGGATGACTCCTCTGTATTTCGTTTCTGGGACTCAGTGTCCACATCTTGGCGCTTGTTCTTCATTCTTTCTCTAAGATCCCCTGTAGGTCTTTCTGGTGACCTTTGAACCAAAAAACAAAAACAAAACAAAAAACAAAACAAAACAACAAAAATCTATATTTATATAACATTTATAAGAATGTATTTACAGAAATACCTGATGAATCTCAATAAAATTTTTCTGTCCATGGCTCCTAATGTTCAGAAAAACAATTAATTTGCTTCAGCTTAAATATTAATATATAAAAAATATGAGCATCACTTACAAGTGTTCTCCCCATAACAATCAGAAATGTATACAATAAAATTCCATGGGGTGGCAGGTACTGGTGATATGAATAAGAAACTATATGTGAACCAAGAAAAAGGAATTTGTAATTAACAGCTTCATTTGTTTTTCTAAAAATCACATAAATGTACTACTTATATTTGAAAGTAAAAAGTAGGAAAAAGTTTTAAACCACGATGTTGCAAAATTAATAAGGGGCAACAGTATTATCATGCATACATATATGTGGCTGGATGCAACATCAACAACTGAAAATTATCCATCTTAATAATCACAGGACATATAGGAGTTTTATGTTATTCTTATAACTTTTTAAATTTGAAATTATTTCAGAATAGAAAATAGTTAAAGGATTCAAAACAAGGTTTAGGCAGTGGATTTCTTTTTAATCAAGGAAAATCATACATAGTTATGTTCAACCCTGGTAAGCCTTCATAATTCATACTGAAAATGTGACAAATGGCTCCCAATTATTTTTACACTATTGTTAAGTGAGAAAACAAAGCAGATATGGAAAACACACTGCCTTTAAAGAATATTCCTAGAGGAGCTTTTTTAAAAAGGGCAATAGAAGTTAAAAAATGGTAGGTCCCCCACTGGCGACCAAAAAACACTGTGTGAGTATTTTTTAAAGATAGAAACAATCACATAAACATTTAGATCTATTTCAAGTAATAGTTATCAATCAAATCAATTCTTGTATCAATCAATACAAGTCACATAATGAAGATATAATTTCAGTTAACTCACTTTAAAGGATCTCATTAACATTTGTATGTACATTTTATAGGAATATATAAATGTTTAAACAGTTAAATCTGATCTTGAAAGTGTATCTTCTTATTAAAAACCAGTACTTAAATACTTTAAATTATAATTATGATATACAAGTTAATCTTATGTGCCCTGGTTTCCTTTATGTAATAAGACAACTTATTAAGAACTTGTTTCTATCCTAAGCAGCGCCTAACAGAGTGCTCTTCATACAATGAATGCTTAATAAATAATCTTGTGACTAATCATTTCTGAATTACACTGCTTTTCTTTCCATCTCTGAATCACATTATGAACCGTATTTTCTTCCCTATAAAAAAAAGGAAAAAAAGACAAATCCAAAGGGGGTTATCGAATGGAAAAACATGCACAAAATAACATAAAAAATCCTTTATTCTAAGTCTGGCAATGACACTATGTTTTCCCATCTTAGACAAATTCTCTGACCATTTTCCTCAAAATTACCTCTTGCATAAAAATTCTGTGTCAGTTAACAACAAACTTCAGAGATGAATTAGGCATGTATTAAAAGTGTGGTAATAATATGAACAAAACATTAAAATTGTTGAAACACTATCTAGGTTATATTTGTACAGATAATTAAACATATGTCAGTAAGAATTGGTTTTCCCACATTAACAGAAGGCAAGGATGACAATCTAAATACAATAAAACTGAGTATTCACAGCATCACAAGTAAACTAAAATGTACGTTTAATTGAACAAGAAGTCAGTTAAGGGTTTGAGTTTTAAATTCCATTAAGTTTCAAAATTTATACACACACACACACTCACCCATTTAAAAAAAAATCTACAAATGCTACTGTTCAGTTTTTATACTATTGGTATAACCAAAGCCATCAGCACATCCAATTATAGGAACTGGTTAACTATTTGTTTACCAATCAACTTTAAACTGTTTTTTGTGACAACCTTTACATATATTACATACTTAAATACCATAACACAATCATCATGAACTGAACTGAAAGAAAAATAAAAAGTCTTTATTAGGAGATTTTCATTTAGCTTTGCCTTTATTAAAGGCAAAAAGATGTCTTAAATAGGAAGTAGTACCTTTATCCATGTGTAAGCAAGTTTATATTTTCATTTACATTAGTACATTATGATAAGGGATTTGGCAAATGCATTTTAATATACAGAGCTTGCAGCAGAATGTCGTATGTCATTTAGATTTGAATTTAAAACATCTTAAAAAGCTAAAACTATATCCTTGTTAAATTTTAAGGGTTAAAAACCGTCTTTCCTCAGTAAAAACAATCTATGATGTTCTGCAATCTTAAACCATTTTAGTATGTAACTAGGAGTAGGGGGGAAGTAAGTCATACATATATTATTTAAAAAATCTATTGGCAAAAACAGTAAATATTGAGCAAATAGTTTTAAAGCATACATTTTATTAATCTTGAAATTAACAACTAAAAAGATCTTACTGATCTTTGACTATTGATAAGACCACCACCAAAAGAGAAAATCTGATCAAATATATGCTTGTATTTCAGATTTTTATACTAGATAAATTACAAAATAATCTTCTAATAGTATATGAACAATTCAAAGTTCTTAATTTACCTTCTATAATTGCTGCTATAACCTTTACCACGGGGTGAAGGGCCATGTACGAATCTACAAGTGTTTCCATAGAGGCAGTTGCCAGTCTTCAACCAGTTACGGCACTGTGTCTAAGAGACAGATATTACTATGTAAATTTCATATTTATTTCTAGAAAAAAGATGCCAGTGGGACAAAATTAAAACAAATGCTACCAAAATTCCAGCTACCCTGAGATACATTATTCCCCAAACAATAAAAACATCAGGAAAAGAAAAACATAACAATTCTTTTCACTCCTCCTTTATGAAACTCAGTTTTAAAAATTTACTGAACATTCCTACAATACAATAACCTGTTCACTTTTACGATACAAATCAGTATTCAAGAACAGGATTACAAGATAACCCCTGTGACTGTTCTAGTGACAACTCACCTCTGCTGTACTGCCAGTGCTGGGTCCAAGCCTCTCAAATACACTGGGTCTTCGGGATGTGCTATCAGATATGGTCTTGGTATTTTCCACTGTGACCTTCCTTCTAATTTTTGACATTTTGTACTACTTTAACCAAAAAAGAGAGAGGCAAAACTGTAAAATTCTTCAGTTTTAAATTAACTGCCCATAACTTATATGTAGATAAAGCTATAGATAACACTGTAAAAAATTATGGGGAATTTTTCTCAGGAGAAAAAAGGCATAGGAGAGGTCACAGGTAAACAGAAGGTATCTTCGAACCCACACATTAGTGAACTTATAACAAGTTTGAAATCTGTTGCCTAGAATCCTAACTCTTCTGCAGAGTGAAGGAATAAGATTCTATTCAGTTTTCAAAGCACATTCAGCCTCAGAAAACAAACTATAAAAATGTTTATTAGTTTCTAAGTTACTTATAAAACTTACAAAATTTAGTTAACTATCTTTTAAGGAAAAGTTGTGCTATCATCCTCCATAAGGTAGTTAATTGGAAAAGAAAGCCATGTCAAAGAGAATGGGAAAATAAAATCAGGCAAGAATTTTATTGATAGATATTATGCTTTATAACAGTTTGTGACATTAGGTATATTCTAAAAATCAGCTTAGTAGAAAAGTGCAAACTATTTAAATTTTTTTTCATCTTAACAGAGCTTAAAAAAGAACAGTCTAATCAAGGATATTTATTCATTTTCCAATAATATAAAGAAAATTCAATGTTGATAAAATGACTTTCTTTCAAAATAGGACTATACAGCCTATAATAGGCTATAGAACTAGAGCTCAAGATGTTTCTATAATTTATGCTACACTTACATAAAAGTCAAAGATCCTAAAAGTGACGAACAGGCTATCTTACCATTATTAGAAACAAGAAAGACAAACTGTAAAAATATTTTACAAAAGTAAATAAAACATTTAAAACTAAAACCGTAACACAATATATCCAAGTATATAATCAGGTGATTCAACTGGAAATGAAAACAACAGGTAACAGTAATAGGATATATGCTAGAAAAAAAAACAAAAAAACATTAAATTCTAGATCTAGAACAAATTAGTACATAACTGCGGGAACTGAGCAGGAATTGCCTAACTAAAGAAAAAAAAAAAAAAACGACAACAACACTACACCATATCACATTTCACATAATCCAATTAGTTGAAATCTTATCAATAGTCAAAAGTTACTAGAATGAATGATAGCTAAAAAAGTAAAAGTTCCATTTGATATAGAACTGGTCTCCATAAAGTTCACAAATTCAAAAAGCTCTTTAATGTAGTTTCAAAGTAAAGATATACCACTTGAAAGGAAATTAAGTCTTGATAGTACCAAATCAAAAGTTTAATAATATTATAAACGACATTTGGTTTAATTAGATACTTCTTTTAAGGTCACATTTTTAAAAGAATCCTAAGAGTAAGGACAACATTTTATAAATAAACAAAGATAATGAACCAAGAGGAAAAAAGGAAATGATATAATATGGTAGTTTTAAACTGGGAAAAAATGTGTATTCTTATTTTTTAATATAAAATACCACAATTTTAGCAACTAATTTTTAGTGATTCAAAGAAGTTGAAAGAGAACTTACAAATTTTTAAAAATTAGTGTGAAAATTAGTCATTAATATGTCACATTAATGAGTAAGAATTTGTTGCAACATAAAACCACATATTTATCAACTGTTCTCCAAATAAGGAACTACACAGCCAACTCTACACACAGCAGTTACTATTGTGAGTTAGTATTATTAGTATTATTATTGATTTCATTCTCAGCCCAAAAGTGAATTTACAGACTAAAATGTGGTAAAATTTCATATGCCCATTTGTTTGACAGAACTGAAGAATTCTTTATAGGAAATCCAAAATAAATGGAACTGGGAAAAGATCTTCTAGAAAATGTAGAGCTTTAATTAGCTGAGAAAACCACTTTTTTACAATTTATATCTGAGTCAATAAAAAGTGACTATATCACAAAAAACTGATAGTTTAGAACAAAAACAAATGTTCAAAGTTTCATTATGTTGCTATATATATTAATATACTGATGTACACTATAATCATCATTCATAATTCAATTTTTTAAACATTTATTAATAAACTTAAAATTGAATGAGTTCTAAAAATTCCTTATTAGCTATTATTAGTTATTTAGAATGTGGAAAACAGGCACACCATCTCCCCATGCTGCCTCAAGAAGACTGACCTTAACTAACCTTACATATTTCTCTCCACTATCAATGGAAATCGTTCTGCTCCCCAGCATGCCACCACTCCCAACACACTCTCCTCAAAAAAGTTAGTGGTAGTGCTTTCCATAATTACAACAGCTATTATACCTGAAACACTGGTCATCTAGCATCTCCTTTCTTGTTTTCTGAGGGCTCCAGATATTAACTGTTTCTCATTCTGCTCTATAACCTGTGGCTTGGATCAGTACTCCACTGCTTCCCAGGCCTATCCCTGAAAACCATGGCATGGCTTCTCTCCAATCCTGGATCACTAACATAAACTTTCAAGATTTCCAAAGGTCTGGACTGCTATGTCAAAGACAAACAAGTGAGAACTGATGATGGAATCTTATACCCCTCCTTGTATGTATCACTGCCACAAAAAAAAGTATCTTCCCACAGAGACAAAGTTGCTTGTAACAGTGACAGCAAGAACTACTCAAGATTCACCTACACAGTTATTATCACTGGAATTTTACTTTTAGCTACTGTTGAGTCTTCCAATTTAAGGAAAAACAGCAAAGAAGTAAAAGTCATATTCTCAGCATCCAATAGTGTCAGACAGACTTCCTCCTAAAATTGCACTGACTTCAAGTACCAAGTCTATATTAGAGAGGTCGTAGACAGGAAAAAAAATCTGTGGCAAAAGGGAAAAAGTAGGACTTAAAATCTTCTAATTGAAAGGGAAGAGGAATTCTTCTGATCACCTATCTAGGAACTCTATCAGTAGTCAACAATAAGTTTTAGAAATATTATTACTGAAATACTAATGATTGACCTATATAAAATGCTTTATGCTTATAAAGAATACAAAAAATTATTTTAAACCTATTTGTCTAAATATATACAATCTACAATATATCAGGAAAGCATTTACTTTTATTTATTTATTTTATTTACTTAATTTAAAAGTATGTTACCAATGAACTTAATTAGAATTTTCAATCTAAAAATTTGGGTCCTCAAAGGCAAATAAATACCACAATCGAATAAAATATAGATTCAAATGAGGAGGGAAAAACCTTTTCCAATTAATACCTGAACAGACTTCAATAAGCAAATGCTTCAAAGTATGTGAGAAAAGTTAGGAACAATAAAATAAAAATGTAAGTATTAAAGTCTTCCCTCTCTTAGAGACTTTAAATCTTTTCCCCCCAGTTTTGTTTTCAAATTAATCTTTGATTTCAAATTGTCAACATACTTTCACCCACATCATTATGTCTTTACCAAATACCATCATTATTATCAAAGCCCAAGTATCACAGGTGAAAGTCTATGGAGTTACTGTCCTATTTTCCCTTCTACTTGTAGAGTAAATAGATATCAAGGTTTTAATGATATCTTTTCAACTGAGAAAAGAAAAACAGGGGGCATAAGAGTTTAAATTTTTAAAAATACAACAAAAGGAGGTCATGAGACCCCCAGATTTTTATCACAATGTACTAAAAGCTACACACTATAAATATATATGGCTAACAGGAAACATACAGAAGCCTCTTTTTAAATGATCAATTATTCCTGAAACCTAATTACTAAAATCTTCCTAATAAAACATATCAACTCTAATATTCTCATTTTAATCCATAACCACATCTTTTTGAGGCCTCATCTTCCCCTAGCACAAATGAAAGCATAAATCGTTTTAATCTGGATAAGCTGCGGCATAATATTAGGAAAACTGTCAAATCATTATAAACAATTAAAACTACATAAATGCGCTGTAAAGTAGAATAAATTCTTACCCATTGAAGTTCTAAAGGTAAAAGGTTTGTATTAAAAAATAAAGCCTCTTCCTATTTATGCTTCATATTTTTGAAAGAAAAAAATTAAGCTTATTTGATGCATAGTCTGGGAGAATTTTTTAAAAAATAACTTTCTACAACAGTCTTCCAGGTTACTTACATACAGACAGACTAAAACAATTCCAAATTGAATTCCAAACAGAATTAACAGAACTAAATGGACTATACCACTATGCGCAAGGCAATACCATGAATGACTGCACATAGAACGATAGAAAAAATAATTTGTTAGAAAGACTATGCACAGAAAATAGCCAATGCCAGCAGCCACTATAAAGTGAAATAAACAGAACTGTAACCTACACACTACCCGAAAAGAATAAAGATGCTTTAAATAGCAACATCAGTTAACTTTTAATTGTTACTAAGTATCTACTAAAAGAGCTCCAACGCTACATGAAATGGACAAGGGTTGGAGGAGGCAGCAGCGAAGACTAAAAAGCCGCACTGAAAACCAAGTCTTCCAATAAATGTAAATTACACAATTTTGCTCTTTGCTCTATATATAACTGCCAATGCATACTGTAATAAAAACTAACACTGACAACTTAATAAAACTAACAACTTGCAGAGAACTGAAAATAGCATCCTCTTGATGGATTTTAGTATTAGCTTACCGATATGTACATTGATCTGCATATCTTAAATATGCAATCAACATTCATTTTTGAATCAGCAAGTATTAGCAAGCCAGTAAGAGGCGTGCATTTGATAAAACTGGATCTCACCAGGTCCACACAGGAAAAGTCTAAGTAAGCTTCATGGTGCAACTATTTTTTTACCGACACAAATTGCTACATACTTGCATCAACGCTCTAAGTCTCTTGTTTAAACTGTCACCTTACAACCTAAATTATTTTTATTAAGGAGGTGGAAATTATTTGAAAACCTACAGATCTGCCCACAAAACTCTTGGGGGGGAAAAAAGAAGTACTGTCGTTTTGGGCACTAAAGCCAGTAATTCTAAATATCACAAAACTAGGGCCCCTGGGTGGCTCAGCGGTTTAGCGCCGCCTTCAGCCCAGGGCGTGATCCTGGAGACCTGGGATCGAGTCCCATGTCGGGCTCCCTGCATAGAGCCTGCTTCTCCCTCTGCCTGTGCCTCTGCCTCTCTCTCTCTCCTTTCTGTGTATTCTCATGAATAAATAAATAAAATCTTTAAAAAAAAGATTATCACAAAACTAGACTCCGCTCACTGGCACCATACACACGTGGCACGGCTCGTAACTGCGTGGACATTCAGATGAGACGGCAGCAGGGTCTGCAAAAGCTGAGGTGTGAAGATACTTTCCAGACTTTTAGTTCTTCCCGAAACCCGAAGACCTGAAGAGCTAGTACTGTGGGCCTACCATTTTCAGAGCGGTTCGGATGCTCTAAGAACTTCACGACATAACCGAAAACAGTGTGTTAGGGCGCAAGATCCTACCGGTGTCACTCAAGGGATATCAACGTCGGATCTACCCCACCCCCCACCCCCGCAGCCCACGTTAGGTTGTTTGAACCCAGGGAGGAAGAGACGATGCTCAACAGCTGACCCCCTCTCCTTTCACGCCACCTTCCTCCGCTTCCCACAAGGGGGTTGCCAAAAGCAACCATGCTAGCCCTCCTCGACCTCCGGGACCCGAGTCGATCCGATCAACCAGCACTGCCGGGGAAATAAGCAAAAAGACCAAATGCAACCGACAGCAAGGGGCCAATTTCTCCTAATAGGCCTGGGAGGCGTGAAGAGGGAGCCTCTGCAGCTAAGACCATGTTCCTGCCCACCGACCCCACCCACCAGCACCCAACCCCTTGCAGCGCAAACAAACGCGAATAGGGCGCAAAGCCCGCAAATGGAAGGGACCCCCCCCCCCCCCAACACACACACACAGTCTTTGTCTGCATCCACCGTCGGAATGACAGCGACAGCGAGAAACGAAGCCTGAACCCAGGCAGCTACTGCTGAGTTGCGGGGGGATGCTCCAGGAGGGCTCAACATCCCGGCGTGACCCGAGGGCGCTGGAGGGAGGGGGGCAGGGGGAGGACACCCCGGGCCTCCCCCCCCCCCCGATACCCACACCAAGTCCCCGACTTCAAGCTTACCTCCTCCTCCCCGGACTCCCGTCGCAAGCTCAATCCCGAGGCGCTCCCGCCGCCACCGCTCCGAGGAGCGGGGGAGGCGACTCTGTGTCCCCGCGCCGGGCCCCGGGGAGACGACGACCAGGAGAAGGAGGTGCGCGCGCGGCTCCCGGGAACCGGCCCTTCGCTGGCGAGGGGCCCCCGGGGCGGCTGGGAAGCAGAACCCGCCCGCCGCCTCGCCAGGGTCGGGCGAGCCTGAGCCGGAGGACGAGAGAGGACGAGGAGCCGCTGCGGAGGGTCCGAAAAGGCAACGAAAACACGACCAGGCCGCCGGGAGGACCCACTCGAAAGGCCGCCGGAAGTCAAGTGTTTGCCCTGATTCCCCAGCGGACCGCTTCCGGCCGCCAGATTAGTCGTCAGCGCGCAGGCCCCGCCCCCTCGGAGGACACGCCCCCCGTGCGTAACGTCAGCTCGTGCGGCGGCGCCGGGGGGGCGGGGCGCGGTGGGAATCCTCGAGTCTGGGCTTCGCCGCGGAGCCTGCGGACGGGCGGAGGGAGGGGAGGCCAGAGCCGGGAAGAGCCAAAACTTCCACGAGAAAGTGAAGCGGGGAGCAAGCGTTTCTTCCTTTTATTGCATGATTTCTTACAATCCACAGCTGTTGGCGATGCCGCGCATCTGTTGTTGCAAATAACTACAGCCGTTCATTCATTTGCGCGGAAAATGTGCACTGAGCAGTGACGGGGCGCGGGCGGGGGGGTGTCCTGGTCTGACCCAGCCCGGCGGGCTAGGCGGTTGCCTAGCAACGGGGGAGCCAAGAGGACGCGGTGGTGTTTGGAGAGGCGCAAGCAGCCCATGGAAACTGGGGCAGGGATGTTTGCTGCGCTTCCAGCCACCTTTCCCCTTGGGGTCCCAGGGTCTGCAAGAACCTAGTTGCTCACGTCGCTTGAGGTGGGTAGTCAGACATCCTGCATCCAAATTCGTATCCAGCCTCTTACACATTTTTTTTTTTTAGAAAAGAGAAATGTGAGCCCCTTCCCGCCTTATTTTTTTTAAAAATTTTTATTCATTTATTTTTTTCCCCGCCTTAATTTTAAGGTAGCATTTATCTTGTTCTTTTGCAAAACCAAGGAAGAGGAAACTCTTTTCTCAAAACTACTGATAAAATTTTAGAGCACCTACAGTGATTTGGTGTTGTGGGAGCCAGAGAATCAAAATATGGAAGAAGAGTGAAAGAATCAAGGGCATTAAACATTCCTGATGACATGCCCAGCTATTTCAGAGATAGCTGCGAGAGCTTCTGCACAAGTGGGTTTGATGAAACGCTCTGGCAGCAAGAATCCATATCTGCCTGTATCTCGAAGTTCAATCGTAAACGAGTATTTTATGCCCAAGTCATAGATCCAGTCATCTGAACCTCCAGGAGCTAGATCTACAAAAAAAAAAAAAAAAAAAGGAAGAAAAACAGGAAAAGAAAGAAAGAAAAAAAGAAAAGAAAGAAAGAAATTACTCTTTGAAATACAGGTGTTTCAAGTTAACTCACAAAATGGATCTTTTTTCCCTAAAAATAAAAATAGCTCTGCACTTTTCTGATTTTTATGTAACCTAAGTTCTTGGTAGAAAATGGAGATTGAAGAAAAACAGGTTAAGGAAGAAAATAAAAATAACCCCTCTATCTGCCAAGAAGTAATAATCACCATTAACATTTTAGTGCTTTTTTTTTTCTCAATGCATGCTTTAACATACTTCATTTTTCCCTTCGTAAATAAGGTCATCCTACACATGCCGTTTTTTAATATTTCTTTTTTAATTTAAATTCAATTAGCCATCATTAGTCTGAAAGGTAGTGTTCAACGATTATGTTCAATATCCTTGTTGTATAACACCCAGTGCTCATCACATCACATTTTGTAATATTTCTACACATAATCTATGTGACCAGCTCTATGTATCAACAACTTCAAATTTTTCATGATCACATAGCACTACATTGTAAAGCTGCATACAGTTCAGTTCAATAATTATTTACTTGAAGATCTTTAGATTTTTTTTCTAATTTCTAAATAATATAAACAACTTTATAATGACCTCTCTTGGTTTTACTAATTACTGTTTCCTTGGAATATTCTTTCCTAGAAGTAGATTCATTAGCCTAAGAGTATGTACTTCTTACAATTATGCCACAAGTTGCCAAATAACCTCCAAAAAAATTGAACCAATTTACATTTCCATATTGGCGGGGTATAAATATGCCTAATTCCCTCTCCCATATCATCCACAGGAATTATGCATTATGCATCTGACAATTTTATGGGTGAAAAATCATATTGAATCATTCTATTTTGTTTCTTTGATTACCACTGAGTTGAACATTTTATTTGGTATATTTATTGTCCATCTTTATATTTTTTTATCAGTTGTCCTTGCTCATTTTTCTACTCAATTGATTTTATAGGTTGCTTATAACAGCAACATTAGTATTATTAGCCTTGTGTAATATGTGAATTTTTTTCTTATTTGGTTATTTAGCTTTCAACCTGATTTATGGCAGAGTGTTTATTTTAAAAATTTTTGTCTATCTGGAATTTATTTTAGAGAAATATATATCAGTAAATCAATTAATTTCTTTTTCTAAGTAAGTTGTCAGGTTTTCCAACTGTATTCAATTGAATAACTAACATTCTTAGAAATGCCTCTTTTAAGAGATGCTAGATGCTCTTAGATACTTAAGTGTCTTTCCGTTCTCACGATTCCTTCCTGTTGAATGCCTTTTCCTGGCTCAGTTCCATAGTCTTAATTACTGTAAGTTTATAATGTGCCTTAGTATCGGATTGGGACAAATTCTCTCTTATTAGTCTCATTTTTCAAAATTTTACAAGCTCTTCTATCAAATTTATTCTTTCAAAAGAAATTCAAAACTGTTCATTGGGATTGTATTAAATATACAGATTAACATAGGGCAACTCACACATTTTTATATTGCTTTTCTGCTCAAAAACATGATAGGTTTCTCCTTTTATCTATCTTCTTTCATGTATATCAGTAAAATTTTCTAGATTTCTCATATAAATATATGGATAGATTTGTGTGTGTACAATGAATCCACATATATGTATCTTTGGTATATATGTGTGCAATGTGTATATATGTACATATAGAGGGGCAGTAGGATCTTTTTCCCATTTTACTTTCTACCTGATTATTTTTGGCATATAAGAGAGCTTTAGATTTCTGTATATTTTGTTCATAGTCAGCTACCTTACTCAACTTTCGATTGTCACTAATATTTTTGGTTGATTTCTACTGTTTTCCAGGTAGACAATCATATAACATTCAAAGTGATCATTTTTGCCTCTTTCTATTACCTATACTTGCGTTAACTACAAAGGTGTCTATCAAAGTCTTGTTTATAATACTGGAAAACATCCATCATCATTGGATTAAATGAATTATTCAGCAAATATTTCTGACAACCACCATCAATATGTCATTTCTTCTTCCAGCCACTTTCTTATACTTATGAACAGATTCCCATAGATGTATACTGAATGAATGAATGTGTAGAAATAGACTGATTTCATCACACCAGAAAGTTGCTTTGTAAGCTCCTGCAGCCCTGAGATGCTGTGCTTATGCTTTGGGGAACAATGGTAGAGGAGAGGATTAAAATCAAGAAAGTTCTAAATTGTGAAAAGGAGCTTGGGGTCCCTCTCTGATAGAGCAAGAACCTGAGTCAGCAAAGGCAGCAGTGGGCCAGTGGTACCAAGTGACAGAGATCTCACGTGGACCAAGCTGGCCCCACTTTGCTCTGAGATATTTTGGGGTAGTTGAGGGGGAAGAGGAAGATTCTGGACTTTGTATAAATAGGACATCTTGTGCTTAAGCAATTAATTGAAAATAATATGAATGCGATTATTAAGATGAATGTGTTTTTATACTGCTGTAGATCACATTTGTTAAAGAAAACTTTGGGGCTTTGAACATTGTCTCAGGGCCGTTTCACAAGCCGTTTTCTCTCCCTGGTTCTCCTCCTCTAGCACTGTTTGGCAGACACTTATCAGGTAGGTCTCCCAGAAGTGTCACCTACAGAGAGACAGCTCCTAGGCCACTTTCACTAAGTAGCCCCTCTCTCCTACAGTCATTCACAAACCCTTGGGTCTATTTTATTGTCTTCACTTGTCAATGGAATTATACTATATTTGACTATTTCATTGTTGACATCAGAGATTGGCAAACTTTTTCTCCAAAGGACCATATAATAAGTATTTTAGGCTTTGTGGGCCACAAAGTATGTCACAACCACTTGACTCTACTATTGTGAAAGCTATCATAGACAATACATAAATAAATGGATGTGGCTGTGTTCAAATAAGACTTTATTTTTGGATACTGAAATTTTAATTTCATAGAATTTTCATGTCACAAAATCTTTTTTCAACCTTTTAAAAAAATAGAAAAATGAGGGTGTCTGGGTGGCTCAGTTGGTTAAGCGATGGACTTTTGATTTCTGCTTAGGTCATGATCTCAGGGTCGTGAGATCCATCTGGCTCTGCACTAGGTGCAGAGTCTACTTGGGATTCTCTCTCTCCCTCTGCCCCTCCCGCACTTGCACTCACTTTCTTTTTCTTTAAATAAATAAATAAATAGATAAATAAAATCATTTAAAAATGGTAAAACTATTCATATCTCACAAGCTATACAAAAACAAACCAGTGGGCTGAATTTGGTCTGTGGGTCATAGTTTGCTGACACCTGGTTGCATGTTTATTTTCTATAAACATGCAACCTCTTTTGCCACCTCCTCCTCCAGCTTCAAAAGAGAAAAATTATTGTCTGCCATCACAATGTAAGCAAAAGAGGATCCCTTGATAAATATCTGCCAGTAGAAATTAAATTTGAAAATATTTCTTAAGAGTTTGCCATATACAAGCTGTTGTCAGTGCGATACAAGCAAAAGACATTTCACTATATAGTGTACTTTAGTGGGCACAGCCTGTCACTATAATGCATCTAATGGAAATAGTGTTCCCTGGATTTGTATAGTGTTCAACCCGCACAACTTTGCATGGGGACCCTGGATATCTTGCACATTCTTTTGACCCTTTATGACCTTTCCTGCGTCACTCAACTAGTGTGATGCCAATTCTAGGATCTCTGCTCTAGAGTAATGAACGTGACATCTTAAATATCATTTTGGCTTCTTTTGAGTGTATCTACTTATTAATATAGCCTTGTTCAGTGCTCTCATAGCTATTATGCCTCCATTTCTAATTGTTATAATACAACTATTTTACATGTGATCTTGTTTAAAGAGTCCATTTAGAAAAATTAAACCCACACAGAAAAACCAAACACATGGTTTTCTTTAGCACCTCACAATTCTCCACGATCTTAAGAAGAAATACTTACATAAACTTTCTGAACCACTGCCATGAGTATATCTGGTATTTTTATTAGTATTTTCAATAGCCCGGACTGCTTCACTGGCCACTAGGGACTGAAATCAATAGAATATGGAATTTCAGTTCATGTGCAGCTTCAAAGCAGGACAAGTAGAAGTTCTTAATAAAACCATTATTTATTAATTGAATCAAATTATGTACAGAAAGAAATAGAAAGTAGAATGGCGGTTGCCAGGGGCTTGGGGTGTGAATGAAATGCGGAGATGTTGATCACGGGATATACGTTATCATTTGTAAGACAAATAAGTTCTGGAGATCTAATACATAGCACAGTGACTATAGTTAACAATACTATTTTATATACATGAAAGTTGCTAAGAGAGTAGATTTTAAGTGTTCTTACAACAAAAGAAAAAGTTGTAGTTATGTAAGGTGATGGAGGTATTAACTAAGTTTATTATGGTAATCATTTTACAGTGTATAAGTGTATCAACTCATCACCTTGTATGCCTTAAACTTCTATAATGCTATACATCAATTATAGTTCAATAGAGCTAGGAAAAAAAGGAAAAATATACATATTTAGAATAATAAATAAACTTTAAAATAAATATTTTTGGGGATCCCTGGGTGGCTCAGTGGTTTAGTGCCTGCCTTCGGCCCAGGGCGTGATCCTGGAGACCCAGGATCGAGTCCCGCGTTGGGCTCCCTGCATGGAGCCTGCTTCTCCCTCTGCCTGTGTCTCTGCCTCTCTCTCTCAATCTCTCTCTCTCTCTCTCTCTCTCTCTCTCTCTCTCTGTGTGTGTGTGTCTCATGCATAAATAAATAGAATCTTTAAAAAAATAAATATTTTTTGCTTTATGGAAATCACAGTTGGGTGGCTTTACACATAGACTCTTCCAACACACTGAAAATTTTATTTAACTTGAAGGAAAAATAATTCTCACATGCTTTTTTGGCTTCAGGAGTTCATTTATCATATAAAATGAAGTATAACTGTATTTCAAGGCAAACAGCCTGGAGTTACCCTAATCCTACAAAAAACTATCATCAAACATTATTTATTTTTTTAGAGAATTAAATTAAATTAACTAATTAATGTGTTTGTTTGTTTGTTTGTTTGTTTGGCAGGGGGAGGAGCAGAGAGAGAGAGAGAATCGTGGAGCAGACTCAGCGCTGAGTGTAGAGCCTGACAATGGGCTCAATATGACAACCTGAGGTCATAAGATCATGAGATCATGAGATTTACGCTGAGATCATGACCTGAGCCAAAATCAAGAGTTGTACGCTTAACTGACTGAGCCACCCAGACACCCTAAAATTATCACCAAACTTTAAATGCGACTTCTCTAAATACTACATATACCTAATGCGTAGATCATTTCCTTCTCACAAGCTATTATTGTCTTCTTGTGCAAAATGTCTAATAACTCCTAAAGACTCATCAGGTAAAAAGGATTATGTGCCCAGTATGGGGCAGGCTAATAAATAAATCCCTTGTCCTACTACATTTGCTTCTAGCTTATCCAGATCTCTTATGAGGTTGATGTTAGTATTCACTGTGACTCTCTTGCATAACCCAGAGGAGTATCAGTGCATATGAAGTTGTAGCATTCCTTTGTTCAAAAAAAATTTAATGGAACCCCCTTGTCTACAGAATAAGATACACATTTATTCCAACATTTAAACAAGCAGACCATGTCTACTTTCTGATGGTGTCACCCTCTACTTTCATTCAGTAACCTGAACACACTTCCTGTGGGCAACACATTTCCTCAGCATTGAATGTCCTCCCTTTCCTGTATGCCTCTAGAATTCCTATCTTTCCATTTCTGGCTAAAAATGTATCTGTTTTTCGATGTCAGTAGCCCTTTATTGTTTTTTTCTTTACAGTGTATTACCCCTTAATAGATGATAAATTCCTCAAGGACAGGGACTTTATCCCCTAGCTTATCTAGCATTTCCTTCTAAGTCAGTGAATGAGGCCACTCCTTGATATCCCAGTCAGAACTGAGGTCTACCATCTGTGCCACTTATTAAGTAGTTACTGCACTTAGAATATAGCTATTTATAGCATTTGCTAATGGCTGAGCTTCTTAATCATATTATGTTCTCTAAAAGGGCAGGGTCCCACCTAATGCTTCTTTAATGGCTGAGCTTCTTAACCATATCACGTTCTCTAAAAGGTCAGGGTCCACCTAATGCTTCTTTTAATGTCCACCAAATACAATATTCTATACAAAATAATGCTCAACAAACACTTGTGATAACAGCAATCCAAAAATAAGGGAAATCAGAATAATTCTATCTCCAAATCATGATAAATAATCTTTCATTTCTTCCAAAATAACACCAATAAGGGAACTTTCCTTAGAGGTTTTCCATTGAGAAGAAGAATTGCAAGTATCAAGTATATTTATTCTCTAAATGAGCTATTTTCAGAAAATGCAAATAACCTTATATTTGTCATCATCAGCTGCTAGCACCTAATGTGGCTATAGTTTCTTCTTGTTAGAGAACCAGGACATACAAATCAACACCAAAACAACAAAACAAAAACAAAACAAAATCCAAATCCACAAATAATCTAAATAAAAAATAGGCAGAGGATCTGAATAGACATTTTTCCAAGGAAGGCATACAGACAGCAAAAGGATGCATAAAAAGATGCTGACCATCACCAAACATCAGGGAAACGCAAATCAAAATCACAATGAGATATCACCTTATACCTGTCAGAATGGATATTATCAAAAATACAAGAAATAACATGTTGGCATGGATGTGGACAAAACAAAACTCTTGTGCATAGTTTGATAGGAACACAAATTTGTGAGACCACTACAGAAAATAGTAGGGGGGATTACTCAAAAAATTAAAATTGATATATCATGTGATCCAGTAATTTAACTACTGGGTATTTACCCAGAGCAAATGAAAACACTCATTTGAAAAGAAAAGATGACCCCTATGTTTACTGCAGCATTTACAATAGCCAGGTTATGGAAGCAACTTAAGTACCTGTTGATAGACGAATAGATAAAGAAGATGTGGTATATATATGCAATGAAATATTATTCAGCCATAAAATAGAATGAGATCTTGCCATTTTCAACAAGATGGATGGACCTAGAGGGTACTATGCTAGGTGATATAAGTTAGAGAAAGACAAATATATTATTTCACTTATATGTAGAATCTAAAAAAAAAAAAAAAAAGCAAATGAACAAACAAGAATGCAAAATCATAAATACAGATAAGACACTGGTGGTTGCCCGAGGGGAGAGTTTGGGAGGATGTGTGAAATATGTGAAGGGAATTAAGAGGTATAAACTTCCAATTATAAAATAAATAAGTCATGGAATAAATAGACAGCATAGGGAATATAGTCAATAATATTATAATTATGTTATATGGTGATGGATGGTAACTACACTTAGTGGTGAGGGTAATGCATAGAATTGTAGAACCACCATGTTGTACACCTGAAACTAATATAACATTGTATGTCAACGATACTTCAATACCTAAAACAAATAAATAAAAATTAAAAAAAATAAAAGGAGAGAGAGGGAGTATAAAAGAGAACCAAAACAAAAGGGGTCAGTAAGAAACAAACCACTACATAAAGATCAGATCTCATGCAAGAGTCACCATAACCCTTCCATTGTCTGGAAAGCAACTGGGGTAAGAGTTTGGCCAATCCTATCCACGACCCATCAAGAACTCTTGCATCGTTTGCTGTCAACCCAAACACAGAACAGCTGGGACCAAAAAGTAGTTAGGGCAAGCAGATTATGTGAGTCCTCTTCAAACTTCCTGTATCTACTACATTCCAAAAAAAAAAAAGGTTGGGGGGGCTCTTGCTCCAATCTTGACATTGGAGGTGCTTTTAATAGGACCAGACCCCTGGGGGTTAGAGAGGTCAGTGTGTACACAATTCCCAATGCCGATATCAAATTGATAAGTGTTGTACCAGGACTTGATCTATGTCAGGCCCTTGTACAAATCTAGTTATCACGAAACAGACCCACAATTCCAGAGACTCTTGTCCTTGTTCTTTTGGCTTTCTATGTAGATCAGCTACATGTGGAATGGTTCAACTCTGATCTTCAAGCAGTGTGTCTGGCATTTTCTTAGGGACCCATCTGCTAGACTAAAGTCCATGTCCACAGGGTAAAACCCGTTCTTTCCATTCCTTCAGTGAACCCTGACCTAGGATGACTCCCAGTAGAGTAGACCAAAATATAAAGCATCTACCCAACTGTCCTCCAAAGGAGAAATTTTCCCCCCACAGTTTTTGATTCTTGACTTAGGTATTATTTTATTTCTTGCAATGCTAATGAAAAAAACTAAGTAACACTTACCAGTTCCTCATGGTCTTTGCTTTTGCTTCTATTATAGGAATATGGAAACACTATGTGCTGGGAGTAGGAATGCATACTGATGTAAGCCTTAATGTGGTTGATGTTTTTTCTCAAGAAATTAGCCATTGCCTTCACTTCCGGTTCTGACTCAGGGTAAGGACCGCAGTAGGTTTCAGAGCATGAGAGACTTGATGCACCTTCCTCTGAAGTGAAATTTATAGAGCGGGATTAGAGGGGATGCATAAGCTATTGCAATTCGTGATTTCTCTGACAATGCATTCTAAGCATCGTCTATCTATGGTGCAACATTTTTAGAGAAGTGGATTAGATAGAATTCTATAAAGAACATATTTATATTTCTTTTGCAGTAAATATTTATATGCCTCCATAGCAAACACCCCAACAGTTGCTGCCTGGAGCAGTCATCTTGCACCCTTTGTGAAAGTGGCTAAGGAAGTCTCAGAGATGCCAGCCAGCCCTGCCTCCAAAACTGTGGCTATGTGAGAGAAAGAAACCCAATTTTCTTTTTTTTTAGAAACCCCATTTTCTTAATTCAGAATATAGAAGTCTACCTTCAGTGCTACTTCTAAGTTACTAAATAAAGAGATTCTGGTGAATAAGATGGTGATTTTGGGGGCCAGAGTAATATTTATTCATCCTTTTGAGAGATTATAGTAAATATCCATCCCTTCATATGGTAGTCTGCCTCCCAACACATCACCTTTCTTCCTTTTAATGCACAGAAATGGAGGCCCACGGAGCCACATCATTTCCTCCTGGGAACATTTGATTAATCCTGGACTGGGTCCTTAGCTTGTGTTCTGTCAATCTGAATCCCTCCACTGATAACTTGAAATGAACACGAAGATGCTAGTGTCAGTCTAGCTGCTCAGTAGAACAAAGAAGACAACACCAACAACATGACCAGTTGACACGAACTCTAAGATTTACTCACAATACCTTGTGTAATCCTCATGCAACTCTATGAAGGAAATACTGCTATTTCAGGAGATGCAAAATGAACATTCTCGGTGGTAATGGTCCTTTACAATAAGAGGCTAAGTGGCATAGGCATATTGTTAATCACCCAATCACTTGATTCCAATCTTGGCGCTGCCATTTAATAGCTATATGGCCTTAGGTAAAATGTTTTAAACCCAGCTATACCTTGAGTTTCTTATCTGCTAAATGGGAAAATTATACATTTAATGAGAACTTAATGAGGATTCCATGAGCTAATGCATATGAAGTGCTTTGCGTGGTGCCTTGTATATACTAAGTGTTGAGTGACTGTTGTTTCTCCTCTTTGTCGCCATCACCGTCATCATGTGGATTGGAATAAAAAGAAAAAAAATCCAGTGTGCTTCACAGTAATAAATGGGGAGAGAATGGACTCACAGAGCACACTGTAGTGCTGAGGCCTAGCTCCAGGCTGTTTCTGAGGCCCGGCTGCATCCTTGTCCTTGAGTTCTATGGGCTACTCCATTATCCTTCCAGGGCCTGCCTGCCTTACTCAAGCTTGCTCGGCTTTCTTCCTTTTGTTTGTAATAGAAACAACCTTAATGTTTGTTAAACATTCTTTTCCCCATGAGAAAATGTTGTGCTAAACATCCAAGGCTTTTCCAAGTACTTCATTTGTATTAATTTTTGACCAATAATGTGATTAGACAAGCCAGTGTTTGGGGTGATGATAAATTTTGGAAATGGATATTGGTGATGGTTTTACATACTGTGAATGTACTTAATGCCTTAATGTATTGAACTGTACACTTAAAAATGGTTACAACGGGGGTGCCTGGGTGGCTCAGGTGGTTAAGCATCTGCCTAAGGCTCAGGTCATGATTCCAGGGTCCTCAGACCCATCCCCACATCGGGCTCCCTGTCGGGGAGTCAGCTTCTCTCTGTCTCTCTCCCTGCCCTTCCCCCCAAACTCATTCTCTTTCAAATAAATACGTAAAATCTTTTTAAAAATGGTTACAATGACCAATTTTATGTTATATATATTTTTGTACCATGAAAAATAATGAAAAAACACCATAGTCTCATAGGAAAAGAACTAAATGATTTTCTACTGTACACTGGTTACAAAAACTTTGTTATTTAACTTAACATTTAGAAAAAGAGAGGATCCATCTCAGGAAGTTTGAGACTAGAGGTCCTCACAAAATACTACCTGTTACAGACTGACTTCTGTTTCCCCAAAATTTGTATGTTGAAGCCTTCACCCACAATATACTATGCGTGGATATAGCACCTTTAAGAAAGTAATTAGCTTAAGGAAGTCATAAAGGTAAGACCTCAATGTAATATGGGTGGTGTCCTTTTAAGAAGAGAGAGAGAGAGAGACACTAGGAATGTGCACACAGAGAAAATGCCAAGTGAGGACACAGTGAGAAGGTGGCCCTCTGCAAGCCAAGGAGAGAGGCCTCAGGACAAACACGCCCTGCTGGCCTCTCATTTTGGATTTCTAGCCTTCAGATCTGGAATAAATGAATTTCTCTTGTTGAAGCCACCCAGTTTATGGTATTTTGCTATGACAGCCTGAGCAGTCTAAGATAACCTCACCCCCACTCCCATCTCCAACACACACACACACACACACACACCCATGTACGCATATGCACACACAATTTTAATACAAAGAAAGAGGAAAATGAACATGAAATAAACAGGTTTGATATGTCAATTCCTGTTAATAAGTAAGGTGCTCTTTTAGATTCTTAAGAAAAGTATCATAAAGGCATATTCTAGTTGCAGGGACAAGGAAGAGATGAGATTTAATTCTTTCTTACTGGTTTGCTTACTAAAGAAATACTGGGGCCCTGGTCAAAAAAAGACTCCTTACAATTACTTTTCATTTTATTTGGCACTCTCTTTTGTCTCTATGTTTGCTGCATCTGTTTCTGTCGTTAACTCTTGTGATGGGTAATAATAGATTGCCATGTCTCAGAGGGGCCTACCATACGTCTTGACGGCAATAACAGAATATATTTGACATGTTGGCCATTCAAATTGGGTAGTATTGACTTCACCATAAAAAATATTAAGAAAAACGGAGAACCATAAGGGTATGAAGATGAAATAAGATGTTCCAAAAGGGCAGGTATAATAGAAGAGTGATTCTCAGACATAGAAGAATTGGAATAACTTGGGAGTCCATCAGTGTGGCTTTATATCTACCAGCTTTGCCACTTCCTAGGTCTGTGCTTTTACGCAAGGGATTAGCCTTCTAAGTCTGGGATTGTCCACCTGGGATACATAGATAATGATCCAGGGGGAAACCTATGTAAACAGCTCGGCACTTATGTAACCATCAGCTCTATTCAGACCTATTTTATATTTGCTGCTGCTTCTCTGACTCCCTGCCCAATTATCACTTCTATGGCAGTCTTTGGGCCTCAGTGGGCACTTTTATTGGACAATCTTAAGAACGGCTCTCACTGAGAAACCACTAGGTGATTCCCTTAATAACAAATGGAGTAAAACTCAGGCAGGATTAACTGCTGTCTCCTCTTCTTGCTTATTATATCTGCAGCTCTTTTAGAAGAACTAATTCATTCTATATTCACTTAATTAATTTCTGGGAACCTTGCATATGCCAGGCATTGCATTAGGTAGTGAATAATGGTCTCTTCCCTCCCTAAGTTTTTTTTATAATATATTTATTTTTGATTGGTGTTCAATTTGCCAACATACAGAATAACACCCAGTGCTCATCCCGTCAAGTGCCCCCCTCGGTGCCTGTCACCCAGTCACCCCCACCCCTAAGTTTTTAACCTAGAGGATGAAGAATTAAAGAAATGGGGTAAGTACTCTTGTGAAATTTTTGTATGTACTCTGAGATAATGATGAAATGTCCAAAATCACAAAATTTCCCTTCTTTATATCTTTTTAAAGGAAATACATACAATCATGTACGTAGTATTGTGTAGGGCAACGGGGTGGTTGGAAGCAGATTTTTGTGGCTTCAACACTTGTAATATTTTGTAGTGCCCACAGAGCCACATGTACCCACTTCCAAAAATAAAAATGATTCAGGTTCATAATTAGGTTTAGTTATGTTTTGTAGCTGTTTCTTAAATGTAGTAACCATAAAATACCACAGAGGAGAGTGGACCATCACCTACCTCCCTGAGAACAGACAATATCCTTGAATTCCTAAATCAATATTCCCTGAGTACTTTAACTCACTCAAATCAATGAATGATAAATTCCCACAGTGCTAGACATAAGCTTATGATATTCATAAAAGAAAAAAACATGTTAAGTAAACAATGAGAACCAAAGAAAATGTAGAAGTAAACATTTTCCTATGCAATTAAAAAGGAGAGGTACCCACCCCAAATTCTACTTTGATACCCTAATGACAGATGTCATTTGTTCATTGAAGTAGGATTTTTAACAGTCACTTCCTTGTTATTCTAGAAAAGTAGAATTTTAGAATTTTGAAACTAGAAGGTACCCAAAGGAACTGGCCTAATTTCCTTTTTTGTTTTTTGTTTTGTTTTGTTTTTTAAGATGAAATGGCAGGGCAGAGAGGTTAAGGTGAGTTGTTGGGTGCTTGCACAGCACCACATTTAACTAAAGAGTATTAAATTATTTTCCTGATTCCTGATCCAGATAGGCTTCCCCTCGAATTACTTTGAATTATGAGCCTCGCTTCATGAATATCCCTTTTTAAATGAATAAACATTGCTAGAAATAAAGCAAATAACCTACCACACCAGTGTTTGGAAGCAAAGTTCCTGTTCAGGTCTGTTCCGATGCAACGATTATTTTCATGATAGGACCGGTTCTTTCTCCACATTCGATTCTAAATAAACAAAATAGTGATAACCAGGATGGCCATGTTTGCAATTCAAGCAGAGACACGACTTCTAAGGCCTACGTGGTCAGGGTTGTGTCTCTCCTGCAAACCCATCACTCCACCTTGTTACTATCTTCACATTCCTTTCTCATGGCCCTTGTTTCTATCCAGGTCTCAATCACGTTCACTCAAAACTATTCCAATCTGAACCAAACGAAATGGTAATATTTGATTAATTTTGACCTATACCAACAGAAATTTCATTTGGTTCTGCTAGGCTGCTTATTGGTTTTCTTTAATCTCATTTGCTTTAACTTTAATTCTTTCTGAGAAAAGTAAAATAACTTTGTGTTTCAACTAAAATTAAAACTATGAGTCATGAATTTCAATGTTCTCTTTTGATTGAATTCAACTCTCTCATTTAAAAGCTTCAGGAGGTGGAGCTATGAAGACACCTGTAGCCTGATAATTCCTTTGAGTTCACTGACTCAGTCCTCATTTGTAAACATAAAGCTAATTCCCCCACTGGGTTCTTGGGGCAAACTGGGAAATTTCATCATGCCTAGTTGCACAGGCTTTGTTTAAATCCTGGGGTTGGGATGACGCGGCACCTTTTCCCCTGCTCTCATCGACCCTTCTGCCAAGCTTCCCAATCTCCTTCCAACCCCCGATCTGTGGTTTGGTAGCAAAGATTGCCCTGGAGAAATTAGGTTCTCAAACTGCAGGGACTAATTGGTGTGTGAAGTTACAAAGGACAGTGAAGGAGTAACAATATCTTAAGGGTGGCTGAGTTCTACTGTGATTCAGGAGAAAGAATAAATTGATCATAAGATCAGTCTATGAATGTGATTATTTATTTATTTATTTATTTATTTATTTATTTATTTATTTAAGAGAGATCGAGGAGAGGCAGAAGCAGAGGGAGAGAGAGAGAGAATCCTGAGCAGACTCCCTGCTGAGCATGGAGCCCAACTCTGGGCTCGATCTCATGACCCTGAGATCATGACCTGAGCTGAAATCAAGAGTTGGACACTTAACCAATGGAACTACCCAGGCTCCCCAAATGTGGTCATTTATTGAACACAAATTTGTGTTAGGTACTATGCTAGGGATTTCTCATTTCTTGAGTTCAGGATTTGCCTGCTCCTTCCTACAAACTTTTATTCACAGCGTTCCTTCCACTTATGATGACTTTTCCAATCAAGCCTCTTTTCCATTCTCATTTCTTCTGCAAAAATTACCTCCTCCTTAAAACAATTCCTGTTTAATCCTCTATGTTCTAATCACTCTGATTACTCTCATTCCCCTTGGTGTTTACATGTGCTGCTCAAGGAGGCTTTTCTGAACTTACATATGCTCAATTATGCTTTATGTGCTTCTCATTAAATTGGAAAGGACTGCACTTATATTGCTTGAATAAATTTCCTGAATCATGAGGTTGATGGGCTAGAAATACCATTGATAATGGTTTCCAGTATAGATGAGATTAACTAGGAAACTTACTCATACTTAGATACTCATCATTGAATTAAACGGTCCTAAGGCTTAAATTCACATATTAATTAGAATGCAGTTCTATCAGAATGCAAGTGTCGTTAAGATGCTCTTCTAAATTTTGCAGTTTATAATTTTACAAATCAAAATGCTATGCATCCATTCCTAGTAAGAATGGATGGATCTAGGTATCATTATTGATGGCAGCTAATATCACTAAAGGAAATAAAACCAAACAGTATAAAGAACACAGAATCACAATGAAGTAGTCCTGCCCAAAGAGTCAAGCCTGAATTTGGTTTATCCTCTATAATCCAAATGTCAAGTTTTAGAAAATGCAGAGGACAGAGGAATGTTAAATTGCAACATGGCAATGCAATTAGGAAATCCATACAATGAGAAACTTTTCCTTTAATAAATAAATTGCAAAGAAAAAATTGAGAGAGAAAGAGAGAAAGAGAGAGAGAGAGAGATGGCAGGAGAATTTATGGATTAAAATAGAATTAAAAGACATCTAAACCAATCACAAGGGACACCTGGGTGGTTCAGCGGTTGAGTGTTTGCCTTTGGCTCAGGTCATGATCCTGGGGTCCTGGGATTGAGTCCCACATTGGGTTCCCCACAGGGAGCCTGCTTCTCCCTCTGCCTATATTTCTGCCTCTCTGTGTCTTTCATTAATAAATAAAATCATTTTAAAAAGAAATTATGAAACAATTACACCCTTAAATATCGATTGGACATTTTTATAATGCCAAGTATTATTAATTTTTAGGTATAATTGTACTGTTTTTTAATAGGTCTCTTTCAGAGATGCATCCTGAAATATTTTTGATGAAATGATATGGTGTCTGAGATTTACTTCAAAATAATATAATAAGATAGAATTGGTTTAGAGATATACATAAGAAAACATTGTCCAGGAGTTGATTATTTTATTTTTTAAAGATTTATTAGTAAGTTTCCTAGTAATAATTTATTAGAGCAAGTAAGTTTCCTAGTAATAATTTATTAGAGAGAGAGTGTGTGTGTACACAGGGAGAGGAGCAGAGAGGAGAGAGTCTTAAGCAGACTCCACATTGAGTGCAGAGCCTGATGCAAGGCTCAATCTCACAGGCTCTGAGCTCATGACCTGAGCTGAAACCAAGAATTGTCTCTTTAAGCAACTACACCACCCATGTGCCTCTGGCCATGAGTTGATTATTGATGAAGTTGTGTGATAGGTACAAAGGAGCTTACCGTGCAATTATTTCCATTCATATGTTTGACATTTTCCATAGTAAGAATTTAAAAAATATATTTTTTAAACAAAAGCATTATGCCAAGATCCGAGAGTCTGTATTTCAGCCTGTGTATCCTGTATCCCCAAATAGGGCATGTTTCGTTTTCTTTGTCCTCACCTACCTTTTTCCACGTGAAGTCATAACCATCCACATTAACTAGTGGCATCACATAGAAATCCACGTGCCTCAGAAGATTGGTGTACAGCATTTCTTGCCCATGTAATTGAGTTACCTGCAAATTAAACCAAGTGTGTTTAATAATACCTCTTTTAATTCCTTCTAAACTTAGTCTGTTTCTTTTATATATTTTATTTTTTTAAAAAAGAGTCATTTGGAATGTTTAGATTTGTGTATTTAACTTTCAGGAAGAGTATTAACTCCTTGAAAAGTCTAAATTTAGGGCATTATGCTACGCTGCCAAGTGGTGGCAAATGTCTTGGACATGGAAAAAAATGGTCTGCTTATGTAATGGAGGCAGAAAATAGAACCATATATTTTCTAAAGTTTTCTTCAAGAAGCAAAAGAACTCTGTATTAAAGTAATACAGCTCATTTCAGAGATTTAAGGAAACAAGACCTAGATATAATCCCACTCCTTTTTCATTTATCCATATCGATCAGAGTTTCAAGTAACCTTGTCCTATGCTCAGATACGACTAGTTTCTACATTGTCCTCATAACGTGGGGAGCTAAATTTTTAATGTTAATTCTTTCAACAAATCTATGAAACATACAACCGAACCCTCACTCACTCCTTCTGTTTGGAGTCTTGCTTTTTGGACCAGAAATTCCAGAGCTAATGGGAATCGTTTGTCAGAGTCCAACAAGAATTTCTTGTGGACCCCAACAAGGGTCTCAAACTCACAACCTTGAGATTGAGACCTGAGCTGATATCTAGAGTTGGATGCTTAACTGAGTCACCCAGGTGTTCCTTTTTTCCCTTTTTTTTCTTCAACAACTTTATTAAGATATAATTCACATAAAAGGAAACTCATCATTTTAAAATGTATAATTCAGTGACTTTAAAAAATATTTTCACAGAGTTGTGCAACCATCACCACTATCTGACTTCAAAACATCTCCATCAGCCCCCCACCTAAAAAAATCCTTACCCATTAGGAGTTATTCCTCTTCCAGATATCCCGATATCCCCACACTCAGCCCTGACAATCGCTCATTAACTTTCTGTCTCTGGGGATTTATGCATTCTAGATATTTCATATAAATGGAATAGTAAAATATGTAGCCATTTGCATCTGGCTTCTGTTACTTAGCATAATGTTTGCAAGATTCATCCATTTTGTAGTATTAGTCACTACTTCATTCCTTTTCATTGGTGAATGATACTCCATTATAAGGATATACCACATTATTCTACTCATAAACTGATGGGCATGCTTTTTGACAATTATGAACAATGATGCCTTGAACATTTGTAAACTAACGTGTCTACTTCTCTTGGCTGTATACCTAGTAGTGGAATTGCTGAGTCATATGGTAATTCTATGCCTAACCTTTCAAGGAATTGCCAAATTGTAAAATAATGGGTGAACTATTTTACGGTCCCAACAGGAATAGATGAGGGTTCCAATTTTTTTCACATCCTTACCAACATTTGTTACTATCCTTTTTAAATTTTAGCTATCCTGGTGGGTCTGAAGTGGTATCTCAGTATGGTTATGATTTGCATTTCCCTAATGACTGGTGATGTTGAACATCTTTTCATATGCTTATAAGACATTCGTATATCTTCTCCGGAGAGTTGTCTCTTCAGAAACTTTGCCCAATTCAAAACTGGATTATTTGTCAGTTTATTGTTTATTTGTAAAATTTCTTTATATATTTTGGATAAAAGTTTATTATATATATTTCCCCCCATTCTGTGCATTGTCTTTTCATGTTCTTGATGACATCCTTTGTAAAGCACTAAGCTTTGTAATTTTGGTAAAGCTCTATTTATCTCTTTTTTCTTTTGTTGCTTGTGCTTTTGGCATCATATCTAACAAATAATTACCTAATCTAGAGTCACAAAGATCTATTACTTCTAAGCTTTCTTCTGAGAATTTTATAATTTTAGCTTTTAAATTTAGGGAATTGGTGATCTGAAGAACAATAGCAGGATAAAACCAGGACCTCAATGGAGAGGCTTCAGAGAAGTAAAGACAGAGGGAAATTGTGCATTAAGGAGGTTTTTCAATGCCTCTTCAATAAGAGGAGATGTGAATCCAAAATGGAGGGTGACTTGAGCAGATCAGCTAGCTAGTATTATAGCCTCCTCGGGACTTTGGGTATTTACTTGATTGGCTGAGGGTAAGATTGGGTTGTATTTGGTAGTTGGGCAAACCTGTGCTCTTTTCCAGGCATTGTGTGGATTAAGGGCAGAGTTACACAGATATAAAGAAATCTAAGAAACGTTCTCAATTAACCTTGTAAATAATGTTATTACTCATTAAGACATTTTCAGATTTGATATTTATCCAGCCATTTATACTTCAAAAACATATAATCTAGATATATAATCATATCATTGAAGTAATACAACCTCTAAGATTCTATAAGTCTTATAATTCTGACTTGGTATATCACCTGTGTTTAAAGACATGATTTTTTAAAATAACATTTTCAACCAAAATTAAACATGCTTATGAATCTAATAATTCTTTACTGTTAATTTGTAATTTGTGTATGATGGGGCTCTCCAAGCATGTGTTATCCAATGAGTTTTCATGGTATTTTATAAATATATTTACAGTCATGGTTTTGTATCTAGTCAATGAATAGTGATTCAACTACCTTAATGAGGTAGTTGGCTGAAGAAATTATGCCTGACACACAAGTGACAGCAAATAAATATTTGTTGAAGGAATGATTTACCAACAAGTAACATAGTTGAATTGTCCAAATATAAAAACTATGTAAGTATAAAAACAAGAGAGAAAAGATGAGAATAGAAGGTTCAGAAGCCTACACAAGAGTGAGAGATTAGGGGATGGGAGATAAAGGCTTGTCTGATTCCTATCAGCTTTACCTATGGCATATAATTACTCACCAACATTTTCCTGGAATACACCAAAGCTTTGTCTTTATAATGACCCTAAACAACAACAACAACAATACCTGCCAACAAATTAACCAGTAGCCATTTGACAGAATAAATTAGTACAAAAAGGCATATAAGATGCTATGAATGGAAAAATTTTAAAATAAACCATCACTGCCACTACCACTAGAAATACAGCAAAGAAGGTGTGGTGTATATATATTCAATGGAATACTATTCAGCCATCAAAAATGAAATAGTATCATTTGCAATGACGTGGATGGAACTAGAGGATATTATGCTAGATGAAATAAATCAGAGAAAAATATTTATTGTATGATCTCACTCATATGTGGAATTTAAGAAACAAAACAGGATCATAAGGGAAGAGAAGAAAAAAAACAAGATGAAATCAGAGAGGGAGACAAACCATAAAAGACTCTTAATCATAGGAAACAAACTGAAAGTCACTGGAGGGGAAGAAGGGGGATGGGGTAACTGGGTGATGGACATTAAGGAGGGCACGTGATGTAATGAGTACTGGGTATTATGTAAGACTCATAAATCACTGACCTCCACCTCTGAAACCAATGGTCCATTATGTTAAATAATTGAATTTTAAAATTATTTAAAATTTAAAAAATAAATAAAAATAAGTAAAAAATTAATTAAAAAAAGAAACACAGCAAAGAGCTGTTAAGTCCCAGTTTTTCTACAATGACAATAAAGCATTTAGCACAATGCTAGGTACTCTTTGGCCCCGAGTTGTATTTGAGTCTAAAGTTGAAGCATTAATTTAAAATTTAAAAATAACAAGAGGATGCTGAATGCTGGTTCTGTGGAACAAACAGCACACTGAGTTATGGGTAACAACAACAAAAACTGATTTTAGAGATGTTTTTGTCCCTAATAAGCTGATAAAAGTGTTAAGTTGGAAAGGAAAGAGCAATAATCCAGTGTTCTAAGTATGATAATAAAATCAGGATATGCAACATAGCTCAGAAGAAGGACAATTAATTCTGTGAGGTGTTTGAGGTTAGAACTCCTGAAGGAGACAAGACCATTCGAGATACAGGTGAATGGATGATGAAGAGGTGTGGGGAATGACAGAAGTAGAAGGAGAGGAAATTAAGAAGTCAGATTGTTAAGTAGTTCCTTTTATAATTTCTGGTCACCGTCCTTGGCCATGTTCTGGATCTAGAGGTCAGGGAAAGAATTACTTTTGAGATCTAGAGGATGGCCATGGAGCAAATTTACTAAAATAGAGTTGAGGTTAGGTTTAGTGATGTAGAGTTCAACTTGCTGAGATGATTCTTTGGATAGATCTCACTTACGGACTTAGATAGAATTCACCCAGGATAGTGGCAAGCATTGGAAAAGAATAAAGAACCATGAGCCAGGTTCTAAGGAATTATCTGGAGGCCGTTAGATGACAGTTAAAAGAAAACAAGGGTAGCTCAACTGGTTCACTTCAGGAATTTGGAGAAAAAGGCAACAGCAGTACAGGTTTCCCACGCTGTCCAAAAGTAGAGCGTGCCTATGAGACTTTTCCAGAAGCCAACACAGCTTAAAGTGAAAAGTGCCCCCCACTTTCCAAACACTTTCACATTGGTACCTGTTTTTGCTAATTGAAAGAAACCTGAAGGGCATTTTTTTGCTTTTATGAAGAAAGCCATTCCCATATGAATGGAGGGCTTTCATCAAAGTGAAGCAACATATTGCAAACTTTTGGAAAGCAGGGGAAACCTGTATTAGGACAGGGGAACATTGATCCCCTCCTCGGATCCCTTGGCAGCTCCTCTCCTTGATAGAGGTTCTATGAAGCAGTGTCCATCACAAGCCACATGTCAGCTAAGGTGAGGGCAGCAGAAGGAGCTCTATGGAGGCCCTGAGGTTGCAGATGCCAACTTTGTGTGCAGCTACACAAAAGTTCTCCAGGTCAGAGGTTCAGAGGGAGGTTAGCACTGAGAAAAAGCCAGTTGGCCGGCCAAGTACTGAGCAAGGTGTGATGCCCAACACATGTTCCTTGGGCTTCTATGATGTGCTAGATGCTGAGTTTGGTCCTAGTGACCCGGTCATGCAAAAGCCAGCCTCGGCCCCTGCCTTTGCAGAAGTAGAAGGGATCTAAAATTGGCCTCATAGGAAGAAATGACTGGCTTCAGGCTGCCCAAAGTGTAGAGAAATGGGTTTCCCTAAGCTGAGACTGCATCATATTGAGTTGGAGAAGAGAGTGAGAGACTGTGATATACATATATATTGGTCTCTACCCCCCCCCCCCCCACTCTGGTTCCTGGCACAGATCTTGTAATTTCCTAAATGATAAGAGCAATAAGGACATCTTTGTTCCAGTGTTTGGTCTTTGTCCTCGGTTCCTGACACAGAACTTTTAAATCCTTTGGAATTTCCTGAGTGAGAGCAGTGTCTTTTGTTCTAATGAGATGATTCCTGGTGGGGTCCTGGAAGGAGACTGGTCAACAGAAAGACCAAGCCAGGAACTTTGAGCTTTCAATTCCAACCCTATCCTCCAGGAAGGGGAGAGGGATTAAAAATTGAGTTAATGATCCATCAGACCTACATGATGCAGCCTCTTTTAAAAATATAAAAAGTATGAGGTTCGAGGAGCTTCCAGGTTAGTGAACATGTGGACGTGCTGGGAGAGTGGCTCATCTGGAGAGGACAGGGAAGCTCTGTGGCCCTTCCCATATGCCTTGCCCTATGCATTTCTTCCACGTAGATGTTCATCTATATCCTTTATCATACCCTTTCAATAAGAAACTGGTAAAAAGTAAGTAAACTGTTTCCTCTGAGTTCTTTGAGCTGCTCTAGCAAATTAATCAAACCTAAGGAGGAGGTCGTGGGAACCTTTGATTTGTAGCTGATCTGTCAACACCACAGATAACAGCTTGGACTTTGAACTGGTATCTGAAATAATAAGGGAATAGTCTTGTGGGACTGAGCCCTTGCCCAACAGCATCTGACTCATTCTCCAGGTAGATAGTGTCAGAATTGAATCAAATTGTAAGACATATAGCTGGTGTCACAGAATTGCGTGGTATGGGGAATGACCCCATGTATCTGGTGTCAGAAGTGTTGTGCTTCTGGTAGTTGTACAAGAAGAAAGGAGAAACACAGGAATGGTGTAGATTTTCTTTATAGGGACTTAAAAGCTAAGACTTCTTATCTGGGTTCTTTACTTTTTAAATATAAAATCTATGCACGCAAAAATTTTAAATATTTTATTTTTCCTACTACAGTTGTTTGAATTGTTAGGAAAGGCAGATGATCTGGATTAGTTTTAGGTAGGCAAGGATGGATTCTCTCAAATGTTCATCAAAAGGAGTTGATTGACTGTGTTGCTTTGGGCTACAAAAACCAGATAAACATTTTTGGGGCAAAATACTTGACAGTAAGTTTTTTGAGCTGTATCTTGTTTCCCATGGTATCCCCAGAGTCTGGAAACTCCTAGACAATTTATAAATATTTGTGGAATAAATCATTTAATCTTGTAAAGGTTCGGCAAGTGGAAAGGGTAGAGGAGGGCATGTGTTATAGGAGAGAAGAAGTGTCAATTTGAGAAGGATGGCAAGTAAGGATGACTTCACCAATATGAATTAGAGTCAATACGAATTAGAGTTTCTTTCTGGCCCTTTCCAGGGTCAGTGATGGAATGAAAAAGAAGAGTTCTTTCTTGCCCACTTTTCACCTTTCTTCTTCCACTAACTGGTGATCCATTCACTGCCTAAAATGAATAAAATGAATAAAACTACCCAGCTTGGGGAAGGATTATTAAATGGTGGGGCTATGTTAAGGATCTAGTCAGTTGAGAGCTATCCTCATTTGGTTGAGGTGGTACCCATGGGTGGCTGGGAACTTTGCAGAAGACTAGGGGTGCTATAGCTCCCATCAGGGAGACAGAGAAGATGGCTAGGTAGGAGAAGGTAGGTAGAGAAGTTGTATTTGATAAGACCCAGTAGAGGCAGAAATGTTTTTACCTTTGATGTACCTCATTTGTTAAGACAGATCAATCTAAGTGGCTATCTTTAATTTTTTTTATTTTATTATTTTTTTCTTTAATTTTTTAAAACAACTCTATTTGTATAATTGTATACCTGTGACTACAGTGACAAGAACCATTGTAAGAAGGACACATATTTTAAGTTAGTCTTCCAGTGGCAAAGACTCTGTATAAATCAATAGAAAGGACATTTATCCCCATTATATGGGAACTGAAGCATAATTTTTATGCTTTCAATTATTATAGAGGTTTATGGTCATTATCATTTTTATGCCATACTCTTTGTCTTATGTATGGATTTTTTGCTGCCAGGGCCTTCTTCAGGGCAAAATCCCCCATTATAACATGAGATAAAATATGATCTGCTCTATAATGTTGTACTTCATGTTCAATGCCCAAGGGCAGTATATCGCTCTTAGTAAACATACTACAATTGCAAAATATTTCTTGATTATTTTTCCAGCGTTTGACCTTAGACAGAAATGTAGGAAGGAAAAGGTGAGCACTCTTTAGAGCAATTTAAATGCTTGAAGTTATGGTTCTCAAACTTCATATGCACAGAAGTCTCCTGGGCAATTTGTGAACATTGTAGATTACCAAACCTCGCCACCAGAGAGTTTAAGTTGAGAATTCTAGGATGTCGCGACTTGGGAAAATGCATTTAATAAACAGTCCAGTTGATTCTGCACATGTTGTCTTAGGCCATACATTGGGAAACTCTGGCTTAAGAGAATGTAAATACTCACATGGCCTATGAACCATAAGCAGAAAGCAGGGGATATCCATTCTCTGGCATGGATTCCACAGTCAATCCATATGGCATTTTTGGCTCTTTGTTCTTTTCTAGAAACCTGTCCAAGGAAAACCAACAACAATAACAAGAAGTTTCAGGATAATAACTTCCGTGTATATAGTGCTTATATTTAATGCTTTCAACAAATCTGTAAAACACATAATATTCCCTGCAGTCCTTTGAGGGTTTTCAAGGGACATTATAAGCTGGTAAGATTAAAAGATATTAGTTAAGGTCACATAACTGATGAGAGTCAGGACTGAGGTTTGCAAGCAGTTTTGATTTAATGTCCTCTTGTTCCCCCACAATTACCTAGTCATACCAGAGCTGCATGTGAAAGTACAGAAATAAAGGCCAGAGCACTAGTATTTCAGGCTGTATCTTGACACTTTTGTGAGATAAATAGGTATATGTAGCGTGGACAGCTTTCTGCAGGAGACCAGAACAAAGAAGGGTTTTGGAAAGGGAAGGCAGTGGTGCCAGAGATAAACTTGGACTCCCTCACCATTTTCCCCAGGGTGCATACGTCTTATGTTTAGACTATTTCCCCATTTCACACAAAAAGAAGCACACATCTCAGTTCACACAAACTTATTACCACCAGGTCCAGGGGCAGAGGCCTTGTTCTGATTCATGATATGGGGAGCTAATGCAAGCTGCCAATTCTGGAATAAGAACTCCCAATCTGTCCTCAATGATAGACTTTGGTACCTTCAGAAGTGTTTGCAAAAACACTTCCAAACAAAATGAGTCACGGTTCATTTTAAAACTTAGTTTTGACACAATTAGGGTACGGAAGGGAAGAAGAGTATTATAAAATTAAGCAAATATGTGGAGTTGAAAGTCCAAAATAAGAAAAAAAAAAGAGAATTAAATTTTTATTGCCATTCTCCAGCACTCGGGAGGTTTGTTCCAAACTAACCTGGAGCTAGTGATAATCCAGTAAGAAAGCAAGGGAGAAAGTCAAAGGGCTTTGGATTCAAAGAGTGAAACAGCACCCAGAATGAGAACTAGCTGGTTGATTTAATCTATTCAATGTAAAAGAAAATCTTGAGGTGTTTGGACTAGTCTCCTGACTCAACTTTCTAACAGTGCCAAGCAAACTCTCTCAGTATTGGTCCTGATGCTGGAAAGATGAAGGAATCCCAGAGACTCCTGTTGTGTACACATCCTTTGTCAAGTAAGACTGGGGCTAAGGTACGCAGGAAGCATGATCTTCCAATGTGTAAATCTGGGTCCTGGAAACACAGGTTCTAAAGAGTGCACACAATATGGCTGAAAGCAAAGGTCATGGGCAGGTAGACCACAATTGCATGGATCCAACTTGATGGACCAACTCAGCTGTCAAGAGGACCTGGAGTTTCATACATCTAGCTTGAGTTTGTATGGCAGGTTCTTGTCAAAACAGATGAAAATCCAGAAACCCCAACTTGAAATCTCACCTTTGGATGACTAAGGAGGTTCTCCTCTCACAATTTAGATAGATAATGTTGGGAAACTATATGTAAATTAAGTGTTATTAAATCAAATGTATTTTTCTGACACTTTTTTTTTTTTTAGAACTTCTTAATTATTTTTTTTTGGTGGACGTGGGGAGCAGAGGAAACTGCTTAGAAAAAGAGATGCAGAATTAGAAATTAACAGCAGGAATTAGTATGGTTTCATGGCTCCCAAAAATTCTTTGGCCATATTCACTGACCTTTACTAATGTCAATTTATTCAACTAAAAGTAAATAACCAAATGGATAGGGATTGGAGCAGAAGCTATCATATCAGCCCTACTGCCAAGGCTCCCAACATTGCCCTGGTTCCTATCCTTCCCTGGGTTTGGTTATTATTTCTTTCATTCCAAAAACTACATCAGTGTCAGTGTTTGTCTAACAACAGATTCCTATCTGTTTTTTCCCCCCTAGGTAAGCCAGTCAGAGGTGGTGGCGATGATAGTAAATAAAGTCCTTATTCCACTTAATGTGGAAAAATAATCCAGACAACTCCCCTCCTTTTATGAAGGTAGCCACTGAACTCAGGAAGGTTAAATGGCTTATCTATGTCACAAAAAACAGAGACAGAGAAGAGTCTAAAAATAGGGTTTTCATGTACCAATGCTGCATTAGTAAGGGAAAGAATGTAAAGGTAAAAACCAATCCCCAAATAGCTGGATATTGAAATTGAGGAGCACTTGTAATACAAATATTTCCATAGCTCAAAGAAAAAAAAATCCAAGTTATAATAAACAGCAGGAAAGAATTAACACGTTCTCCAAGGTTGAGAGATCAATGAGTCTCCCCACAACACACCTTTAAAACATAAAGTGGGTACTTCTCGTATGAGGATCCAATGTGGATTTTTTCAACCATCTCAGGATAGTTTTCAGATATAATTTCCATCCAAGTGTAGATCTATCACAACAGAAACCAGAAGTCAGTCACAGAGCAAGTTCAAGGCATTTCCCTGGCCAAAGGAAGCAGACAACTTCTTCAAGGCAAGGCGGTCCCTTTAAAAGTTTTGTATAAAGAAAGAATGAAGAACCAAAGCCGTTGGGCCTATTTAGGAAAATCAATACAATTAAGGTTTTCAAAACATCAAGGTTTAAAGAAAGAGTAGAAAAGGACTAAGGAAAAAAAAAAAAAGAAAAGGACTAAGAAACTTATGACAAAGTAGGAAAAGTTAATCTTTAAAGTAGATCTCCAGAAAGTTATTTTTAAAGGCTCTTACATTGAATCCCTGCCTCTGTGTGTGATATCCTCTTTATCATTCATTTGTGAATTCACATTTCTATGGGACTTTTTTTTTTTAATATTCACTTTTCAAGGGTAACCTGAGGTAGTCCTGGGCGCTCTCTCTGTACAGGATAAATAGCAGTGCCATTGTTTCCCACTAGAGACCTGTGTACTCACAACAAGATGCGTAAAATGACAGGAGGCAAGGGTGAGGACAATCTGGAGGAAAAATATTCTCTTTCTCTGAGAAGCTTGATTCAGAAACTTTCTCTTGGCTGGAAGTCTAGTGGTACTGGTGATTGTCAAGATGACAGTGGAAGGAAAAAATAAAACCTCCTGGCCCTGATTTTAGGGTAGTGCCCACTTCAAAGCAGGGTTTGAATGTTGGAATTCAGTCATGTTTTAATGGAGACCAACTTCTCAAGGGCCATACTTGTATTTTTATACCTTCTGAAATGGGAATGACCAACCCTTGCCCTTATTTCTAGGATCTTACCAAGAGGTAATTTCAGACTGCAATCCCAGCTGATGGGAACTGCAACACCATTTGCCCACGGATCCTCTTAGAGTAATATAACTAGGGTGAGTGGTTGTCCGGTGCTGGGAATTAAGAAGCTCTTGGAAGGCCTACCTGTCACCAAATACCGATGCTGTCTGTGTCTGAGGTATTGGGCATCTAACCATCAGAGATTTCCTCAATGGGTCTCTGTTTATCATGCCACTCTTCTAAGGCATGAGTACATCTGAGAGATCTACTACAAGGAACCACTTTGTGTCACAGTATTCATGGTTCAGTAGATTTCCTCCCACCAGGGAGGTGGCATTGGATGAAGGCAGCTTTACCGAATCCTTGATTCATTTGTGTCACAGTATTCATGGTTCAGTAGATTTCCTCCAACCAAGGAGGTGGCATTGGATGAAGGCAGCTTTACCGAATCCTTGATTCATTTCACAATCTAATCTGGTGTAATGAAGGTAACATCCTTTGAATAACTTGCTTCTTTTGCTATTTGTTTTAAGCAGTATTTTTTTTTGCCATTTGTTTTTCTTTCCATAGTAGATTAAGGTGTCCTAGTGAGAATCAATGACAAAAGAACACCTCTTGCCCACCAGGGGACCTTGTGGTAGGGGCTGAAGGGGAGATCAATGCTGAAGGGGAAGGAAGGCCTTGGAATTTCCTGAGAGAAGATGGCCACAGTTCCTATGAACCCTAAAGGATTGAGGATAGGAGGGAAGAGAGGTCCAAAATGTGTTCTTCGATGTCATTGTTATGAACTGAATTGTGTTCCCCTCCAAATTCAAGTATTGAAGCTCTAAACTCCTGTAGCTTAGAATGTGACTATCTTGGGAGACGGGGCCTTTAAAGAGGTAATTAAGTTAAAATGAGGCTGTTACCGTCGGCCCTAATCCAAACTTACTGGTGTCCTCATAAGAAGTGGAGACTAGAACATAAACACACACAGAAAAACCAGGGACGTGTATACAGAGAGAAGGGAACGTGAGGACACAGTGAGAAGACAGGCATCTGCAAGTCAAGGAAAGACTCCTCAGGAGAAACCAACCCTGCTGACAACTTGATTGTGCACCTTCAGCCTCCAGAGCTGTGAGAGAATAGATTTCTGTGGTTTAAATTACCCAGCCTGTGGCACTTTGTTAGGGCAGACTAATACAGCCATGGCCTTTCCTTCACCCTCCTTCTCACCCCCCCCCCCCCCCCATATCTTCCCAACTCTGTCCTGGACACAAGGTAAGAAAAAGTAACCTTCTTGAACAAAATAATTAAAAAATACTTCAAAAATATTTAAAAACCCTTCTTCTTAAGGCATTCCCGTCTTTCGACCAAATTCAGCACAGCAGTGACATATTTATCTTCCCCATTTTGGAAATCATGCTGACCGAGCTTCTCAACTGCTGGCATCGAGTTTGCTTCTGCAGGGCTGATAATGGACCCTGGAGGGAAGAGGTCGCAGCAGAACAGAGACAAGGGAGGAGAGATAAAGGAGGGGGATGCAATTTTAAGCTCCCCATCAATCAGCCAGGCACATTGATTCGAGAAGCAGACTGAGTTCTGGTTTAACTAACTGGAAAGGAACAGATGCTTTTGAAGATTAAATAGAAAATTGATTCTTAAGTCTTAGATGTCTTAAAAACATGGATATAGTCCCCAACAGTTTCTGGGCAGCAAGCCAAAGATGATAAAAATGCTTATATTAAGCAGTATAACAGCATACTCCAAGGAAAGAAAAAGGTATTGAGGGATTTTTATTACTTGGAGCATACTATATATAAAAAAAGAAAGTCCTCCAAGGAGTTTACCCTCTCAACTAACAAATATGGAGTATTACATGAAAGCTTACTCTGGTCAATTGAGCCCCAGCATCTTTCTTAGGTTCCCTCTAGAAAAATTAGAACCTGTAAGTAGTGATAGAAAAAAAAATCAACTTCTTAAAGATTAAAATACAGGTGTTGTTATTATTATTAGTTCAAATAGATTCTTCCTAAGGGGGAATAAAATGCACTTGTTTACAGTGTGCTAAATGCGAGTGAATAAATTCCTTTAATTCAGTGAGATAATGTAGCAATTTTTCAGTAAGAGTACAATCAAAGTAATGGTCCAAAAAGACATGATTCATTGGATTGTTAAACTTTTTGTGCAGTTTCAATGAAAAGGCTCTATTTTTAAATTTCCGGTTATTCCTTAGCATGCAGTATTACTCCTAGTGGTTAGAGATACTCTCAGCTGTGGACAAACAGCCTACTAGAGGCAGTTTACCAAACATGATGCAATCTTCTCAGGAAAGACAACTTACAAGAGGATAAGTTACCACTGTATAATCAACCTAATCATGATTTTTTTTAACCCTCTTTCACTAATTATATTTCTTTCATAATATCCCACATGGTTGAAATGGCAATGCTAATGAAACGAAAATTGGAATTTTGGAGAGAAATGTAATGACTTACTTCATGTAGTGGGTGATACCGTTCATAGAAGGAGGAGGAGGTCCGGGGGCTGAGGGTGTTGTTGGAGGTTTGCTGTTGGATAAGATCTTTCACTTCTTCCACCAAGACTCTGGGGAAAACCAGAGGGAGAGCTGGTTTCTAAACCGGACTCATTTTCCCGTGGCCCATTGCAGGCACAGCAACAGGTGCGCATGGGGAAAACATCACGGGGAAATCCACTGAGCCAAAATTCATCAGGGTGCACACAATAACCCCTGACACTGCAGCAAGCAGTGCTGACATTCAGGGGCCACATGGTGCTGGAGAGAAAGTGGCTCCTACGTGGGATCTTGGAGGGCCTCCCCCTTTTCCCACCGTTACCAACATTCCTCTATTGTGATTCATCGGTGTCTTTAACATAGGTCAACAGATGATTTTCTGAAATCCAGAGTAACAAGGTATTATTCTACTTTCAGTGAAGGACCAAGGAGAAGCAGAAAACCTTTCCTTTTTGTTTTTCATTGTGACAATCATTGACCTGTACCCGATGCTCTGCAGAGCTAAGGACGATCAAACCTCTGGAGGCACAGGGAAAGGGGAGGCATCAGAAAGAGAGCTTGTTTAATTCTCTTAACGAGTGCCACGTTGTTAACTACGCAAGCATTTTAACTGAATTAAGCTGTTCCGTCACTTGGGATTACTGGTTTGAGTGTTGACTATCATTTTTGTATCATTTTCTTTTTTTTTTTTTTAAGGCCAACAGATAAAAGGCAAGGCTTTGACATGAGAAAAGTCTGAGTTCAACTCTTAGCTCTGCTATGTTGTGTGCGGTGTGATCTTGTGAGATTCCTTTGTGACCTATGAAACATTTTTCCATCTGCATAATGAGGATAGTACCTCACAGAGCTAAATAAGAATTAAACAAAGCAGCATGTAGGAGGGCTCGGCACAGTTCCTGGGAGGCAGCGAGCACCTATAACACAGTGTGAATAATGGTCGTGGCCTATTCTCCAAAGGCCGCCCGGTGATACACAGAAGGGAGCCTGGCCTCCAGGAGGTGCCACGGTGGCTGGCGGAAGACTGGCTCTTAGGTAGCGGATGCAGGAAGGAGGCTTGGGACAGGAGAATCCAAAAGGAAGGGGACATGGAGTCTGAACAGAAATTGCCTCTGATACAAGGTTTAGTTGAGGGCCGGACATTCAGGAATGCTCACTGACCTTGTGAAGCAAGGAAGGAACCAGAAATCCCCTTTAGCAGCTGCTTTTTCAAGAGATACCAACAAAACCTACTAAGATGAATGAAAATTTTGTTCCTCAGGTCTAGGCACAGAAGGGAGGGACTATGAGAAGGAAGGAATGAGGAGGAACTATAAGAGGCTCCCCAGATCCCTGAGTCTGACGCATTCTAGATAAGGGACCTAGGGCATGAGAGATTAAGCCACTCCTCCAAGGTCGAAGAGCTCCAGCCACTTGGGTTTCATCCCCAGGCCACTTCAGAGATTTCATGAATCTCTGAATTCATGAAATCAGAGATTTCATGTTGCCATGTTCGATGTGTTTATTTTTCCAGGAAGCAGTTCTATTATCTGCTGGTAAAATGCATCATAGCTGCTTATAACGGCTACTCGATCCATATTGAATGATGCCTACCTGAATAGGATGGTGCTGTCGTGTAAATGAGCTTTCACATTGCTTACATCGGATGCGTTCACAAAAAAATGGACTTCTTTCTTCTTTTCAATAAATTCGGCTGTTACTGGCTGCCAGAGAACAATCTGCATTTTCAAGGGGAAAATTGATAAAAACAAAAACACTTGTTCACATCATTGTCTTCTGTGGCTAAAGCCATAAAAGTGTGTCAATAGGAAAAATGAAAAGGACATTTCCTGGCCACGGGTCACCATTCCCGCATGTGGCAGTGTAAACATTTATTTTGCAGGGCGCTTGTTTTATTCTTCTGTGGAACCCCAGTTGCTAAAGAGAGCCTGGGACCTACACGGCACTCAATAAATATTTGGTGAGACTGGAATAAATGAGTGAATGAATATATTTATGACCCAATTATAGAGCCGACTGTGCATGTCAGATGTGTAAAGGAGAAATGAAATTCTGTCTAGAAAGATAGTTCATTAAGTGTTGACTTTAATAAAAATTCCAATTTAATAAGAACTGACATTATTATCCTGTCAGTATTGCTTTTCTTTAATCTAATTATGGACTTTGGGTCATGCCTTCCAATAATATTTACTTTTTTTTTTTCGATTTGACTCTGCTCTCTCCAAGCACTTTCACACCCATTTCCTTTGCCTATTATAATTACCCTTAGCTATAGGCTTGGCAGGTGTCGTTATTTTTATTGTTATTATTTCATTGGAAATAGTGAAGTTAATGCTCAGAGGCAGAGACAAAGGTAGAGGGAGAAGCAGGGTCCCTGCAGGGAGCCCATGCAGGACTCAATTCCAGGACTCTGGGGTCACGACCTGGGCTAGAGGCAGATGCTCAACCACGGAGCCACCTGGGCGTCCCCTTCTCTGGCATCTTTAATCTGGTTTTGACGTCTGCTTCTTAGAGAACCTTGACTGACAAATAGAGAGCCATCAATTTTCTACCATGACATTTTGTAACTCTTGTCAGCTTTCTACACCGTAAGCATTCTGCGGAGATGGTTCCCAGGCATAAGATTTTGATAAATGTTCCCTCATGGTTTTGCTGCTTTTATAAACCATTGCTTTATGAGCAAAGTTCTATTGGGCTTCTACTGTCATAACATGCTTGCAAGTATACACTTTAAAAAAAAAACGATTTTATCTATTTATTCATGAGACACACAGAGGCAGAGACACAGGCAGAGGGAGAAGCAGGCTCCCTGCAGGGAGCCTGATGCAGGACTAGATCCCAGGACCCCAGGGTCATGGCCTGAGCCAGAGGTACAGGCTCAACCATGGAGCCACCCAGGTGTTCCGTAAGTATGCACTTGAATTATCTACGTATCATTATTATGAATTTGGCTGAAAGGCCAATAGCACAAATGAAGAAGTTTTGATTTTAGCAACCAAATGTGGGGAAGGGGAGGAGGCTACAAGAGGAGGGGTTTAGGGGTACCTGCACACCTGCATGGCTCAGTTCCTTAAGCGTCGGACTCTTGATTTCGGCTCGGGTTGTGATCCCAGGGTCATGAGATCGAGCCTTGAGTCAGGCTTTGCAATGGGTGTGGAGCCTGCTGAAGATTCTCTCTCTCTCTTTGCCTCTTCCCCCTGCTCGTGCTCTATCTCAAATTTTAAAAAGAGGAGTTTATACCAGCTGTATATATATATCTGTATATATATATATATATACACATATATATGTGTATATATATATATGTGTGCGTGAGACAACATATGAGAGAACATGGCACACAAAATTTATACATAATGGAGCCAATATACACGTGACCCTTGAAGAGTGTAGGGTCGGGGTGCAGACTCCCATGCAGCTGAAAATCTGCCTATAACTTTTGACTTCACCAAAACTCTACTAGCAGCCCACTGTTAACTGGAGCCTTACGGATAACATAAATGGTTGATGAACACGTATCTCATATATTGTGTGCCTCATATACTGTGTTCCTATAATAAAGCAAACCAGGGCACAGAAAATGTCATTAAGAATCGTAAGGAGGAGAGCCTGGGGGGTTCAGTTGGTGAGCACCTGCCTTTGGCTCAGGTCATGATCTCAGGGTCCTGGGATCGAGCCCCGCATTGGGCTCCCTGCTCCATGGGGAGTCTGCATCTCCTTCTCCCTCTGTGCACGCTCTCTCTCAAATAAATTTTAAAAATCTTTAAGAAAACAAAGTCATAGGAAAAATACATTTTCAGTACTATACTCTATTTCTCAAAAAAAATTTTAAAAATCTGTGTGTATGTGGATCCATGCAGTTCAAACCAGTGCTATTCAAGGGTCAAGTGTAAAGATAAATGAAGAAGGAATTACCTCATATGCTGTAGTAAGATTCCGCAGAATCTGCACTTGCTTGGAGGTTCTAGGAAAAGCAGATAAAACCTGGCCACTGGGGAAAAAAATAAAACAGAATTTTGATGTTAAGTAAAAAAGTGAAAATGGGACACCTTAGACCAGTGAAAAGGAAACAAGCTTTTTAATTGTTAACAGAGGATCTTGCCGTGGATTAAGTGTTAAAAAGAGAACATAGACTTTCTCATTCTTTCTGCTCCTGAACAACGGCCAGATCAATAACTCTCTTGAATGGGAGCCCTTACTTCTTTTTTCTGTGTGTGCAGGTGTGCACCTGGGTATGTTTTAATTTTAAAAATTCAATATTGGATGCATAAGGGAATGTTTATGTCAATGCTTGCTTATTAATTAAATGAGTGCTTGGGAACCCATTAGGCCACTTAAGAAATCCAGCATTATAGGGTGTCCTTGAAGCTCCTGAGGCCTGGGTCCAGCTCTGCCTCCCCGCCACATCCCCAAAGGTGTCCACGACCCTAAATCTCCACCTTGCTCATGCCTTTACTGTCCCTCTACAGTGTGGATTTTTAAACACACGTGTGGATCCTTGGATGTGTAGATTCTTAAGCTACACTTAGACTGATTGGCTCCATTTAACTCTGTAACAACGTGTAACAACGGTGCACTCTATGTATCGTTCCGTATCTTGTTTTTCTCCCTCAACATTGTATTTTCAGGTTTATCATCTGTGTTGAAGGATGTAGCCATAGTTCACACGTGCTGGCATTCGTCTACAAGTGGAATTGCTATATCTTGGGGTGGGGGGTACACACACTTTAATTTCATAGAATAGTACCGCTTTATTTCTCAAACTTTTTGTACCAGTTTCATATTTTCACCAGCAGTGGAAACGATTTCCTATTGCTTCTTCTTGCTAATATTTGATGCTGTCTGACTTTTTAATTTTTCCAATCAAATGGTTTTGAAATGGAACCTTCTTACAATTTTATTTCTAATTTTCTGATTTACTAGTGAAGTAGAGTTATTTCCATCCAATTATCTTTTGTGAAAATTGACTAGTATTTCTTTTTTATCATCTAGGTACTAACCCTTTGTCAGTTAGATATATTGAAAATATCTTGTACCAGTTTGTCTTTTTTCTTTCTTTATGATATATTTTTATCTATCATTCCCATCTATAGTTGTGGTTTCCTATGTGTTAAGAACTTTTTCCCAATCCCTAGATCTTTAAGATATTCTCTTATATTACTTTTGCCTTTCTTTTTTTTTAATTTGAATTCCAGTATAATGTACAGTGTCGTATTAGTTTCAAGTGTATAATGTAGTGATTCAACAATTCTATACATTACTCCGTGTTCATCACGATAAATATATTCTTAAGTCACTTCACCTCTTTCACCCATTCTCCCCCCCACCTCTGTTGTGATAACCATCAGTTTATTTTCTATAGTTGAGTCTGTTTCTTGGTTTTTCTCTCTTTTTTTCTTTTGTTCACTTGTTTGTTTCTTAAATTCTACATATGAGGGGATCCCTGGGTGGCTCAGCAGTTTGGCGCCTGCCTTTGGCCCAGGGTGTGATCCTGGAGACCCGGGATCAAGTCCCATGTCAGGCTCCCTGCATGGAGCCTGCTTCTCCCTCTGCCTGTGTCTCTGCCTCTCTCTCTCTGTGTGTGTCTCTCATGAATAAATAAATAAAATATTAAAAAAAAATACTACATATGAATGAAATCATATGGTATTTGTTTTTCATATGATTTCATTCATATGTAGTATTTATTTTTCTGATTGACTTATTTCACTTAGCATTATACTTTTTAGATCCATCCATGTTGTTGCAAATGGCAAGACTGCATTCTTTTTCATGGCTGACTAATATATAATATATATATTTATATTTATATATACATATCACAGCTTCTTTATCCATTTATCTATCAAAGGACATTTGAAAAAAAAAAAAAGGACATTTGGGCTGCTTCCATAATGTGGCTATTGTAAATAAGGCTGCAATAAACATAATGGTGTATATTATCTTTCCTAATTACTATTTTCATATTCTTTGGATAAATACATAGTGGAACTACTGGATCATATGGTAATTTTATTTTTAATTTTTTGAGGAACCTCTATGCTGTTTTTCATAGTGGCTGCACAAGTTTGCGTTCCCACCAACAGTACATGAGGCTTCCTTTTTTTTTTTTTTTTTTTTTTTTTACCATATCCTCACCAACTTGTTATCACTCTGACAGGTGTGAGGTGATAGCTCATTGTGGTTTTGATTTGCATTCCCCTGATGATGAGTGAGGTTGAGCATCTTTTCATATGTCAGCCATCTGTATGTTTTCTTTGGAGAAATGTCTGTTCATGTCTTTTGCCCATTTTTAATTGGACTATTTGGGAGTTTCTTTGGGTTTCTATTGTTTTGGTGTTGAGTTGTACAAGTTCTTTATATAGTTTTGATAGTAACCCTCTATCAGAGATGTCATTTGCAAATATCTTCTCCCATTCAATAGGTTGTCTTTTAGTTTTGTCTTTTGTCTGTCTTATTGATATTTTTAAATCTATTTGAAAATTATTTGGGTGCGTTGGAAAGAAGTCCTTGAGTTGCTTTTTTCTACTTAGCATCATTTGTTAATCACTAATACTTTCCCCAGGATCAGCTATGCCATTTCTGTCATATATGTTTTCATACTCTTTGCCAGAGACTGCTTGTTCATCATGTCATTTTTCGTTTCTGGGGATACACCAAAACACTGCATTCCCCATTCTTCTGTGTGGTTGTGTTGAGACCCTGTGCCTGCGTTCTCAGCAACAGGAATATGGAGAGGGGGGAGTGATGTGCCACAGTTAAGAGCAGGTGGGAGTCTTTACGTGCTATGTATTCTCACCCTGGGGCTAGAAGCAGAGAATCAAGGGAGTTACAGTAGGGAAGTAGTTCAGATCTCCAAGGTGGAGGAGAGGACCAGGGAGAGATGGATAGCTTCATCAATTGGTGAGAAGATTGAGAAACTTTTGTTGTGGCAAATAAAGCTATTTCAGGATGCATTAGTTATACAGGCCAATCAAGGATTACCCTTACTCATGTGGTGTGGTCTATTTCTTGGATCTCTTTTATGTTCCTTGGATTTACTTGTCTATCCTTAGGCTGATACCATTCATTTGTGGGATTGTAGATTCCTATTAAATCCTAACAGCCTACAGGACAAGCTCGTGCTTCCCCTCTCCCTTGTCTAGTTCTTTTTAGAGATTTTCTTGTATTGACATTTTGCTTTTCCAAATAAATTTTATTTTTATTTATTTATTTTTATTCATTTTGTATATTTTTACCAAATAAATTTTAAAAATCAGCTTGTCATGTTCCATGAAAAAGGTTTAGGTTTTGATTAGTATTATTATAAAGCAATAATTTGGGAGAATTGGTATTCTCCTGAGTCTCCTTATCGTTAATATGATAGATTTGTCTACTGGTTTAGGCCTTTTTAAAATAACGTTCAAAAAAAGTTTTATAATCTTATCCATAAAAATATTACATACTTTTAATTATACTTATCCTAGGAAATTTCCTTTTTCTTTTATAAATGGTGATTTGTAAAATATTCCATCTCTTAGTTCTTTCTTTTGAGGTATAGGAATGAAATTAATTTTTATATATTGATTTTTCTATCCAGGTCCCTTGGTAGTTTTGATCATTTTAAAGTAGAAATGTTGCTTTTTTCTTTGCAAGAAATCATTATAATTGCACATATTAAATTTTGATTCTTTCATTTCAATGCTTATAGATTTTTTTCTTGCCTTACTGCACTGATTAGGATCTATAGTACAGTGTTGAATGGCAGTGGAAATAATATGCATGATGCATAATTTTTAAGAAAAGCTTTATAATGTTTTACCATTAGGATGCTGGTAGCAGGGTTTTGTAGGTACCTTTCATCAGGGTGAAGAAGTTTCCTTCTACTCTCTGCTTTGAGTTTTTATAAAGAATGGGTGTGGATTTTATCATGTTTTTATGAGATGAGCACGAAGTTTTCTAGTTTCACCTCTTAGAGTGATGAATTACATCAACAGATTCTTTTTTAAGTTGACACCTGGTTTAATTTGTTTTCTCACCTTTGCTTTGTCATATTTCTTTCCACCTTGTAATGCTCGCTAGGGAATAAATAATAATTGCTTAGCAATTCTTGCAAAGCCAAGGCAATAGATTAGTGTGAATCAACATGGATTGACTTTATTTTTACATACCACCTAATCAGAAAGAAAAGATTTTCTTAATAACATTTCTCATATTGCAGTTCTCCATCCATTTGTGCAGATGAGGGAGATTTGGATAAATAGAGAATGGAAGCAGTGAGGTGAGGAATTGCAGATATATGTGGTATCTGTTAACAGCCATGGCATTCTCAAATTTCTACTCTACCTCTAAGGAACAATTTTATTTACATTAAAATTAAGCTATATTGGTGGCATTTACCAGAGGGAGCTCATTTTTTAACTTAAAGAAGTTTTTCTTTTATTTTTAGACAAATATTGTCTTTGAAATGTGGGCTAAATAAATATATTTTTTAATCACAAAGAAAATGTTTTGTTCTTTATTTAAAACTGATCTTAGGGGACGCCTGGGTGGCTCAGGGGTTGAGTGTCTGCCTTAGGCTCAGGTCATGATCCCAGGGTCCTGGGATCAAGTTCTGAATCAGGCTTCCTGCAGTGGAGCCTGCTTCTTGCTCTGCCTGTGTCTCTGCCTCTCTCTCTCTGTCTCTCATGAGTAAATAAATAAAATCTTAAAAAAAGTAAAACTAATCTTAGACTTTGAGGTGCCTGGCTGGCTCAGTTGGTTGTGTCTGACTTGATTTTTGAGAGCCAAGATTTTTGGCTCTCAGGGTTGTAGGATCGATCCCCTGTATTGGGTTCCACACTGGGCATGGAGCCTGCTTGAGATTCTCTTTCTCCCTCTCCCACTCATTCTCTCTCTCTAAAACAAAAACTATCTATCTATCTATCTATCTATCTATCTATCTATCTATCTATCTATATTACAATGCATTCAATAAATTAAATGTCAGCAATGTGATGACTAGATACAGCATTGTATCCTAGATTAGATCCTGAGGCAGAGAAAGGACATAAGTGGAAAAACTGATGAAAACCAAATAAAGCCTAGAGTTTAGGTAATAATAATAATAATAATAATAATAATAATAATAATGTTGATAATGTTGGATTTTCAGTTTTGACAAATATAACATGGTAATGGAAGGTGCTAATGGAAGGGGAAACTGAGTGAAGAGTATTCAGGAACTCTGTAATATCTTTGCAACTTTTCTGTACATCTAAAAATACTCCAAATAAAAATTGTATTTTAAAAAAAACATGTAACAAGAGCTCTGGAAATACAAAAGAGATTATGGCAACTTACGCTTGTCATTATTAACAAAGGCTTTATGGAAGAGATGATTGAGTAAGTTAGAGTATATAAAGGCCCCGTGGCAGGAGACAAAAAGGCGCTGTTGGGGATATAGCAAGCTGTTCATTGTTGCCAAGTGTAGGATAGGATCATAGCTAAACAAAAATGAATTTGAAACTTATTTTCGTCCTCCTCTAGAGAAGGTTTTGAGTGCACATTGAGAAATCTGGTCTTTGTCTTAGAGGCAATTAGGAGTTCAGAAAAGGACATCCCTTGTGATTTATAAGAATAACTTTGACAGCAGGGTGGAGGGTGGTTTTATTTTAGAAAGCCTGATTAAAAGATTTTAAATTCTGGAAATAAGCCCGTGGAGCCTTGATTTTCATAAGAGGGAAGGATTGGCTCACAGGAAAAATAGAATAGGAAATTTTATGTCAATCCCTGGTACAGTTTTAGTGAACACTATTCAGCCAGTGCTTAAGGAAATATGTTCAAAGGCAGGTACTGCAGGATCATTTGTAGTAACAATTACTGGAAACCACATGAATGCTTCTCAGTAACAGAATTGTTGAATGCTGGTAGTGTCTGCACATTCTGGGATGTTTTGTAGCCATTATAAAGAATGAATTAGATTTAGAACAGTTAACTTGCGGGAGATTTATATGACATTCTGAAAGAGAGAAGCAAGAAATGGAGAAACCAATAAAATATTATCCCATTTTTGTGAAGAAAAAAATGAGAAAAAGGAAAACTACGTGTGTTAAAATCAGGAGGAGAAAGTGGTGAATGAATAAGCAGTACATAGCTAACATCTATCTGGATGATGGGGAATGACAATTAAAAGACTGGGTAGGTGAGGGACATGGGAGGAGGAGATAAGATTGTTTTTTAAAGGGAAGGTCTCTATAGTTCTGGTAGGAGACCCGGTATTCAATGAGTATAAAATTAAACAAGGGTGTATATAAATGTATAGAGAAATGTATGAAAAAATGATCCCCAAAATGTTAATGATGTTTTCTCAGGGTGATGAAATCCAAATAAAGGTTTTTCTTCCCAATTTTATGCCTTTATTATTTATTAACCAAAAAGAACTCTTACTTAATCAGGGGGGAAAGCTATTAGAAAGTTATACTAACTATGAAAAAGCCACTGCCAAGCTTCTTATACCACTAGTGACCCTTTTGCTAGTACATTCCTTGTTGTTTTCAAATGTCCTCTGAGCCCATCAGGGGAGTACAGTGGGTTTTCTAGTCTTTTGTCAGTCTCTTTTCATTCTAGCATGTCCTGTTCTAGGACTTTTTTATCCTTTCTTTCACCATCTGCCATAATAGCTCTGACATTTCTAGTTCATTAAATGTAGGCCACTGTTTTCTACCAGCTTCCAAACACCATCCTAGCAGCATTTAGCACCACCTCCCAAGGATCTAATTGGAATGTCAAATTCTGTATGTTGGGCAAATGCACGGCTTTAGGGATATAGTCCTTTTCCTTTTTTTTTTTAGCATACTCAGCACTTGTGCAGCCAGATTATGTCATGACTTAACCCTACCTACCAGTTAGGAGGCCAGGAGGAGAGGTGGGAGTAGATTCTGAGGGCTAACAGTAAGAGATGATGTTACAGAACTGAGCTCTCCAATAGCGATGGCCATGACGAAATCATTATACGATAGAAGCCAGGTGGCAGTGTTTAAGCATCTTTGACAAGTTGGGCTCAGTTGTTTTCATTAACAACAAGGTCAGAGTGGCAGCCAGAAGAACTCGACCCACAGAAAGCTATAGAGTTAGTTAAGAGAACATAGAGTTCCCAGGGCAAGATAAATGGCAGCCAACAAAAGTATTGCTCAATCTTTACAATCAAAATAAATCAAGGATGAATATGAGAGAAGTTAAGGACAGCTATGCCAATCCAGAGTCATAATCCATTGCCCTGTTTCCAGATGTTGACCAGTCCCTAGACCCAGAATCTCTTGCCTGAAGTGAGGAGGCAAGTCCCCACAAAGAAAGACCCTGCAACAGTACAGAAAGGGCATATGACCATGACTTCCTCTGTCCCTTCCTAAAGAAACCTATGAAACTGTACTCAGGAACTCTACACACTGGAGAAAGGAAACTGCTCATTTTGAGGTCATCTTGCAGGGTCCAAGTTGACATTGATGCTTAGCAGTCTGGAACCCTAAATCTAGGTCCAGCTCTTGGTGGAGGCACTGCCCTGGGTCCGTGGATCACCCATGATCATTTCCCTGTCCCCAAATGTAACACCGAGATGGAATACTCGGTAATTGATAGAACCCCCCACATCAGGTCCTTACCTGTAAAGTAAGAGCTATCGTAGTGGGAAAAGCCAAAGGGGAAACTGTGCCCCCTCATGCTCAGCAGGAGAAGGAAGAAAAAGCAAACACAAAGAAGCATTCTGGGAGAAATGGCAGATATTAGCATCACCCTTAAAGACCTAACAATGCAAGAATGGTGGTTGCCACAAATCCACTTTAAATTCATTAGTCTGGCTTTCACAAAAACCAGATGGGTCTTAGTGGTTGTGTGTAGGCAATCAGACACTACCAAATAGGAGCAAATTGTAGCCACAGTGCTCAGTGTGATCTCTTCGCTGGGCAGAGTCTTAATAGATATATGGTGTTCAGCTATTGAGCGAGCTATCTCCATGAGAAAAAGCATCACAAACAATTCACATCTACTTGGGACAGACACCGTATATAGTTAGGGTCTTCCTTGACTTGAATTAATTTTTCCACTAACTAGCCTGTCTGGATATCTCAGGCTACTATGTAAAGGACATCATGTGAATCTTAGATCAGATGAACAAGACGTGCCAGGCGTGTTGGAGGTCTTGGTAAGACAGATGTGCTCCCAAGGGTGTGTATGCGTGTTGGGGGGTAATACTGTAAAGATTCAGGGGACTGTCAAGCTAGGGATATTTTAAAGGTCTAGTGATCTGGGATAGGCTGGGAAATTCCCTCCAAAATAAAGGATTTTATTAAAATAAAAGATTTTATATCTCTCCTGATGAAGAAAGGCACATAATTCCTGGTAAGTATCCTGGGTTCTGGATATACCTCATTCAGATATATTGCTTCAACCCATTAATTGGTGACATGAAAGACTGTCATCTTTATGATGGAGAGGCCCAGAGCCGAAAGGTTCAGGATGTGGTACAAGAAGCCCCGTCTCTTGGGCCATATGGCCTGGCAGGCCATAAAAGAATAGAGGCATCTGTGGTGGGAAAAGATGCCAGGTAGAGATTTTGGTGTGTCCCAACAGGAGAGTCATAATGTAGAGACCTACAGCAAGACCATGATGTCTGCAAAGGAGAATTATGTATCATCCAAAAAACAGTTCCTAACATGCTATTGGGCCCTGGTAGAGATGGAATATCCGACCATGGGTAACAAGTGGTCATGGAGCCAGTCTCACCCATCATGACCGGGTTCTATCATACTATAGTAGGCAGTGAGGGCCCCCAGAATGTTCGTGTGAACCCTAGAACCTGTGAACCTGTTGCCTTACAGGAGAAAAGCAGCTTTGCAAATACAGTTAGGTCTTTTGAGATGGGATGATTATGTTGGATTATCTGGGTAAGCCCCAAAGATTTTGCAAAGATCCTCAAAAGTAGAGATGGGAGACAGAGAGGAAGGCATAGGGAGATTTGGTCTAAAAGGATTGTTCAGAGCAATTCAGTACAAAAAGGACTCAACTCGCCTTTTCTGGCTTTGAAGGTAAAGGGAGGGTTGTAAGCCAAGGAATGAAGGTGGCCTCTAGAAACGGGGAAAAAAAGCAAGGAAGTGGATTTTCCCCTCAAAGCCTCTAGAGAAGAACACAGTGGTGGCTGACACTTTGATTTCAGCCCAGTGAGGCCCATTTTTAATTTCTAAACTGCAGAAATGTAAGATAATAAGTTTATGCCATTTTAAGACCCTCATTTTTGCTAACCTGTTACAGTAGCAATAGGAAACTGATACCCTTGTCATGTCATGAGGTTGAACAGGCCAATCAGAAATCCATCATGAGACCAAAGTGATTCATCTGGGACCAGGCACAAGTAGTATTTAGGGACACAGGTGAGGTACATGACCAGATGGCCCATACCCACATGTCATCATCCACTACCGTTACACCCATGCCTCTCTCCACTCATACTGACACGTGCCACATGTGGTAGTCCATTATGACCAACTAATGGAAGATCGAGTAGCCATGAGAACACACCTCTAAGATCTCCAACTGTAAGATGTGTAATTGGTGGAAGGCACCAGCTGCTCTGCTTGAATTCTGTCCCTATGTTAATGCTAAGGCCGTAGTTTTTACTGGCTGCTTCCAGCTAATAACTGAAAATGGTGGGGATGCCAAGGCAGGCTCATTACTGAAAGATGAGGGGCTCTTCTGATGGATGACATTAGCTTAAGAACCGTCTTATCAACTTTGCAAAACCTTTTTTAGAATTGCACTATAAACCTTCCGTGGTCTACCTGCCCTCCTTCCCTTTCTCCTGCACAGGGGTTAAACCTGCATCGCAGTTTGATGTCTCTGCTGAGAGCCTCTTCTTGTCCCCTCCTTATTTCTTCCTCTCAAGCATTTTCCTCCCTACATCTCTTGTATGTCTAATTTCATCTTGGTGTCTACTTTTTGGGGGACTAGGGAAGTGGGGGGACCTTAGTATCACATTGTAGCACATAACAGAGAGCACCCACCAAACAATAGGCACTAAATAACTATGTCAACAAAATAATTGGGCAGTGGAGGAACGCCTTGGTGGCTCAGCAGTTGAGCATCTGCCTTCGGCCCAGGGCGTGATCCTGGAGTCCCAGGATCGAGTCCCACATTAGGCCCCCTGCATGGGGCCTGCTTCTCCCTCTGCCTATGTCTCTGTCTCCCTCTCTCTCTGTGTCTGTCATGAATAAGTAAATAAAATTTTAAAAATTGGGCAGTGGATTTCAGCCAGCCTCTGTCACAGTCATACCAGTGTCGGCACAAAGACACATGAATGGAACAGACATGACGGCAGGGGTAAAGTTACACATGGCCCAACAGGATGAGTTGCTACTCATCAAGATTGAAAGAGCAACCGTTGTTGCCAAACATCCAACTTGCCAGCAACAGAAACCAAAACCAAGCCCTTTAATCAGCACCATTCCTCAAAGAGACCAAACAACCACTTGGTGAGGAATGGTCTACTTTGGTCCCCATCCACTCTGGGTCTGTATTTGCCTCTTCCACCTGCAGGGCCTCAACCAGTGTTACCATACAAGGACTTACATAGTGTTTGCTCTGCAAGGGATCCCACCCAACACTGTAACTGATTAAGGGATCCATTTTACAGGCAGCCTAGGTGGCTCAGCGGTTTAGTGCTGCCTTTGGCCCGGGGCCTGATCCTGGAGACATGGGATCGAGTCCCACATCAGCTCCCCGCATGGAGCCTGCTTCTCCCTCTGCCTCTGTCTCTGCCCCCCGCCTCTCTGTGTGTCTCTCATGAGTAAATAAATAAAATCTTTAAAAAAAAAAAAAAGGGATCCACTTTGCAACAAGGGAGGCGCAGAATGGGCACATTACCGTGGGATCCACTGGGCACATACCCACACACCACCCAGAAGCTACTAGCCTCATATAACAATTAGAATGGATTAGCTGAGGTGCTGGCTTGGAAAGGGGCAACATCTTCCAGGATGTAGTTTTAAATCAATAATCATGATATGATGCGGTGTCTCCACGAGTTAGAATCCATGGTTCCAGGAACCAAGTGGAAGTGGCTTTATTTACCACCATGCCAGGTGAATCAGGGCAATTTTTACTTGCTATCTACAAATGTGGCTCTGTAAATTTAAAAGTTCTGGTCCCCAGAAGAGAAAAGCTCCCACAAGGGCCATGGCAAGAGTTTTGTTAAACTGGGAGTTGTTGCTGCTACCCAGTCATTTCATTCTCCTTGTCCCACAAGAGAGAAGTTATGTCAGATGAGGTAAATGACCTGGATAACCAGGAGGCTTTAAAGGGCTGCATTCGCACAGTTAAGCTGGCGGGAAGACTGTATTTGGTCCACAGGTGATAAGCTTAGGCATTCTGTAATACTCCCTTAACCCGTGTTGACGTGTATAGACTAGTCCAATAGTCATGGCCCAGAAGGGCATGGTCATGGGAGGCTCAGACCCTTAAAGGTGAGAGGCTGGATCATCTCACCAGGTAAGTCACCTAGACCACAGTAGTTGCTGGTGAAAGGAAAACGGAATGGATTGTAAAAAAGGAAAAAAGATGGGTATTGGTTATCGTCTCAAGACTAGGTCGGCTGTGGTGGACTGTACAGCGAATCCCACTAATGTTCCTCTCGTATGTTTCCTCCAGCAAAACTGGGCAAAATCCGAAATCCCAGAGGAGCTGCTCCCCAAGCTTATATTTGAAGTGGATTGATCTGAGTGGCACAAGGGCTGGACCATAGGAGATGCCACGTTGTGCTGCCGAGGTACCCATCCAGGAATAGATCATTTTCCCAGCGTCTGCCATTGTTGGCAGCTGTTCCTTGAGTCCCTTTCCAGGACTTTTTCTTGACTGAAGAAGGCTATGCTGGCAAGGTCATGCCCCCTCCCAGGTACAGTCCACATCCAATGTCTAATAGATATGGGTTATAGAGGCATATGCCCTTGCCCCAGTTTGGGATAACTCTGCAAGAATGACTCTGCTTTAGGGATCCCAGGGCTTCGTGTGACTGCATCATTATCCAGTTCCTCCTCTGCTCAGGTCTCTTTCTTTAATTCCTGCACAAATATTGGTTCCAATACCACTTTCTAGTCAACTTCTTACACACAAATGTCTATCTTAGATGCTGCTGCCTGGCGAAACTAACCCACAATGGATACAAAGGTCTATCATGTGGGATAAAACATGCAAAGTGCTCTGTAAGTTTGTATTCTCTGTTACAAGAATGCAAAGTCAGAAGTTACTTGGGCTGAGGTCATCAGAGAATGGGGACACTCTGAGCTGGACTTCTGAGATGGGCAGGATCTGGAAAGTGAAGGGGAAGTGACGCCATTAGACTGAGATCGGTAGACGTTTGGCAAGCGAGTTGGAGATGAAATGGCCTAAGTGCCGATGCATAAGTGGGAAAGCAAAACCAGAGCTCAAGGAATAGCAAGGGATCTGGCTGGGCAGGAATATGGGGCTTCTGTTGGGAGGTACCAGGAAATAAAACCAAGATGAATGGGCAGGATGGGACCTGACCACCAAGGGTCTTAAAAGCTGGGGTCAGGATTGTGGCCCTTGTCTATATTTCAAGCCAAAGAGCGAAGAACTCAAAGCTCTATTTTGATATGAAGTCGGGACTGCTATGAGTGAATCCTGGTTTGAGAGTGAATTTCCTAACAACTTAAGCTAACAATGAAATGGGACGCCTTTTACAAAGCAGTGAGGTCTCCATTGCTAAACAGGCTAAATTTCAGTCCTATGTAAAGGAAGTGTCGTGTTGATTAGAAGGTAAGGACCTTCCTCTAAAGTACTTGACCAAAGTTAATGAACAGAAAGGAGAAAAAAAGAAAAAGCACAGGTTAAAAAAAAAAAGTATTATCCCAATGGCTATATCCCTCTTTCTTAAGGAGAAAAAATTTAAAGAAATGCAGGAAACATAAATTGGGAAATACGAGGACTAAAATGATGAGGGTAAACATGTTCCAGAAAATATTAATGTGTGCAAGTTCCAACTGCAGCGAGCAGGACTCCCTGTCTCCACCTGCTTGGCCCAAGTGCCAACACAATAGAATGGGGAAATGGGATGAGGGTCAGGGAGGTCACCGTATGCAGAACTCCCAGTTTCTGAGGATCAGTTTCCTGACCACGTCCTCTTACTTCATGAGAAAGATTCTATGAAAAGTGGTCAGAGTGGAGAAAGGGAGAAGATTTGTGACAACACTTCTTTGGAGCAAGTTGTTGCAGTTCTATCAGTGTCCCTTCTCCCAAAGGGGATGAAGTTTGGGGGTGTTACTTCCCTCATCCCCACCTCGCAGGGAGGACTTCCAAGGGGTAATGGGAGAGTCTGAACATACTTCCTCAAATTTAGAGTCACAAGAACTGGTGCCTGGCTTGTTCCCAAGAAGGCCAAGCATGCATGTGGCTGGCCTCCAGTTGGCTGGACAGTAATTAAAACCCAAAGAAGAAATACTTCAGGTGGGTAGTTGTAACTCAGATGCTGTCAGATAGCTCCGCCTGCAGGGGACGAACACGTGGGAGTGAATGCAAGATTCCTCAGGGTGGGACATGGAGTCACAAGAGATGCATCTAGCCCTGGTCTGGAGAGTTCCTCAGCAGTGGAATCTGAACAGTTCCTAAGAAGCTAAACCCCGAGGGACGCCTGGGGGGCTCAGCGGTGGAGCATCTGCCTCCGGCCCAGGTTGTTACGCCGGGGTCCTGGGATCGAGTCCCGCATAGGGCTCCCTGCATGGAGCCTGCTTCTCCCTCTGCCTGTGTCTCTGCCTCTCTCTCTCTCCCTCTCTCTCTGTGTGTGTGTGTGTCTCTCAGGAATAAATAAATAAAATCTTAAAAAAAAAAAAAAGTATCCAAGGCTGCACAACTAATAAGCCGCAGCTGTGGGGCCAGATCCGGAGATTTTGAGCCTCGACACGGTTCCCTCCAAGAACAGGATTGTGTTCATCAGGCTCCAGCCCTGAGCGACAGTTTCCAGGGGAAGGTTCACACTCGCCATTGGTTCTGGAAGGTTATTTTTGAGTTTGAAAAGCGGGTGCGACGCCTCTGAGCGATGGAACTGAGCTCAAGGCTGCAATTTTGTTTTACGTGTTACAGCGTCTTAAGGCCCCTGGTGCCCTGTTGTTTAAGATGAAAATGTTATATGAGGGCGACCTCAGTGCAAGGGAATAAACTGGGCTCCAGGTGGCGGGTACCCGTGAAGCCCACAGAGGGGCCAAGGCCTGCGGCCTAGTCATAGTTCAGAAGGCCTCGCTCCGCAGGCCTGCTCCACCCTCCCACCTCCCTTCCTTTTCTCCCTTGTGCTTCCCCTACTGCCCTGTTTCCAATAAACAGCCCCCCTGACGGGTCATCAGAGCACAACACAGTGCATGCCTCTCTCTGGTTGCGAGGTTCCTGCCAGGATTTCATTTTTGCCCTTGACACTGTATGGTCTTTAACAGCAAGTGACAACTTGCAAGAGACCTGTTTTGGGTTCCGTGTGTTTGTTTGCTGCCTTTCTCCCTGGCATCTGGTGATCACGCGTTTAACCCCTTTTTTGGGGGGGTCCTTGTTTTCGTTCGGGGGCATTTGCCTGATGAGACTTGTCAAAATGCACCTACAAATCAGCTGCTAAGGCATTGCCTGAATACCAAGTGCTGTTAGGAAAAGCGTCAGGCCAAGAAAGTGGTAACAGAGAACAGCATTAGGGAAAAGCCAGAGCGACAGCCTCTTTTTTTATTTTATTTTATTTTATTTTATTTTATTTTATTTTATTTTATTTTGTTTTGTTTTGTTTTGTTTTGTTTTTTGTTTTGTTTTGTTTCGTTTCGTTTCGTTTCATTTCATTTCATTTCATTTTTATTTTTTTTTCAGCCTCTTTTCTAGAAGGGGTTACGGGCTCGCCCCCAGAAATAATTCATCAAAGTCTCTCGCCTGAATGAAATTGGATTTCTCTTTAAGCTTCAGTAATAGGCTGTTTCTGGAAAAGCAGAGCTCAGAAACAGCTGGCTAAAAAAAAAAAATTTTTTTACTCACAGAAAGAGTTCAGATTTTTTTTCTAGTGGAGGGGGTGGTGGAGTCAGGTACGTGTCCGCACGCAAAGCTGCAGCTATCAGCTAGGCCTTTCCCAGTACACATTGACAGTATTTTCAATACCCCGTGACTGGTTAAAATGTAGGCATGTTTTTATTCTTCTCTTCAAGCAGAGTTATCGATCGGACTCCAAAGTACATGCTGAAGCAAGAAATAGTAAGAAAAGCTGTGCATGAAGGAATATTCTCACATATTTCTTTGCTTTGTCTGTGTCTGTGTGTGTTTGTGTGTAAATCCTTTATTGGCATAATATCCGCTAAACTGTCATGTGCTTTCTCATTTTGAAGTGACCTGGTGAAGCTTGTGACAGTCTTGTGAAGTCTGGTGGAGCTTGTGACACTACCAAGATAGTGACTGTCTTATCTAGGAGTCCAGTTCATGCCAGGCTCCAGATGGTGGCCGGCCGGGCCTTGCGGCCTCTGCCAAGGGGCTGGCACCACACCACCAAAGACCCAGCATGGTGAAGATCTGGACCCTGGACTTCCAGCCGGCCTCTCCCCAAGGCTGCACTCGGGACCACCTGTCTTCTTTGCAAACTCACTGTGACTCAATCTGACCTCCATCAAGTGAGCTATCTTCCTAATTCCTAGATCCTACAACCAATGCTATGCAGTGAAACAGGTGGGAGTGAGGTGAACACGGGTTTGAATCCAAACTCTACACTTACTGTTTGGTTTGGGGCAAATGATTTATCCTTCCTAGGGCTCAGTTTTCTTCTCTGTTGGGTATCGCCATAAAGATTCCCAGGGTGTAGGATTGTAGGCATTTAATGAGATGATGTTTCTAAGTGCTGAGCCCAGTGCGTGAGGCGACACAGGTGCTAGATAACCATGTGTCCCCTCCTTTTCCCCTCTCCTGGATGATACCGCCGTACAGTACCCAGCTGGACATGTTGAGATCAGTTTTCCTCCTGCCCTCTCCCCTACTTTTAAGTAAAGCCAATTGCCAAGTTATGAAATATTAGAAATGGCAAGGACCTTAGAAATTATAGTCATCTGGCTTATTGATAACACGTAGTGACATCAGTCACCAGTTATTCTAGCAATTTGACTCACATGTTGTTTTGATTAGCAATCGTTACTTGGTGATGGAATTTGTTGTGTGACACCTGACAATCATATTGAACAAAAAATAATCAGTGATAATGTACAAACACAGCATCAGGCTCTCAAGTCAAGCTCTGTTTCCTTAAATGCTGTCCTGTGCCTCTTTCTGACTCAGAAAAGTATTTTGTTTTTCCTATAGATTTTCGTTACTTATTTGAGAGAGACACAGAGACAGAGAGATAGTGAGAGAGAGCACAAGCAGGGGAGGGGAGAAGCAGACTCCCCGCTGAGCAGGGAGCTCCACACGGGGCTCCATCCCAGGACCTCAAGATCATGACCTGAGCTGAAGGCAGACACTTAACCAACTGAGCTGCCCAGGACCCCCCCGCCGTCCCCCAGAAGAAAGTATTTTGGAAAGAATTTTCCTTCCCTGGTATATGTCCTTCCTCTCTTTACTACTCACTAAATGTGGAGAGGCATTTGTCTTGGAGATGATTAGAGAAGAATCATAGAAGCAAAACAAAGGGAAAAAATAAGATAATTTCAAAGGAAACAAAATTAGTTTTAAACGTTTTCAAGTTCACTAGGTAATAAATCACAATATGACACACAGCGTGAACTACTTGCCATATAGTCTATGTGTTAGAATGGGAGTTCATTTGTACTCTTCTAAGTGGTTGAGATGGAAAACCTCCAGGGAATCACTCAACTAAGCTAAATAAGAACTAGATACATTCACATAGGTGTTCTTTATAACACAACTATTCTTCCTTTCATATTCCACGTAAATACTCACGCACAACCCAAACCTATTTCATACCTTTACCTTCTCCTCCCTGTATTCCATGTACAAGATGAAAATATTCATAGTTACCCATAGTCAGGTTATTCATAGTTAACACAAATTATCCAGTTAATATATTTTGTGTGTGAAGACAAAAAAAAATGTAAATCATGTGATGTGTTAGAGTGTAAATAGTCACCTTTATAAAAGCTTCTATTTCTGTAATCTCCCTAGCCCCTGAATATATGTATCATCCAGCTTTCTCTCAGTAATAAAACTAGAGCCAGAAAAGGAAAAACAAAAAAAAAAAAAAAAGAGATCTAGTGAGATCTAGTGAGATCCTTATTACACTGAAATGTACTTTTCATCAGGGCAACATAGAAAATCTCTGAAAGAGCTGACCTTCAAACTTTTAACATTTTGCTCCCAGGTTAGTGCACTGACTGGATTCCATGTGGGGCAAACAAGCAAACCCCCACCACCTAAGATTCTATTGAGTTACCTCTGAAAAGCGAAGACATGCCGCTCACACAAGAGGAAGATGGCTACAAGGACTCCAATGCTATAAAGCTTCATCCCAACAGCAATTTGCTGAAAAACAAAATTCTCTGGAGGGAAGAGCCGGGCTGGCTGGTTACATAAGAGCCTTCTTTACACACTGGTTAAAATATAATGGCATGTTCCCTCTCATTTCTGTGATCAATTGACTTAGCTACTATTTCCACTCTCAAAAAAGAAAGTATGATGAGAGTTGTTCTTACTTTTGACCATCTAGAAGATAGTTAACACCTCAAGAAAGATGAGGCTGAGAATAAAAGTATAGTAATGTTGCAGAGATGTGTCTGGTTTGTTGAAGAAAAATAGCTCTAGAGTATGGACTAATGGCTCCTAATCCATGCTGAAGGGAGGTCTCCACTGGAGAACTGATGAGGGCTTCCCTTGTCTCTGTCTTTTTCAACATTTTCAACTTAGGTGAAGAAGTAGAAGGCGAGTTTCTCAACTTTGTGGCTCTTACAAGACTGAGAAGGAAGCTTATATGGAGGATTACAGAGTCTCCATTTAAAGAGATTTTTTCCCTGTTCATATGCAGTGATGGGCCCACCTATAAGAGAGTAGGAATATTACGTCCTAGAGACTTCTCAGAGCAATAAAAAAAAAATCAGGTTGCTTTGAATCATATTTACTTAGGAAAGCTCACCGTAAGAGCCATTATCTAAATCAGAGCTCATCATGAGTCCTTCTGAAGGCAGCCTCTTAAGACATTTTGTCTGGTATAAGGTCACAGCTTACCTCTGCAAGTGGAGGAAACCCAGGTGTCATACCTGAATTCCCACTGGTCAGTGCATTTGAATGTTTCTGAAGTCAGGGCAGGCAAATCTGCAAAATAAATCAACCTTCCCGCGACGGGACTTCTGAGAAGGAAAGGATTGGCATTTCAAACTTCTCTCTCTGAGATTCAGAGCTATTAAAACATATTTGATGGATTAAGGTAACTCCACTGAAAGAATATACATGTGTATCTGATCATTTTTAGACAAAGATACACCGGAAGAATAAGCCAGATATCCATTAGATTGTGGTTAATTACAGCAGGTGGATAGAAAACTGAGTGGAAAAGACGCAGGAATAAGAAGGTAGATGAGATGGAGGAGGGACCTTTCTTTGAGTAAACAGTTTTGAGTACTTCAGAATCTGAAAATACTACAGAATTTGAGAACCGTGTTAATTTTTCACTTACTCAAAACAAGTCAATAAAATGAATACAAGCAAAAACCCATGAACTGAAGGGTGTTTTTAGTGAGGGACATAACTACGCTGAAAGGGAGAGGCAAAACGAACCCAACAACTTTTGCCTTGTTTTTCTCAAAACGCAAAAAGTAACTTTAAGATAGCGGTCAATAGTTAAAGTTTACTGACAAATTTTATCAATTTTTGTGCTCCCTGTTTAGTTGTATCCTGTGGCGCCTCCCTGGGTTTGCATTTCTTCCTGCTGAAGCAATCTTTGAGAAGTTGCTTTAGTGAAGATCTATTCGTGGTAGGTTGTATTGTGCTCTGCATGTCTGACAAGAATGTCATTCTACTCTCGCTTTCAAAGACTAGTTTCACCAAATGTCATGTCCAAGTGGGACAGCTCTTCAATGGTCTTTTGATACCCATGGTGGGAAAGTAAGAATCTGGGTGGAGTTTTGTTGCTCTGCAGCAGACCAACTGTCCTCTCTACCTGATGACTTTTAAGGGATTTAAGGATTGTCTTTATCTTTAATAGTCTTCAGATCCATTACTCTTGTCTAGATGTGAATTTATTTTTTAATATCTAGATTGGTACATGCAATTTAATTTTGATCTGAGGATTTGGATATTTTTTCAACCTGGGAAAACCATTTTATTAGTTCTTTGGCTATTATATCTCTGCTCGTCCTTTTTTAGGGGCTTCCTTGATCTACCCTCTATCTTCTGTCTTTTTATATTTTTAAAAATCACAGTCTGTGTCTCTGGATGCTGAATCCTGGGTGACTTTCTCAGTAAACTCACCTTCAAATTCACAAATTCATTCTTTGTATCTAGTTTAGACTACATAGTTGACTGAGTTGTGTGTGTGTGTGTGTGTGTGTGTGTGTGTGTGTGTGTTAATTTCAATAACCTCAAAAATCTTTTTCAACTTTTACAATAGTTTTTTTCACATTTATCCATTTTATTTTTAAAAAATATTTTATTTGTTTGAGAAAGAGCAAGTGAGTGGGAGCATGAGCAGGGGGAGGGACAGAAGGAGAGGGTGAAGCAGACTCCCCACTGAGTGTGGAGACTGTTCTGGGACTCAACCCCAGGATCCTGAGATCATGACCTGAGCTAAAGTAAACCATTTAATTGACTGAGCCACGCAGGCACCTCCATTCTGCTTTTATATCAGCATTTTAAAATATCATTTTAAAGCATTTTGTTGTTTAATTTTTAACAGATATGATTACTTCAGAGCTCTTGCTGAGAATCCTTAGAATACTTATTTTAATGTCTGTGTTACACTTGCTGTAAAGGATTAATTGCGCTTGAGATGAATTCATGCTCTGAGTATTGATTTTGTTGACTGCCTCTCTGTGATTTGAAACCTTAGTTTGCAGGCTCATTTTGAAGTCTTTTGTTTTGTTTTCCTGTCTTTCTCCTCCTCTGATCCCTTCGCTCCATTCTGCACAAGCCTTTAAGCAGCCCCTGGGATTCTAATCCAGAACACTGTCTTAAACTGGTTTTTGGAGTTTCTACATCATGATAGTACCATGGCTTTCAAAGATCCAGTCACTGGTCAGGATAACTTAGTTGCTGGCTTAGTTACTCCTGGTTTAGTTACTCGTCTGTCTCCTACAGACCAGCAGATAGCTATAAACCAGTCCTTGGCAGCAGTGGGCACTATTTTCTTTTTAAATTGAGGTACATACATTGAAATGCACAGATTTTTAAGTGTATAAGTAGGTTAGTCTTGAAAAATACATTTACTTGAGTAACTCAGACTCCTATCAAGGTATAGAAAGTTTCCATCATTCCAGAAAGTTCTTTTATATCTCTCCCAACCAATTTCCTCTCTATTCTAGTGATTTCTGTTCTAATTTATCACCGTAGATTAATTTTGTTTGTTTTAGAACTTCATGGAATCACATATTGTCCTAGTCAGTTCAGAGTGTTGCAGCCAAAATACCATAGACTGAATGGTTTAATCAACAAACACATGTCTCACTATTCTGCAAAGTGGGATGTTCAAGATCAGGACACAGATTCGGTGTCTGGTGAGAACCCACTCCCTGGTTCCTAGATGGCTGCCTTCTTGCCGTGTCTTCACGTGGCAGAAAGAAAGTGAGAGCTTGATGGGGTCTATTTTATAAGGGCAATAATGCCATTCATGAGAAATCTACCATTATGATCTAATCACCTCCCAAAGGCTCCATCCAAATACCATTATACCGGGGATTAGGTGTCAACATATGAGTGAGGGATGGGAAGGACACAAATATTCAGTCTAGGGCTTACAGCACGTACTCCTTTGTGTCAGGCTTCCTTTCCTTACCATGATTGATTGAGTGATTGATTTTAAAGATTTTACTTGCTTATGTATTAGAGCAAGAGTAGGGAGAGGTAAGGGAGGGCGAGGGGAAGGGGGTGGAGGGAGAGGGAGAAGTAGGCTCCCCACGGAGCAGGGAGCCTACACCAACATCAGGACCCTGAAATCACGACCTGAACCGAAGGCAGACACAGAACCGACTGAGCTACTCAGGTGCCCCTTGCTCAGCATGTTTTAAAAACTCTTTTCAAACTCTTGTGTGCCAGCAATTCATTCCTTTTTATTGTTAAGTAATACAATGGTATTCGTTTATCCATTTTCCTATTAATGGGTATCTGGGATATTTTCAGTTTGGGGCCTTTATAAATAGAGCTGTTATGAGTATACCTGTGCAAGGCTTTTTTGGTGGACAGATGTTTTCATTTCTCTTGAGTAAATATCTAGAAATTAAATTGCTAGGGAATAGGAATGTTTAGTTTTGTAAGAAACTGCTGTGCCTTTTTCTAAGGTGATTGTATCATTTTATTTTCCCACTGACACTATATTAGGGTTCCAAGTTGGTCCGCATGGTTATTGTTACTTGAGGTTGTTGTTACTTGATGCAGTGTTTTTTATTTTAGCCATTCTAGTAAGTTTGTGATGGTAAGTAATTTTGGTATTAATTTACATTTCTATTATAACTAATAATGTTGAGAACTTTTTCTGTGTTTCTTGGCTATGTGCGTGTACATGTATGTGCACATGTTCAAATTGTTTGCCTGATTTTTAAACAGACCGTTGTCTTACTACTGATTTGTAGGACATACTTCTATTCTGGACATTAGTACTTTGTCAGATAGACGTATTATAAATATATCTTCCTCTGGGAAGTATCTGTTAGAGTCTTTTGACCATATTGGAAAATTCAGTTGTTTCTCTTTTTGTCATAACTTTTTATCATGACTTGTGTGAATTCTTTATATACTCTGGATATAGCTCCTTGGTTAGATCCATGTTTTATGAATATTTTTTGCCACTTGGTGGCTCAACCACTTTTTATTGATGTCTTTTGAAAAGCAGATATTTTTAATTTTGGTGAGCCCACTTTATCAGTTTTTCTTTGATAGTTGGTACATCTGCATTTTGTTTAAGAAATTTTGACTAATTCAAGGTCATGAAACTATTCTTGAAACTTTATAGTTTTGGTCTTTGCTTTTAGGCTTACGGTCCATCTGAAATTAACTTTTGTGTGTGGTATGAGGCAGGGATTGAGGTTCAAACAACTGGCAATTGACATCTTGTTCTAACACCATTTTCTAAAGACTTTCTTCTCCTTGTGGAATCACTTTGTCAATTTTTTTTTTCAGAAAGTCAATTGATTGTGGAAGTATGAACCTAAACCATTAAGTTTGCAGTGATTTTTTTTTTTAACAGCAGTAATAACCAGAAAAGTTCTGTGTCATATTTCTTAACTGTTTTCTCTTGTGCTTTGGCTTGGACATTTTGTATTGATCTGGCTTCAAGTTCACTTATTCATTTCCCCACTATTATAGTTTGTTAATACGTCTATTGAAAGAATTCTTCATTTCCCTATCATGTTTTTCATGTCTAACATTTGTATTCAGATTTTTTTTTAAATTTTCTTTTCACTGCTGCTCATGCATGTTACGTTGTTCATGGGTAGTTTCTTCATCTGGTTCTTTTAACCATTTTCTCTCTTAAAGTTAGGTCACCTGTTCTTGCTTTTTCACTTGCTTTTAGTTTTTTATTGAATGTCAGATATTATGTGTAAAATGAAGGTATAGACTAAAATAAGTAGTATTTATGCCCAGAATAGGTCATATATCTTCTTCAGGCCACTAGTGTGAAGGATTGAGTCAATCAAGACCGCAGTTGAGCTGGGTTTGGAATTTGCTATCATTTTCATTAGATTTTATTTACCACAGTCTCAGATTACTTAAAAACAGATGCAAATCCTTCTCTTTAGCAGAGGCGGGGGTCTGATTGCCTCAGAATTTGCCCTCAATTCTCCTGCTCTGCCCTCAGCCTTCAGCAACATGAAAGAGAGCTCTCAAATCTCATTGTCTCTCTCCCAGTAGCAGGTAGTCATTCTGAACTTTTTATAATGTTTACACCTAAAGTAAAATGATTAATAAAAATGATTAATATCCAGGCATGTCTCTACAGGGACCCAGGAATCTAGACCTGTGAAGTTATTACAAAAGATTGGCTATTGGGGATATGGGGCTTCTAAGCCAGTGTGATTCTTACACCTGTCAGATGTAAGTCTCATTCCTTCACACCTGAACTGTCATTTGAGGAGCCTGGGAAGCTGTGTAGAGTGTTTGGTTGACTGCTCCGAGAACTATTCAAATGCAACAGAACTTGTGACATTGCATTGCCTCAGCCTTTGGTTTCTATCTTATATATCTCTGAATGAATGGTGCTGAATGAAGCTGGTGAAGGTTTTGTGAGTCTGAATGTTTTGTGGAACCTAAGAAGACTTCCTGGTGAATATTGCAAGATGGCACACTCAATTTGGTTAATTTGTGGGGAATTTAATAAAAGTATTGTTTATACTGAGGTGGGCAGGGTATAGGAAGATTATAAAAGATCATTGGCTAGTGATCCCAAGACTAGTAACAGTAAGGCACTGAAAGGATGAGAACCTGGAAATAAACAGAGCCACACACAGAGGGCTGACTGACGGGAACTGTGACTTCTCATTGAGAGACTCCATTGGTTTTTCCTGACCTTGCATGGAAAGAGATAGAAGAAAAATAATCCTGACCTCACTTTTTCCCTTTCCTTTTTTTCCTGTGGGGGCATCTTGTGGCTGAACCCAAAGAACTTGGGTCAGGTAAAGCTGTTTTTTAGAGCATAAAAAAACCCCACAAATCACAAAAGAAAAATTTGAAAAATTGGGCTTCATCAAAATTAAAAGCACTTGTTTTTCAAAAGACACTTTTCACAAAATGAAAAGACAAGCCATGAACTAAATGAAAATATTTTCAAAACATACTGGGTAAGGCACTTGTATCCAACATATGAAAAGGACATTTGTAAATCAAGAATAAGACAAAAAAATTTTAGTGGGTAGATTATATAGACACTTTCCCAAATATACAAAAGGCCAGTAATCACACACTCAACATCATTAGTTACTGAGGAAATGCTGATTAAAACTGCAATGATATGTCACTGCTTACCTCTGGAGTAGCCAAATGAAAAAGGCTAACTATATGAAGTAGTAGGATGTGGAACACCTCAACTCTCATACATTGCTCGTGGGAATGCAAAATTATATAGCCATATTGAAAAAGTTTGGCAATTTTTATATAGTCAAACATACTCACTGTATTTCCCAGAAATTCAATTCCTCAAGGGAATTGAAGGAATTGGAATGGAATGCAGGAACAGAAGGAAGGAAAGAAGGAAGGAAGGAAAGAAAGAAAGAAAAGAAAGAAGACAAAAAATGGAGACAAGTTTTTTTCTTCCTTGTTCCACGTCTCTCCTTGAGATTTCTGACCTTGACACCTCTTGTGAAGTTTGATCAGATGTTCCCCACCCTTAACAGGATAATCTCTTAGCCTCTCAGAGGTGCAGTTTCCTCTTCTGAAAAAAATGAAATGAATAATAACCTGTGTCAGAGGGCTGTTGTAATGATTCAGTGGGATAATATTTGAAAGTAACTGGAGAAACAGGTGCTCAAAATGTTCCACTTCCTATTAAAAAGATAAGCCGGGAAGGGGGTTGGTGGGGGCCAACATGGCCGTCTGCTCGGAGCCTTACCCAGCTTAGCATGACCTTGGGTACAGCTTGTCCTCTTCCTCTAATGCTCCCAGCAGAGCTGGCTGACGAGTTGCCTCCCCAAAAGGGCAATCGAGTTCCGGGGGAATCTATATGATTGAACCACGTCCCCTGAGACTCATCTCCAGCCAATTTGGAACCCTAGCTGGCAAAAATAATATGGCAAGGCCTTCTTCAAGAGCCAGAACGCTCAGCCATTATGAAGACTGTGTAAGAAGATAATTTCCCCTGCGAGGACTGGTCTGCTCTGCCTTTCTCTCATCTGGAGGAGCCTGAGGATAAGGGTAAGTGCCTCTGAGATCTTGGCTGGCCTCACTTGGATATACAGCTCAGGCTCAATGTCAGGTAGGCGCCAAGAGAGTCAATTAATTTAATGGCTTTTTTATTATGAGTTCAGGTGCAGCTCAATTTACAAGTTTCCCTTTCAAAATCATTCAGCCATTAAAACTGCATAATCTTGGGAGGTTTTGAAGACACTTAATTGATCAATGTTTTTTCTCTCCACGCATTATCTCTCATGTTTATTCATGAAGAGTGAAGCAGTTTTATAATTTGCACAAAGGTTTAGTGTATCTGGCCAGATCTTCCGAAAGGGAAAAAAGGATTGTGCTGTCTCCAAACCCACTGAAGAGGGGGATTTGAGGTGTGTGGGCAGAGAACTGGATCTCCGGTTCCGATTCCCTTGCTTTGGCTACAGCAAGAGCCTGAGACCTACGGCACCGAGGGCCTTACTTGGCATCCAGAGGGGCAAAGGCTTGTCGGCTGGGTGGTTAAATTGTGAACAGAGCAGTTTGTCTTTAGGAATTTCCATCCCCTCATTCTCCCTTTCTAAACCATCATCCTCTGTATTGGTCTCTCCACTTTCTAACATGCTTCACCCAGTCCTGGCCTTTGCAGAGTACCCTGGGCTAGAGATCTGTATTTCTCAAACTCAGAGGCACTTAAGAAGTTGAGGCCTATATCCCTCCCTCCAAGATTCTCATATAATTGAGATACAGGCCTCAGCACTTTTTTTTTAAGTCCCCGAGATCATTTCAATGTGCAGTCAGGGTTGAGAACAGCTGTTCTGGACCAGCACTTGTCCAAGTGTGCTCTGTGATTCATGAACTCTCTTAGGGTATTTGTGGAGAATGCAGATTCCTGGGCCAACCACCCCTATAGGCACCGAATCTTGTGGTGGGATCTGAGAGATTTGGGTTTTAAGTAACTCCCCAGGGGAATCTTAAGGGCCCCGATGTTTGAGGATCATTACTAAACCTTTCACCAGACCATTTGTTTCTTGTGGCAGGTCTCGCTTTCCATCGCCATACTAGTTTTTCGGTTCCTGAAAGGTAACAGGCTCGTTCTATCCACTGGAACTTTGCACACTTGGGAGGTGCTTTCCTCTCTCTCTTTACCATTAGAAAATTGGCAAAGATAACAGTGATGAAGCTATACTCCCAGAAAGTCATTTCAAAGTGCATTTCAAAGTTTTGGGGGAGAAAAGAGTAGGCTCTGGAGGGCCACAATCCCTCCCCTTGGGACAGTTTGGTTTACTATGTTACCTGCTGTCTCTGGAAACTATAGAGAGATTGCTCCAGAGACAGTGGGAGAAAAACCATTAGGCTTGATGTAGGTAGTGAAGGAACGGGAGGGAAGACCAGTGATATGGCACTGGGTCAGGTGCCCTAGGCATTCAGTGAGAGAAAGCTGTGCCAACAGGCACATTAAAGGTACCCAGGAGTGGAGATCCCTGGGTAGCTCAGCGGTTTAGCACCTGCCTTCCACCCAGGATGTGATCCTGGAGTCCCAGGATCGAGTCCCACGTCGGGCTCCCGGCATGGAGCCTGCTTCTCCCTCTGCCTGTGTCTCTACCTCTCTCTCTCTCTCTCTCTGTGTGTCTTTCATGAATAAATAAATAAAATATTTATAAAGAATAAATAAAGGTACCCAGGAGGACCAGGAGATAAAGCCTGGGCCTGGGAGTGGGTGCCACGGGGAAGAGAGGAGTCAATGGGCAGAACAACTGCAAAGGCTAGTCTGGGTGACAGGGGATACACCCAATTAATGGGCAAAGCCACTCATCTATCTTGAAGAATTATTGCTGATGGGATAATGTTAGTGGAAAGTTATTTTAATCTCTTGAGTCCTCTATAATTGGAAAAGTAGAATTTAACTTGAAGCTGGTTACATTGACTACCTATCAACTGCAGGTCTTTAAAGAAGGCTTCTACTCTTTTAGGGCAATGTTTCTCAAATTTTAACATGCACATGAATTAAATGGGAATCTTATAAAAATGCAGATTCTGATGTAATAGGTCTGTGGCAAGGGTTACCCAGCTTCCCCTGGCCCAAGGACTACCCATAGAGCAAGGAAGTTTGATTATTGGTGACTCATCATTGGGATGAGCCAAGTCAAGGCACACCTACCAAATTATCAAGTTTAACGTCACCTTACACATAGCTTTATAATTATTTGCATGCATTCTAATCCCCTAAAATCCCTATTCCAAAAGGGGTACATGATAGCTCTCTATTAACCAAAGCACCTATTTAAATGGAAATCCCCGATTTTGACATACCAGATAATAAAAATTATTATCATTTTGTTGACCTGCCTGAGTTGTTAATGGTGACACACTGGATATTGACTAGATTATCTGTATTTTTGTGCTTGACAAAAGTGGATACTAAATATATGCAGACTTTAGGTTTGAGAAAACACAGTTTTCTTTCCTTTTTGATGTTTTTTGGGGGGGTCACTCATGCACAGACTCAGTGGGTAAACTCTGTCTTTCAGAAATGGGGAGACAGGACACTGAGTCAAGTGTGGTCTTTTGCAGTTGCTGTTCTTACTGGAATTTTATTAGGAAACTGTCAAAGTAACTAGATTTCACAAGAGGATCAGTCAGTGCTAATTTGTCATGAGCTGATGCCTCTGGTTTCTGGGTCATGAGGCTTGCAGGGTCGTGCTGGGCAAGGTGTCAAGTTCACGGACAGTCCTGCCAGTATTTAATCCAAGTGTATTGGGTCACTGGGGTAGACGGAGAACAAAAGTCCATAATATCCCAGCAGCTGCTGTGTGTCAACAGGCACAGTAACTGTAAAGGAGGTCGGAGCGGGAGTCATCCAGGGACACTGCGAGCACCAGAAGTCCCTCACGCATCAAGCATCCATCTGAGTTGGGCTGGCTTACGGCAGGCTGAGTCTTGGTAGTTTTTACAATCAAGACCCGAGCTGTGCTTCCAGAGACAAACTAGACTGTGTGTGTGTGTGTGTGTGTGTGTGTGCGCGCGCGCGTAGGTGGATAAAATTGCTCAGTTGGCTGAGACTTTAAAAGCTCATCTAGTCCAACACATTGCATCAGACTTGAATGTCATAATTCCCAGACACACGGGGATCCCTTCCATCCTAAAATCTCAGTAGGTAAGTTTGCCTCACCACGGTTCCTCACCTCTTTCCAGTTGGCATCTCTCATGGTCGGGAAACATTTATATGTAACACAAATCAATTTTTAAAATGTTACTGAGCACTTATTAAAAATCTAGAAAAGCGGTTGGCATTGTACGGGATTTCAGTATGTGTAAAGCATGGTTCCTGCCTTCCCATTCATCAGAGCTCAGCTTTTCTGCCAACTTTGGTAACCCATCATTCAGAATTAGTTTTCTCCTGAGCTCCCATACTTTATTTATGAATTTGTTATAGCATTTATCACATTCTGATTTTTTTTTCCAAGCCAAACTGTATCCAGCTTTATTAAAGATACTTTTCATAAACAATCATGGTATTTCAGGCAGGACATGGGCGGACGATCGTTAACAGTATACAACAACTTTCAAACTCCCTTCTACAATGGACTACCAAAATCAGAAAGCCACTATAAAACCCAATGAAGTCTTCATGTGATGCTCTGAACAGGGAAAGTTTAGAGTGAGGGTTGACAGTTCACATTTAGCATGTTGTTTAACAACTTTTCACAAGCCGACCCTGACTTTCAGGAAATGAAATGAAAATGGCAGAATTATCAATCTGAAGATCCACAAGCTAAAAAAAGGAACTCTTTTGAGGGACGCCATCTCAGTGGTGACACCGTAAAGTCCAGATTGCCTGACATACTGGGAACCATTTCATGGGATCAGGTTCCAACAGGTCTCTGGGTTTAAGGGAGTCAAGTCTATGTTGAAGGCAGAGAGGGAGAAGAGGACATAAAAAAATGAATTTTAGTTTTTCCACACCACCAAGGTGGCTCATGTGTGTCAACATCAAGAAATCCCTCCTCCTGGGAGCCAAGAGGAAGTTTCTCAAAACTAGAAGGGGAAGGTGTTTTTCCCTCTTGTTATCAATCTAGCTTCGGAGATATTCTATTAGTGACATATGCCCTCCCCCCAAAACAACAATGAAGTGTTCCGTGTGCTAACAACATAGCTTAAAAAAAAAAAGTAAAACAAAATTCTGCATTTTTATAAAACTTGATAAAAAATAGTATTTCAAACTGTACAGTCACCAGAAGTACACAGTTATCAAAAATGCACACACTTCACTTGGCATCTCCAGCACCTTCGGCTTTCTGTGCCTGGTCTGTTTGGGCATCTCCATTTTCTGCAGGGTTATTTCCATCCTTGCCAGCATCAGCTTTCCCCTTTTTCCCTTTGGGTACTTTCTCTCCCTTCTTTGCAGGGGCCTTTTTAGGCTTGGGCTCTGGCTTTGGAGGAGCAGGTTTAGCAGATAACCTTGCAGATCTTCTCTGTGGCTCATCCTTCACCTTGGCTTTATCTCCTTTAGCATCCCCTTCAGCCTTTCTCTTGCGCGTGGTGGCGAGGGCGGCGGGACGTAAGCGCTGGACGCGGGGATGCGGCGGCCCCGGGCTTTGGCCGGTCCGGGGGTCGTTCTCGCCTCTTCTTCTTCACACTGCTCCCACATTCTGATTTTTATTATTATTTTGTGTGTGTGTGTGTGTGTACATTATCTCTTTGCTGGATCAATATGCTTCTGTAGGCATAAAATGGAGAAGGGAGGATTGGGTCCAGGATCTGTTTCGTCAAATAATTTGAAAGAATGATTTGGGAGGGAGGATCTATGTTTAACATCCAAGTTAATACCTTTGATAGAGCAGAAACTGAATACCCGTCCAATTAAAATGATCATTCTGTGCACAAGAAACAGATAATTATTCACTGTGACCTCATTTATTGAGGCAAACAGTTAAACAGCCTAAATATCTATTTATAAGCCCCTGGCTGAATGCAGTTTGGGATACCTATATAATAAGATCCTATACCTACTGAAAGGATGGAGGCCGATCTGTATATCCCAACATGAAACAATCACCAAGATATGGTATTAAGTGAAAAAGGCAGGATGCAGAATGATGGCTATGGTATGCTAATATTTGTAATAAAAAGGTCTGCATGTGAGTATTATACGAATGACATATTTCTAGAAGGATACAAAAGAAATTAGTAACAGTGACTGCTGACCAGGAGGGGAACTGGGGGAGGGGGCGGGGTGAATGGTGGGTTGATGAACCAGCTCTCTGGGGATAAGAAAAAAAACAAAAACAAAAACAAAAGCCTATTTGTAGAGTTTGATCATAGCTATGGCAACCTCCATCGTTGCCAATTTCAAGTTAGCAATAATTTAGCGATAGGGTCACAAGACTGGCTCCAGTGAGGTGATTGGAGCTGGCTTCAAAGCACACTTCCAGACACAGAGGTGGGAGGGTGGCCTCTCGACGGTAGACACCTTGGTGCAATTTTGATTTCTGATGCCGTATCTGGATTGACATTTTAATGTAGCAAGTATTTATTTATTTATTGTAACAAACTTTTAAATTTAGAAAAATCACCATGATTAGATTGCAGCATCCCACAATCTAATCTTTTCTTTCCTTGGAAGAGCTGCAGGAACGTTCAGGCTACAAAAGAGCCACTTCCAGAAGGAAGCTGCTGGCAAAGCTGGGACTTGCTGCCATTGAAGCTCACACACTTGGCTTCCTAGCGGCTGTGTGGTCAGGAGGTAACCACGCCAAAGAGATGCTTCTCATTGACCACAGAGGCCTACCTGAGAGGACCCTGCGGGGGAGAAATTCTCCAGCACTCTCTCTGTGCTCCTCCCCCAAAGGGAGGATGGCCAGGCTAGGAAGCCCACATCAGACCCTGCCAGCCAAGAAAGATGCCTCCTTCCGTCTCCCCAGAAGCCATCCTGCACCAATCCCACATCTGGTCTTGGTTCACAACTGGGCTCAACGTGTCTAACTCCAGCTTACTTTTCTGTTTTGCAGCCAAAATATTTTTTCTTAGACCGTTTCCTCTGTCACAAGTTCACCTCACCCTTGTTTATCACTTATCACACCTGTCAGTTTCCTGAACCTCCATCTTTCCAGGTCAACCAGGCACAACGCCAGGCCTATTTCTAAAGCCTTGCACCATGCCTGCCACATGTTAGGCACTCGGTGTGTGTTAGCCGGAGGGAGTCACTGATAAGTTACGCCGAGTTCTAATGACACTTGCCAAAGGAAACATCCAAATACATGACATAAATGGAACATTTTTATTTGGAGACATCTGGAGCATTATTTTATCTTCATTTTCTATTAAGCCAGGAACAGTCTTCCCGGAGCCAGGTGGGGGAGAATCATGTGAGGCTACATTAAGTTCGGTCCGAGACAAAGCCAACCACTTTGTATTCAGATGCAGCAGAAATACTGATTACGCGCTAGAAGAGGCCACATTTTGGCTTCTCGAACCTGCTGCCGAGGAACAGATCCAGGGTGAAGCATTGCAATTCCTTTGAAAGATGGCTACAAGAGTCTAGTGTTGGTTCACAATGCTCTGCTGCTTCTTAGCCTCCGGTAGGTTTTCATGAAAATTGTATATACTCTGTTAGGGCTCCTCGAACTCACACTGCTCCTCTGGTTTTGTTTCAGAATCCTTTAAATGTCTTGTGTATATGACTCTGTGTGGGTGTGTATTGTTGGGGGGCAGGGGGTGAGGTGGGGGCGCTGCTCATTGGCACCAGTTGCTCCCTCGAGCTTGGGGGTGGCAAAAAGCTTCTACACTACCCAAAAAAGTAAACATTGATAATATGGCCTTGCAGCAGTCAGGGGCACTAAGATCTAAGAACAAGTGAGAAGCGGAGCCGAATTGCTTCCAGTCACCAGTTAGCCACACCACAGTAGAGAGGTCTGAGGAGCAGGCCTAAGGCACCGAGGGGCAGCGGCCTGGAGGAGAGCTGCTTTGTTGTGGCTCCACACTGTCCCCTCGTGGAACAAGGCTCAATTACACCCTCCTTGGGGGTAACCTGCCTTGAGGTTAAGAATCTCCCTGAAGGCACAGTATTCAAGATGGTAGACCTGATCTGGGCACAAACCCTAAAAGAACAGAAGCTTCCTGTGTGCTGACAAAACTTAGGCCATTTGGGACTCTCGTTCTGAGGAAAGGCTCTGATGAGGCCTTACTTTTGCGAGTCACCAGGGACTCTCGGGACCCCGACAGCCTGACCCATCAGAGGCGCCAAATGACCCAGACCTAAGGATGGGCAGCAAAAGTGGGCCACAGAGAAGGCATTGTTCTGAGAGAGTATAAAGCAAAGCCACAGGAGGGTAGGAGAGGCTTGTAACAGATCAAATGCCGGCCTCCAGAAACAGGCTTTGGGACTGGCTTGATGATTCCCAACCCCCACCCCCTCTGGGGTCTCACCTTGAACCAAAAAGGCAGCCAAATTAAGCCAGGCTGAAATATTGTTAAAATTAATAACACTGCAGCATCTATACTTGACTAATAGCAAAAGCAGGAAGGGTGCCTGGAAGGTAAGGGTGTTTTTTTTCCCCTCTAGGTTTTCAAAGAAGCAATAAATTCAATAATAAAAATATTTGTGAGAGACTGGGTTGTGGGGTTTTTTTTTTTTTGTTTGTTTGTCTGTTTTATGTTTTTGCAAAGAATGAAGCCTTTTTTTTTTTTTTTTTTTTTTTTTTTTTGCAGGTAGGAGAGGCTACCTGGCTGGACAAACATATACTTTTTGGAATCCTGTATAATGTCACAGAGTTGAAAACTGGAATGGCTTGAGCAGTCTCCGTGCTCCCCGTGGGCATCCCATGCTGAGCAGTCAGGAGTGTGCGCATCGCCTCCTCACTGGGACTTACACCCTCTTCATTCCTTTCCCCATGAGGCAAGCAAACACGGTCATGACCATTTTGGGATTTACTTCGACCAAGTCTTCTGGAAGGGCATATACTCTGGCCCCAATTTTGCGGGCCATAGAGATGGCATATCTAGAGGGAGAGAAGAGGAAGAATGAGAAGAGCCTGAGCCACAGAGTATGAAGGGGACCCCTCAGGAGCATAGTCACGTGGTTCCACGTACCACATACCACGCAGCTCTCACTCCTGGGACAGCTCGGGGGAGTCATGGCATCCCCTCACTCCTGTGGGCCAATCTCAGCTCAACAGAGCTCCTGACTACTGGACGTGCTGCCTAGACTCATGACAAGCACCACATTTATTACTTGCCCTTAAAGAACCCCTCTAGCTCTTGCTACGTTTGATGCCTTCACCATGAGTCTTCTCTTGGGCTTTAGAGCAGCAGAGAAAGTCCTGGAACTGAACAAGAATGTGCGCTGGGAAAGTTTGCAGACCCCATGTCAAGTTGAGGAAGGAGGAAAAGGCAAGGAGGAAAAGGAGGAGGATGCGTGTGTCATACTTCTACCTCGCACACCAGTTTTACTCTTCGTTCCATTCCAATCCTTGCCCGCACAGGCATGTATGTATTTATGTCACTAAAATACCCAAAGAGCCAGAGTTTTAGAGGACACATTTTTCACATAAGGTTATCATAGCTCCATTGGAACATTTTGCTGTGTTTTTAATTATATAAAGGTAATTTTTATGAGTGGTAATCTGTTTCCAAACGAGCCCCCAAGACGACCTGGCAGTTCTTTTATTCACCTCATTTATTATCTGGTAACCTCTTACAACGACTGCTCCAGAGATTCTCCATTCTACCCAAGGCCCCATTACGCCCTCTGCTCTGTTAACTAACTTTATTCGTCCTCTGTTGATCATATGAAGAGCACCAGGCAAGCGTAGTCCCCATTCTTTCTCCTGGCCCACTTCTCAATCACTTCTTCTCTAGCAATTATTAATGAAATAAAAATGTACTTTCTCTGTTATAAAATATAAAGGGAAGTTGTTGAAGAATTAGAAACAAGAGCTTCAAAAAAATCATGCAAATCTTGCCACCATGACATAACCATTTTTAGCATTTGGTATAATTCCTTCTACTCATTTTTTTTCTAGGCAATTTCGTACCACGCCCTTAGAGACTAGTGCTTGGGAGCCTGGGCTCTGAAGTCAGATTCTGAACCGTAGCTGAATCACTTAGTAATTATAAGACCTTGGGCTCTGCAAATTAACTCAAGAAACTAAGTTCCTTAAACCTAATCACATTCTTCTTGAGGAATTAGATGCAAGGTTTTTTGGGGGGGGGCTCTTTTAGTCTTTATTTAAAATTCTAGGTCTTCGTATGCATTCTTCCGTCTACCTGGAGGTATTCTTTCTGCCTCCTTCACCTGTCTACCTCTACCTCTTTCTTACTTGTCTTTTCAATCCATCTCATCTTAGATTTTATTCGCTCTGTAGAGCTTTGTTTCCCTCCCTATCTCTTCCACTGCATCATGGATCCCCCATCTATCCCATGCATCTATTGTAATTACCATTTATAATTCCAGCATACAAGGAACTCAGGTTCCCCCCACACACACTTTCCCAAACTGGGAACAGAAAAAAAGAATACTGTTGAGGTTATACACACACACACACACACACACACACACACAGGGCTTCTGGACACTATTCAACTTCTTAATTCCAGAACTTTGTGAGGGATTGAATTGTGATCCCCACCCCCAAAGATAAATGGACGCCCTATCCCCTACTAAGTCAGAGTATGGTCTTCTTTGGAAAGAAAGTTGTTCAGGTTTAATCAGTTAAGCCAAGGCCATGCTGGAGTAGGGTGGGGCCCTCAGCCAACACGACTAGTGCACTTACCAGGAGAGACACAGACACACAGACACACACACACACACACGCACACCAGAAGGGAGACAGCCATGTAGAGTCACAGACACATAGGCGAGGTCATGTGAAGATGGAGGCAGAAACTGGAGTGATGTATTTATGAGCCAAGGACTGCTGGCCACCACCAGAAGCCAGGAGAGGGACAAGGGACAGATTCTCCCCTCCCCTCCAGCCTCAGAAAGACCAACCCTGTCAACATCTCGATCTTGTGCTTATACCTCCACAACTGGGAGAGAATACATTGCTGTTGTTTTAAGCTGCCCTGTTTGTGGTATTTGGTTATGACAACTCTAGGAAATAATGCAACGTGCTCGGAGAAAGGCACCACTCCAGAGTATAGGTCAGGAAACTCTCTACAAAACACCAAGTGGTAAATATTTTAGGCTTTGTGGGCTTTGTTACAATGACTCAACTCTGCCCTGTAGCAGGGAACCAGCTACAGAAAATACATAAATGAGTATGCATGGCTATTCTAATAAAACTCTATTTATAAAAGGAGACAATGCTCCAAATGTGGCTTATCGACTGTAGTCTGCTGACCCCCACTCTACATGGTGGAGCTGCCCTCAAGTAGTTGCTCCCAAGCTGGTAAAGACTTTGGTCTTGAACCCCAGTCCTGCCCATTCATATCCATGGATAGTCATAAATGGAGTGTTTATATTTGGGCCTGGCATGTATTCCTTTACTTAGGAAGTCTCTCATAGATTGCAACTGGGAAATTGGTTTTATGAAACTATAGGCTTGCTTATCGATTGAAAGAATATTCTTGTGTTCTTTGTCTTGCTTCCATTCTTACACTAGGAGTCTTAAACGGCTATTGTACAACATCTAAAATAATGGTGATGGGACACGGCAAGTAATGAGAAGAAAAAGCAAATAGTGCTATCAACTGTTTGTGCAAAAGGCACAAACAATAGACTTTACAGCTTTCCCGTTGCCAGCTGGGTCCTCCCCTCCCTGGACTCAGGTGTATTTACATACTTGGCATTGTTGAGTTTTTCTTCATCATTCAGGTTTTCTGTCTTCAGAAGGTCATAGTTGATGGAACCCGGTTGAATGGCATCAATGAGATCCAGCACAGGCAGGCTGGTGCTAATCTTCGGGTCCTGCATAGAGAGAAAGGGATGGTTTCATCAATAGGACCCCAAATTACTCCTGTTCAGCTCAAGGGAGGTGGGTGGCTCTCTCCTCTTAAATACAAAAGATCCACAACCTGGTCTGGGAAATGCCACAGTGTTCCACATGGTGTCTTAAGTCAACCGTGGTTTTGAAAGGGAGCCACCAGCTTCCTGTTGGCTCAGCAAGTGGAGGAAACCCATTGTCTCCCAACAGTCAAGGAGTCATTCTCACACTGGGAATGGAAGGAAGTTTGTACAACATCCCAGAGCTGACTGGCAGGGTTTGTGGTGAGGGCTCATCTGGGCAGTAGCTTCAGCATATGCTCCTTGGAGACTCGAGGGAAAGAACAGTCTGTGAGTCCGAGGAGGCAGTTAGAGCGGATGTGTGATTAAATCAATGACTGTAACTGGTACTTGTTGGTGCCCATGGTTTGCCCAGAACTTCTTGTCGCCACAAGCCTCAGGTGTAGGCATCTATCTCATCTTAATTGACAGGGAGTCAAGGGAGTTTCTGAGGTTAAATGACTTACTGATACCTGGTGGAGCTGGGATTTGAACCTAGGTACCCCGACTTAAAATTCTGGGCTCTTTCTTTGGCATGGTAAACATCTTCATGCTCACACCTAGAGCTGTGAATGCTCCCATCTGCTCTCCCCTCCCCTGGGGACTGTGAGTGCACACGTGGAGAGGCAACTGCACATCAGCATCAGGGCCCAGGCAAATCCAAACACACCTTGAAGGTCTAAATCAGAATGAATTCTTATCAAGAAACAAGCGAGGTCTCTAGCATTGGTCCCCTGCAAGGTGCTAGGTCTCTAGCATTGGTCCTCTGGCTAAGGAGAATAATATTTTTAGAAAATATAATGGGTCCATTTTTATTTACTCCTTGATAATGTGAGAACTATTACAGGAATAAAATCCTTATGCAGTTGTAATCTAATTTCCAACATTAGCCTGAGCTTCTATCTCCATAGAACCTTTTGAAGAACCACGGGGGAAACAAAGTGGAGGGATCTGAGTCTGGCCTTCTCTCCTACTTTCTGCCCACAGTCCTGCCTGCAGACAGGCAGAGACGGCTGGCAACTGGCAACATTCAGAGCTGAAGAGGGGACCAGGACTATTTCCAAAACAGTTAATCAAGAGTGAATTGTGTTCATTTTTCTCTTTTTTTTTTTTTTAGGGTTTCACTTAAAAGTAACATGGGGCTAATTTGACATTTTCCCTTGGTGTTTTTTTTTTTTTCCTTGATCAACTCTACAATGACTGTGAGGAGACAGGAGAAAATCAGCCTAGAGCGACCCAAGGAGTAAGAGAGCTGTCAAACATTCTCAAGAGTGAGTCCCCACGAGAACATCCCAGAAGCCACCAGGATGACCTAATGGGCTGCGGTGGCGGCTATTCTACCGAGACATTGCCCGCCCTGGGCTATCACCCCGATGGCTGCATAGTAATGGTGAAGTGACCTATGGATACACACTGCTCTGTGATCTCACCCCGCAGGTAAAGGTGCTTTCCGCTCACTGATGGATCATCTCCTGCCATTACTAGCTGTAACCTCCATTACTTGAGCTCCAGTGTCCTTACCTATAAAATGAGGTAAACAGTACAGCTGCCTTTACAATGTCTGTGAGATGACATGGGGCTTACACACAAGGAGCCCCTTAGCGCTCAAGGCATGTTTCATGTTGATAATGCTCCCAGATTTAGCCTGTTGTCTGCTTTTGTAAATAAAGTTTTATTGGAACACAGCTGTGCCCATTCATTTGATATATTTTCTACAGCTGCTTCCTTACTATAGCTGCAGAGTCCAGTAGCTGCAGGAACCTGCCCTTCCAACTCTTTTTTTGGGGGGTGGGGGGAAGAACTTGCTCACGCCTCTACTCCTATCTCTCTGCTCAGCTCTCCAGACTGAGGGTAAGCTGGAGGAGAGAGAGTAATGGCCATGATCTGTGATGAGCTCACAGGGAGTGGACATTCCTAGCACAGCACAACTCAGAAATACCATCTGCTCTCTTTGGTGGGGTGAAATTTTAATTTTTTTTCTTGATTTTGAAGCAGAAGACAGAATCATGACAAAACCTCACCAGTCATGATCATACAAACTCTGACGGGGTCCCTCCCCCTAATTCCTGACCTTTAAACCAAAAAAAAAAAAAAAAAAAAAAGAAAGAAAAAGAAATTAAGATGGCACAGACGTTATGACATGAATCAAGTATGCAAGTCCCTAGAGGAAGGATCCAGCTAATGAGTTAGGAAACATGAGTTAGGAAATTGAATAAAATATAATGCTGGTTTTAATAAAAATGGGATTTGGATACAAGTACACAACTGTTTTTCCCTGAAAAAAATATCACATGGGAGATCTTTTATAGCCTTTTACATTCCACCACCATTATGATAATAATCTGAATCATGAAACTGTGTGTATTTAAAAAATATTATTGTATTTTATGTTACTTTGAAAAACGCCTAAAATCATGTGTTAAAAATGATGGGTTTTTAAAATTAATTATTACAGGAGCAAGTGACAGGAAATTTGTCAATGAAATAGCCTGTGAACACCAAAACAATAATGGGTCATTCAAGCAAAATCAAAAATGGGGTGGGGGGCTCAGATACCTCACACTGAAGGTCACTTTAAAATAGAGTGAAAACAATAAAGATAAGCATAGAGCTCAGGTGGCCATGAGCAGTAGACTCCGACTTTTACCTTGAAACTAGAGATGGATGAACTTTTCTCCGCTTCCTTCAATGTTTCATTCACCCAGTTGACAATAATGTCATCATTGACCTTCTGTCCGCCTCCAATTTCTTCAAGAATATTCAGCGTGTACCTGAACAAAATCAAGAATGATTTCTGGAGAAAAATTGCTAAGGAATTCAAAAACACAGAAAGTAGCCAGGCTAGAAATGTTCTTTTCTTCCTAGGTATGCCACAGAAGATAGCCTGGACACCATTACACTTGGGGGGGGGGGCGGAATAAAGTAAGACAACAACAACATTATGTCCTTTTAGAACAATTTGAAATGTAGCGTTATGGTTATTATCACGAGATGCAGAGCAAATAAGCGCTGTCATTGCTCTGGGTAGGAAGGGAAAGCAGAAGACAGAGAGGGAAAGGAAAGCAAAGCAAAGGATTCAAACCAGTGACGCTTTTCTTACAGGAACCATAAAAATGGAGGCACCATTCAATGCTAGAAAAATCCCAGGGGCCAACATAATAAATGAAAAAATATAAAATAGTTTCCTTTGCATATCATGAAAGTAGAAATATTAGGAACACACAGACCAAGTTAATCTCTAGCCTGAGCGTTAAGAATCACCTTCGATGCATACTGTTCATGAGAATTGGGTTTTGAGGGGGAAAAGATTAGAAAGATGCTTCAAGCTAGTGTGCTAGGTGCATAAATAGAATGACTTTCTTGCAGGGAAAGCAAGGAGAAAGTCAAGATGAGAAATGCTTAGCTGGGCCCAGCGATGGAACCAAACACTATGGAATTAATGGGTACAAGTGGGATAAATCTCAGGTAGTTTTTCAAAATAATCCTATCCTGGAAAACAGCCCTAGTTTTGATCAATTCATAAAGATGAGGTTTCGTGGCATGACTGGTTTCTTGTTTCTTGCTAGCAAGCGTGGGGGTTGAGTTATGGGCATTTACTGTGACAATTAAGCATTTCTGGTGACCCTGGTAAGAAAAGACAGGTTAGGACATGCTTCACCTCTCATGTCCATATACAGCCTCCTGGGACAAATGGAGTCCCATCTGCTAGAGGCCCCACTCACCTCAAGGGGGAATTCTCACTTCTCTTTGTCAGGAGGCCCATACTGCTTTGTTGACAGGGTCGGGGCCAAGGGCATAAAGACTATTTTGAGCTAAAAGCAATCAAAACCCAGCAGATCCAGGAAAAGCTCTTTACCTCCCTCCAGTCCTGCCGAAAAGGACTTAAATCGAGGACCTGCTCCAGAAAGAGTTATAAACTTAGATAATTGCATTTTACCATGAACCAGGTATGGTAGACAGAGAAGAACCTAGCAAGGCCTGTGTGATCAAAGTCCTCTATGTCCCAAAGTCTTATGTCCCATGAGTGGCCCACCAAACATTGGTTTACCAAACATTTACTCTTCCATCTTTTGTGAATCACATTCCTTTCCTTCGAAGTCCCAGACCCTTACCCCATCTCCTTAGTTCAGAACGATGTACAACTTCATTTTGCCTGACCATCTTTGGAATTTCCATGTCTGTGTGGATTCTTATTCATACAAAATTAAATCTCATTTTCTCCTATTAATCTGTCTCATGTCAATTTGATTCTTATGCTGGCTACAGGACCCTGAAAGGCAGTGGAAATTCTTCCTCCCTGAAAACACTCTCCAGTGGATAGAAGCTAGGGAAGAAACTGGGACACACAGAGTCACATCTACACAAAAGTCTATCTGGGCAAACACAAAAAGCCACCAAGGAACACAGAAACTTAGAGACATACAGTAAATCATGGAGGCAGCTGACTGCACTCAAGGGTCTCAGCAGGGGCCCTCACGCTGGCCCAGAGCTCTGGTGAGTACAAAATCGTCCTCCCCAACCTCAAGGGAGGTGTGGCAGTGGAATCCTATACCGCCTGTAAGTACAACGGTAAACACAAAGGGAAGAAAGGATGGAATTAGGTTGGAGTTTCAACTCTGGACAGTCCACTCAGCACGAACTATAGATTCAAAATTTTAAACAAAAATCTATTTGGCCCATGTCTACCTAGGATTTTCCTTGTGAGACAATCACTCTGTCCCATCAACTATGTTTTGGGGCAACTGGAACCCCCACACAGGATCCCAGTATCACGGGTGTCTGCAAACTGTGCTGCGCTGAAAAACCGTCTGTCACAGTGCAAGGGTGTCGTAAGCCCCAGCTTCAGCCAGTGCCTGATTCAACAAAAGAGGATTGATGAGGTCTGCACGTGCAGTGCTGGAGGGGCTGCGATTATTACTTGCTTGCTTTCCTGCTTTCCAATGCTTGTTTGATATATTTAACATGTGGCCCGGAGGGACAAACCTCGCTGTTCTGTTTTGCAAGGACCTATCCCAAATTCACCATCCACAGCCTGTTTGATTTGGGGTGAGTTCCTCATTTGCCTGCCTCTTTGTTCATCTGCTGGAGCTTGACATTGCTGTCTGCCTGTAGCTTACTTGTTTCTAGCTATTGTCTCCAAATTTATACACACACTATTTGCCAGCTTTCTAATCTGAGAGCGATTTCCAGGCTACCGGAGGGGAAAGGGAGGTTTCAGCACACATCTCTCATTTGTTCTTAGGGGGGAAAATGACATGCCATTTATTGTCCAGATAAATGACCAAATTAGCACATCCGATGAAATAAATTCCAGCTAGAACTAACTCTAAATTTAATAGATCTGTTAATGTGTGGCCCACAGAGAAAAAAAAAAATCCCTTCTGGTGGCATTTACATAATTATTAGTCATTCCATCGCTTTCAACAGTAATGTATTTCTCTGCCCACTTTTTCATATGCACCATTCTTGGGTAAGCACTGGTAAGAAATGGGACTTATTAGCCAGGTAGGGAAGCAGCTACAGTCTAGACCTTATTGTATATATACAAGCCATAAAGTACAACATCAGGCCACATTTCTATAACCTATACAGAACGAAGATGATATTACAAGGTGATTTTCAGATATTATGAAATTCAAAATGGCATAGAGTTGGCCTGAGTTTTTCTTTTTTTATCATTAAAACAGAAAATGCCAAAGATTATTTTATATTCAAACCCAAAAGTCAACTTAACCATGGCAACTAAAAAGATTTATTTTGTTTGTTAAAGCAATCAGTAGCCCAAGTCATCTATTAAGAACTAAAACACATGTGAAAGACAATAGAGAATAGCTCATACATGTTTCTGAAAATATACTGGTAGGGCAGCCCTTAGGGACTGTCAGTGACATTCTAGATGGATGCAGCAAGATAGAAGATGGGGCTGAAGTTTCTTTAGCTCTGGAGTTTTCTGTGCCAGAAGATCCTTGTGACACCTGCCTTTAAACTTCAAGGAGAGCCCAGTTCAGAGATGGGTAGTAGAGCGCTATACTTGGGGAAGCAAGTGTGAATCAGGTAGTGAACTCCATTATGATCATTTCTGACTGAACCACATCACCTGGAAACACTGACATACTTCCTTTGAGGACCATTATGAATGTCAGGATCCAGAGACAGTGGCTTGGGAATGAAACTGAAGTCCTAGAGACACTACACACCTTGTCTTTGCCATTCACTTGTGAGACATCATGTAATGTGACATGTGGTTTCTGGAACTTCCTTCCAGGTAGAAAATGAATTAAGTCACAGTAACATAGATTCTAATTAAGGGATGTAATATTTCTGCCTGGTCAAGGCCACCAGTATAGAGGGAAAGAGTGAAGCATTTAAAAGTAAACTATTTTATACTTAAAGATTTGCTATGTTAAATTTTTCCAAAACTCGTGCTTTTGTACCAAAAATCATTTACTTTTCTTTTTTTTAAGATTTTATTTATTTATTGATGAGAGAGGCAGAGACACAGCCAAAGGGAGAAGCAGGCTCTTTGCGGGGAGCCCGATGTGGGACTTGATCCCAGGACCCCAGGATCATGACCTGAGCTGAAGGCAGACGCTCAACCACTAAGCCACCCAGGTGCCCTCATTTACTTTTCTTATAATTTATTTTCTATTTATGTATTACATTCTACCTTATTCAAACGGCATTGCCACATGGCTTCCACATTAATCAAGTGTACATTTAACTCTAAAAGCTATTTAAAATTGTTTCGTGAAAAACTAGCAGGAAACTCTGCTTCTAGCCATGGTGTGATAACAGGGACCAGCCTTATTTTTCTGCCTTAAACACCCAAACACAATGAAAAACATATGAAACAATGTTGCTCAGACACTGGATAACAGTAAATGTAAAACAGTGGTCCCTGAAAGAAGGAAAGCAAACCTGGTGGGCCCTAAGATTGTTCCAGCTTATTGCATGAAGAGTTTCCAGGCTGCAGTGCAGAGAGAGAGAGAGAGAGAGAGAGAGAGAATGAGAGAGAGAGAGAACCCAGAGCATAGCAGTCCCCCTGAGTTGAGAGGACAGGATTGAGAACTCAAGGAGGCAAGGAGACTCAAGGTATCTGAAATTTGTGGAGCAGAACACTAGAGAGGAGAGAGCTGCCTGGAGAGGAAAGCATCATCTAGAAAGAAAGCTCCAGACATCCTCAGAGGGTTTGCCCCAAGTCTTTAGCTGAGTTTTACTCAATGCATATGTGTGAGCAAAGCACCAGAGACTGTGACATACTCAGAGGAGATTATCTCAGTATGGAGAGACAAAATTAGCTCAAGTCTAATTAAAGTTTTAAGTAAGCCTCAAAAGGATCAGACCATGCTTAAGTTATTTAACTACATCCCAGGACAAAATTCAAGAATATTTAAAGGAATACAGAAATATCAGCACACAGGAAGATGGAATTCCACAATGCCTCACATACAATAAAAAATTAGTAGGCATGCAAAAGAAACAGTAAAATATGACCCATAATTAGGATAAAAATCAATTAATAGAAACAGAACCAGAAATAACAGGACTATAATTATGTTCTGTATGTTCAAGAAGGTAGAGGAAAGAGACACAGGAAATACCAAAGAGATCTGGCTCAAATTTTTATGCATGAAAACTGTGTCTGAGATAAAAAAATATACACATTAGATGGGATTAATGCAAGATTAGATATTACAAAAGAGATTAGTGGATTTGAAGACAAATCAATAGATCCCAAATGAAACAGAAAGAGGAAAAATAAAACAGAGGGGGGAAATTGAATAGAGTGTCAGTGAACCTTGGGACAACCTCAGATGACCAAATATGTGTGAACCTGGAGTCCCCCCAAAACAAATGGGGGAGGGGAGTACAGGAAATATTTCTGGGGAAATAAAGAACAAAAGTTTTCCACATTTGATGAATACTACAAACTCTCAGACTCAAGAAGTTCAACAAACCTCAATCATGAGAAACACCAAGGCCCATTATAATCCACTTGCTTAAAACTAGTGATAAAGAGAAAAATCTAAAAGTAAGCCAGAGAACAACAGACATGCTATACCATAGAACAAAGATAAGAATGACAACAGATGTATCATTGGAAACAATGTAAGCCAGAAGGCAAGGAACACTATCTTTAAAGAACTGAAAGAAAAAAAAACTATCAATCTAGAAGTCTACAGTTAGAGAAAATATCTTTCAAAAATGAAAATGAAATAGACTTTGTAGACATCTAGAAGCTGAAATGCTTCCTCACCAACAGATCTACACAATTTGAAATATTTCAGATCTGATATACATGGAAATCTGTAACTACACCATGGAAAGGTAAGTGCCAGAAATGGCAAACGGGTAAGTATAGCACATTTTCCCCTTGTTTGGAAATCCTCTTTTTTTTTTTTTAATTTTTATTTATTTATGATAGTCACAGAGAGAGAGAGAGAGGCAGAGACACAGGCAGAGGGAGAAGCAGGCTCCATGCACCGGGAGCCCGACGTGGGATTCGATCCCGGGTCTCCAGGATCGCGCCGTGGGCCAAAGGCAGGCGCCAAACCGCTGCGCCACCCAGGGATCCCTGGAAATCCTCTTTAAAAGATAATTGTTATTTACAAAATTTACAAAAATATAAAAATAAAAGGTTGGAAGAAGAGATGTCATGCTAAAATTAATCAAGAGAAAGCAAGAGTGGCTATACCAACATCAGAAAAAGTAGATTTCAAAAAAAATATTACCAGGAATAAAAAGGGTCAACGCCATAATGAAAACCGGGTGATTCATTAAGAGGACAAAACCATCTGAAATGTTTAGGAATCTAATAACAGAGTTTTACAATACCTGAAAGAATACTTAAAGACCTGCAAGGGAAATAAAAATAATGGGAAAATAACAAAACACTCCTCTGGTTTTAAGTTTAGCTTAAAATATCATCCTGCTGGTTTAAATCACATTCCTGACAATTTGCTGGTATTTTTCCAGGTCAGTAATATACTCAATAAAAAGTCATTTCCCTGAGTTACATTACCTTCTCATTAGCTGCCAAATCAAGGCCAGTGTGAGAGTGCGGTTTCCTTCATTGAGATCTTGTCCCCCGATGCCAACCAGGGAAAACTTAGCTTGATTCTTCCCCAACTCCACTGCATAGTTACAATTCTCCAGCTGTCAATGAGCAAGAAGGAAAACATTGTAATGCCATCATGTCTATCGTGAGAGATACCAGATAAGAGAACAAAATGAAATAAATATTGTCAGACCGAATGATCTCTTAAATCTTGCCTGATTCTAGGATTCTAAGCTAGTCAAAGAATTTTCCGTCTTTTTTTTAAAAAATAGAACCCCTCACTTCCACCAAAAAAAAAAAAAAAAAAAATCACAGTGTTCTCTAAGTGCAAAACCAAAATGAATTCATTAGTATGAACACTGGCTCAGCTCTCTCGCACTACAGAGGGCCCTGCTCAGTCACCTGCCCATGATATTCCTAAAACAGCGGAATCATGGAGATTGTCATGGAAAATCTGGATTCTCCGTTCTACATGCACATGTGGGACAGGTATTCCCGCGGCTACACTTGGATCATTAAGAGCCAAAGAGACAAGGAATGGTGAGAAATATTTGTGCCAACCCCATTGCTGCTTTTACAAAACAATGTGTTCCCACTGTGTTGACATTAGACAAACTATTTGTACAAGTCCAACCATCAGTACAAGGCTCTAATTCTTTAGAAAATTAGAATAAGGATCCTGCTGGTGGAAAAGCAACCCTGCAGCTCTGCTTGCTCTAATTATCTTAATTAGAATTTTTACATCATAATGTTTTAAAGACATCCAACTTGGAATTATAAATAAGTAATCAACTGAAGTAATGGACTCACTTTAATGAAACCATTCAGGCTTCTGATTGCAGTGCCATAATTTAATCCCTGGATAAACATTACTTATCTAAGTTTGGCCTCCTAATAAAGTATTCACGGGGAGCTCTTGCAGGCTGGTGACTTCACCTGCCTGTTGGAACATCTGGGGAGTCACTGTTTACCTTCTTCATGTTGCCCCCCAGTTTGGGGTATGGTGGTTTGTTTACTCTGTTCCAATCAACAGGGACTTTAATCTTTTCATAGAGCTGGAAGATGACCAGGGCATCTGCTAAGTCACTGAACAAAAAACAAACACAAGACAATTCTCAGAGAGCTGCCATTCATCAGGGGCCTACGGCGGGCAGGCGCTTCCTTGTACGTCAGCACGAGGGACATTTGCAACAACCCAACAGAATTGGTATTAGCAGCTCCATCTTTGGAGGTGAAGACACTGTGACTCAGAGAAATTGAAGAGACTTACTCTGGGTCTCTCCCAGGTGTGAGCACCTAGGGCCCAGGTGTGAGCACGCTGCCTCCGGGAAAAGAAATACGGCTCCAACAAATGGCATAGGAGCAATGTCACCCTAAACTTCACATTTTTGTTTTGTGTGGCTTTGCCTGCTTAGGAGCAGGTCACAGGCTTACAACATGTAGTAGATGTGTCTTGTTGCTGGGTCCTGATTTTGTCCTGAGCACAGAGCAAGGGTGATGTGCGGAAGTGCATTCCTCAGCTAAAGAGCCAACACCTGCAGCTCAACGCTCCTCATCAAGATGCACACATTTGTGGAGAAAATCACACGCCGCAGAGATATTTGAAAGAAATCCTGGGGATCTTCCAAGGTCTTGGTGTCGCGCATCAAAGATGAGTCCCCACACGGCCTTACCTGTACAAGTGATTGACTCGAGGGTTAACGCCCAACGAATTCATCCAGTTCCTGAACGTCCGTTCCTCTCTGGTCTCACCTAAGTTAATGAAGACCCATTATCCTTCAGGCCTCTTAGAAGATGTGCCTTTTTTTTTTTTTTAAATGATCAAAGTTTATCTAAAGAGACTATCATAAAAACTGAATGCAAAATGAAAAAACTTAATTCAAAAACCTTAATGGATTTGGATGAGGATTGCTATTCTGGGTTCATTTATTTCCTTTTTACTCTTTCTTATTTTTAAAAAAAGATGTTATTGATTCATGACAGAGAGAGAGAGAGAGGTGGAGACACAGGCAGAGAGAGAAGCAGGCTCCCTGCGGGGAGCCCAATGTGGGACTCGATCCTGGAACCCCGGGATCATGACCTGAGCTAAAGGCACTCAACCACTTAGCCACCCAGGTGTCCCTCATTTTTTCTATTCTATTCCAATTCAGCGAGTGTTTCTATAGCATCTATTCTCCTGTGTGGAGCAGCAGTTTAAAGCTGACCCTCAAAACCTTACATTCTTTCAGGAAAAACAAGACTTTTAGGCATCAAAGCAAGATCACACAAGCCACAGGGCTACACTAGGAGATAAACATATTCACTATTTGAGTTGAAATAGGAGAGAGAATAGTTTGGGAGTGGAGTTTAAGTTTCACTTTATAGGGCTAGTAAAATCTGGACAGGAAAGAGGAGAGGATTTGAGGCAATAGTAAGTGGAAGAGGAGACAGCATAAATAGGGACATAAAAGGAACGACAGGCAAGGTCTGTATTAAAACCATTAGGAATTCATTTTTCAGGCATCTGTGCAATAGTCAGAGATAAGGCTGTCTGGTGTCTGGAACCAGAACTGGGGCCCTCTGAATGCCAACCACCAGATTTTGGTTGATATATTAGACAATGCCAGTCATTATAGGCTCTTTTTTTTTTTATTACTATAATAAATTCTTGAGCAAGGCAGAGATATAATGAAGGCAGTACTGTGATGTCCCTGGCAGCAGTGTGCAAAATTACTGAAAGGCAATATGCATTTAAATTAAACAAGCAGAGGGGATGGCGTATGGCAAGAGCACACAGGCACATTCAAATGCTTGATAGATGGAGGAACAGGCCCCGAAGACCTATTGAAATGGTTGGTGTATGATTTAATAAGAGTCCAGAAAGCAGTAAGGAAAAACAACAATCTAAAAGCCATTCTGCAGGAAGAGTTATTAGTATTTACTAATTCAGTAGATTTAGGGGTGAAGAAGAGGAAAATATCAAAGGGGACCCAGGATTTCGGTGACTAAAGGAAAAAAAAAAGTGGTAGGATTACTGAAAATGGAGAGTTTCTAAAGGAGATGGGTGGGAGGCGGGTAGGGAGAGAGAGGGAGGAGAGATGATCAGTTCTGTTTTGTATATGCTGAATTTCAAGTGATAGCAAAGGAACCAAATGGAGATGTTCTAGAGGCAGCTGGAAGTGGGTGATTAGAGGGCTTGATGTATATACTTGGTAGTCAACAAAATGCCTGGACCCCTGGCCACAATTTATCAAACAATACAAATGAGGCCCTGTTGGAATACGGATTGATTTTGCCTTCTAGCTCGGGTAAAGCATTGCAGGGGGGATAAAAAAATCAATACTTTAAATCTGGATTTCCTTTCTTTGGTGATATTCATTGAATATTAGTTCCATCTTGATTTTTTTTTTGTCTCAATATTGAGACTAATTTGTGGTGAAAAAAGAAGACCTGACTATAGCTACATGCTTTTCATTCTATCTCAGGGCACCTAATCCCCAAAATACAATGCCCAGGGATTCTGCGTCTAAACTTTACTCAGCTCTCCACCCCCCTCCCTAATTCCAATCAAAGAAACAAGACAAAAACCAAAACTTCACTAATAAGCCCCTCTTAGCATTAAGTTGAACACTTTTAGATGATGAGTGGCTGCAATCTCTTGCCGTGAGGAATGCACACTGCATCCATTAAGTACATAAATTAGGTTTTTGGAACTCAGGGTTTATTTCATCTGATAATTAAATGCATTCCTTCCCTAAAACATTTAATTCTGATAATGGATGAAGCTTATGTATAATGGATGTGATATAATGGTATTTGATTATTCCTGCTTGGCTGTAATTGACTTGATTAATCTATTTATTCTCTTTGTTATATGCCAGGGAATTGATGACCTGTTTGCAAATCTTCCCCAACATGGAAGGGGTTGATATTTGCTTAGCGGGTAATTTCGAGCGGCCCTTGAATTCAAATTGTGAATGCTCTTCCAAACCTCTGAGCAAGAGATTTCCAGTTACCTTCAAGAGCTCCCCAGTCGATGTCCTGGTTCTCTGGTTTGTGCAGGGCAGGGTATCTATTAAAGAGGTTGGCAATGAAAGCCAAGTTCAGCTTGGGGTTCCCTCGGACGACATCTGTGGCTGTGACAAACTGCCGGCAGCCCAGCCTCTCTGCCTGCTGCAACATGCATTCTGCTCTCTGGATGTCATCCTTCTCCTGCAACGAGAGAGGCGCGTCAAGGTTGGGGCAAGGCTGTCCCTGCACAGAGGAGGCAAGAGCAACATGAAGAAATGGGAAACCTACTGAAACCCTCAGTGTCTAACCTCCGAGAGGCACTTAATCGCCACTTATGATTTACTTATATTTGCCTGAACTGAAATCAGCAAGTTACAAGGGCCAAATGTCCCAGAAATTGAGAAATTGAGTCTCTTCTCTCTGTACAGAACCATGTCGGATGAATGCTTGGTTGTCCTGTTTTTAAAGAGATTCAGTAGATCCTATAATCTTATCATTTCAGTTGGTCTTAATTATTTTCAACGATGAAGCTACTGTCATAAGTCATACTCCCTTTTTTTCAGTTCATCGAAGATATTTACACCCATCAGTAGAGACCCTCTGATTGGTATAGCCACTCCTCTCACACGGAGTTGGTACACTTGGGACTCAAACAAAATAAATGTTAGTCCAGCTGCCTAGTGCAATTTGGCCTTTGCAGACTTCAGACTGAGGACTTCGTATGTTGGAAGGCAATTCAAATAGTTCTAGAAAACCTCTAGTCCTTTGTAGGTAGGCTCTTACTAGGAGATAAAGTTTTGTGTGGTCCACTGTTTTCAAAACTCTTTTAGGAGTCTATTAAACCACCAATTTTCAGAAAACAGAGCTTTAAATCAATTTATTAATATAAATATTATAATATATAATATATTGTGTATAATATTACTAATATATAATATTAATATTAATATAATGCTTTACTAGATGACACTGCACATTTCACAGACTTGTCACTCAGGAATGAGTTGACTTTAACATTAGCTCATTGGTTTTAACTCTAATGATATCAAGTGAGACATAAGCACGGAGAAAGCAACTCTTCCAGGTCAGTATTAAAGAGGTGGCAAAACCAGTTTCATCATCCAGATCCATGCTGGGGCTGTTTTTAAGAACTCTTAAACCAGACATTTTTAAGAACTCCACACAACCTGCACCCAGTCATTTTCGTCTATTACCCCCCAATGACGTAGTGAGGTAGGGTTGTGGCTGGGTGGATGTTGGAGGCATCCTGGGCTTAAATCCTTTCTATGCCATGTACTGGCTCTGTGGCCGTGAGAGCATCATTAGCCTTTCTGACCTTCAGCTTCCTCAAGTGTAAAACAGTTATTAACACCTAGCTTAGTGATGTCTGCAAGGGTCAGAGGCAGTGTATGCAGCGTGCCTGGCATAGTACCTGGTACATAGCACCAGCAGGTGGGGTTGTCCCCTTGTTAGTACCAGAGGGAAAGGATCCCAGCCTTGGATCAAATAACTTCCAATAACCCATCATATGATCTTGGACTTATTAATTAATCCATTTAAGACTCAGTTTTTTTCATCGCTAAAGTGAGAATCTATTTATTTGTATAATTATCCCACCGATTTCCGGAAATAAGACTCAGGTATCCAAAAATGAACATCATAAGTACCTCCTTGTGTCGTTGAGTCTATTGAATGGTGACACGTACAGAAGTTTTGTTGAAATGTGGTCCGCCGTTTTCAAGACTCTTTTGAGAGTCTATGAAACCGCCAATTTTCAGAAAACAGAACTTTAAATTGATTGATTTATTAATATAATGCTTTACTAGATGACCCTGCACGTTACCCATTTCACGGACTTGTCACTCAGGGATGAGTTGACATTAACATCAGCTCATTGGAGGCATTTGAGGCAAGGTGTGTGGCATTTGAGCGGTTTTAGTTTCTTTCCTTCCCTAATATCTATTTTCAGATGCAATTTCCCACAGTTATCACCCAAAACCATTAACAGTTGTTAACAGTTTTACCAGGGCTTTCGGCAGAGACGTGGACTCACAGGAGCCCAGAGTCAGGGTCATGCGGGGCCGTGGAACTGCCAACACAAAGGCAGAGTCACATTCTCTAAACACAACTTGGGACACGGCCTTACCCTTAGTCCTGACATGTCAATAACAACAGCAGGAATACCTTCTTCATCTCCTTTTGGTGCCACCTGTTCAAGCAGGTGGTAATAAGCTTTTGAGTCCTGTGAGAAATTAAGAAATTACAATTTCAAAATAGCACAACTAATTACATACTTAGCACGGCATTAATTTCCCCAAAGCAAACATATTATATTTCTTATTTGACTGTCATTCAAAAATGCAACTTAATTAACAAAGCTGGAAGCACTCACTAATTTGGATTTTCTATTTCTCTGCTTACATATCATATTGGACTTTCTTTTTAAAAGGAGTATAACAAATACAGGATATACACAAATACAGGCTATAGAAGCAAATGCTATTCTCTTGTTCTTAGGGAAGAAAAATTACTTATGCAAAGGTATTAAATTGTATACAGGAAAATATATATACCTTTATATTGCTGTAGAAGTCAGTCAGCTAAGGTATAATTAAAAAAAAAAAAGTGACAGAAAAAGGAAGCAGAAGTTTAAAGCCGAGTTTAAAAACACAGTTAAATGGACAATCAGCAAAAGAAAAATAAGGATTTCAAAGACAGAAGGTTTGAAGCATTAACAAGCAGTCTCTATGTAAAGGAGATATTAAGATGACAAGCACACTTAATATTTATCAAGGCGGTGGGGAAAAAATGGTTAAATTTAGTGATAGCAGATTGGATACAGATATCCAACCTCACGTTTCCTGAGATTTCCAAATACGCTTACTCATGAAAAGCATCCTCAGAGTCCTAGTCTTCAAATTACAAATCTGTGTTCATTCAGCAAAAGCATGCAAATATTCAGGTCGTTTATTTAAATCCTTTTAAAAGCATCCTAACGTCTCTTAAAGGCTGAAAAATCAGCTTGTGGCTCTTTTTAAGACTGGATGGGGCCCCGGGGGTGGGGGGACGGGAGGGCATGGGGGTGCTCCCCACTGGTGACATGAGAGACACTGGAACAAGAGAAAGCCAGCCACTGAGGCTGCACCTGGGGAAACCGGTTTTCATCTGCCCCCCCACCCCTCTCTTCCTGGTGCCTGCAGCTATTTTGAAGCCAGTGAAAGTTCCCCGCAGGTGTTGGGCACAAACAAGATCTGCCTCTGGGTGTCACATCTGCTTGACTTTGTTAGGGCTCCTCTCTTTTCATCTGACCCTAAAAAGCCTTTCCCACTCACCCCAAGGTGGGTGTTCTTCCCACCTCCGCTGACCTGTGTGACTTAAGGGCACCTCCCAAAGCTGCCAGATGCTCAGAGGCAGGAGGCAGCTGCCCCCACCTACTGTCAGGCCCGACCCCCGTGTGTGTTCAGCGTGCCAGCTCCTACGGTTATTATGTAAGAACGCAGCTTTTTGGTGATGAGAAATCAGATAAATTTATGGTTCCGATGAAGCAGCTTAATTTTGGCTGAAAAGCTGGAAAATTTTGGCTGAAAACGTGCAGAGCTTCACTGCTGAGCACAAAGGAGGACCACCTCGCTGCCCAGTTCCTGTTAAATCCCCATTTGGTTGCGGGTGCTGGGCTATCAATAACCAGTGGAAGCTAGAAAAATGCATTTGGCATTATCAGCTTAGGTGCTCAGGAATGGGGGACTTTCCATCTAGAAGCTTCCATCTACCTAGCACCATGCACGGCAGGCAGCCATTGAATCCACAGCAGGGGGGAGCTGTCACCCAAAGGAATATGTAAGGCCTGGGTGACTCGTTGGGGAGTCACATGACCTCTCCTCTGACTCTCTCTCTCTTTGGAGAAGGTTTCTTTAACTTTTCAGAAAGCGGAGCCTGAAATGTTCTTCTCCTGCTGCACCCCCAGCTCGCATGCTGCTCCGAAGCTCTCTGCCTCTCGGCCCACCTGCCCTCCTTGCCAACAGCTCTTTCACCTCGACATGAAACTATTCACAGCCTGGAAAACCACAGGGCATGCTTCCCTCCGCCTTTCCCCCTTTGCATCTCTGCTGTAGGGCCGCCTGCCCCCCTCTACACGCCCTGGGGGACATTTCCATTGCAGATGGTTTCCAGAATCATCATCTCTCAAAAACCTCTCTGGTGGGATGCCTGGGTGACTCAGCGGTTGAGCGGTTGAGCAACTACCTTCGGCTCAGGGTGTGACCCTAGGGTCCCAGGATCAAGTCCCGCATCGAGCTCCCTGCAGGGAGCCTGCTTCTCCCTCTGCCTGTGTCTCTGCCTCTCTCTCTCTCTCTCTCTCTCACGAATAAATAAATTAAACATCTTAAAAAAAATAAAACACCTCTGGCTTCTACAAATGGAAACCTTTCAAGAAATTCCAAGGTTGTTTGAGAGAGGCGGTATGGAGGCTGAGCGCTGGATTTGAATCCTGACCCCGTTCCCTAGCTATGTGAATGGGAACAAATTACGTGAATTCTCTTTTAACCTCAGTTTCCTTATCCGGAAAAGGAGGAAATGATCATCTTTGTCTCAAAGGCCATTTAATCGTGAGGATTAAATCAGCCAGTACATGTATAAGCAGGCAGGACGATGCCTGGTATGCAGCAGACCCCCGGGTTGGTGTTCTTTGTGTAAGTAGAAGTCTAATCCTCACTGAATTTTGTTAAAAGATTCCCATCTGATGCGCCCGGAAATTTGATAGAATCAGGACCTCACCTCCCTACATAGACTCTCTGCCTTGAAAAAGTCTTACCTTTCGTCTTATCCCTTGCTCTTTCCCCCTCCTCTGCTGACACTGTCACTCCAGGTGTGTATAGGGGACCCATCTGCCCCCGACAATGCCGCTGTGGTCCCTGGGACTCCAGACAGATGTGCGTGAGAGGATAGAGCGCCTGCCACAGCACCAGCCACCTTGAACACAGCTCTAGAGCTTGTCTTCTCTCCCTGAGCATCCCGGGTCCCCTTCTCTGCTGCAGTTGGGCCTGTCCCCACTGCTCCTACCTTGATGTCAGTACTGAAGTTGTTGATTTTGTTGCAGCCTGCGTTCTCCAGGTGGTAGTTAGCCCACCGCAGCAGCAGCTCCTCGGGGGACAGTTTCATCAGGTCCTCCAGACTCTCCCCTTCCCTCAGAAGGGCGATCAGAGCTGGGGAAGGACAAAGGCGAAGAAAGATAAATACTGGATCTGGGAAGGGCGCTGGAGCTCCACAGGAGACCTGAGAGGGCAATGCCACTTCTCCGGGCTGGGGGGACTTAGGGCCCTTCCAGTGGAATAAACACTTTATTATCATTCCCTGAAAAGAAAGGCAAGGTGCTGCGAGCTTAGTTACTAGCCTCACTTTTTCAGGTGGAAGAGACAAGTCACCGGTGAATCTCGGTGCTTTGCCTGAGAACCGTGCAGAAGCCACGGGAGAAACCAGGACTATCGGGCTCAGAATGCGCCACCGGGCCTGTCAGCCCACATTCCATCCTACGACAACAGTTTTGGTTTTAAGAGATCAGTTTTGTAACGAGCACAACTGTCTCCTTGCCTATTCCCATAGGTGATTTTACATTTTGAATGCTTACTTGCATAATTATAGCATCTCAGAAAGTGTCGTCAACCCCTTCCTCCGTTCTTCCCAGCTGAATAACCATGGTCTGCTCAGCTAGAAGGTTTAAATTGAGTTGGAGGTCGTCATTTGTCGGTCAATAGTTTGTTTCTCGTGGGTTCTAAGTTTCCTGTTTGCTTTCTCTCCCCTGTATTATGTTTGACCCATACCGGTTTCAAAACGGCAACTCAGGATTCTTCGCTAGTTATGGTGATTTGGGGATATAAATTTAGATGTACATATAACTAAAGATTAGAGCTTGGCTACAGATTTCACGTTAGTGGGCTCTCTACTTGAAACAAAAAGGTTAACTGGTTTTTTTGTATGATTCTTATGGCGATGTCCTACTTTTGTCTCAACAATGGGGCTGTACTTGTTTAAATGTAGATAGGATGTGGACAGCAGACAGAGTTCGACTGACAGCTCCAATACTTAGTTGAGAGCTTTGGAACCCTACACGTGATCTTCCACAGTCTTGGTAAATAGACCAACTTTCTCCTGACCTGGTGCCATCCCTTCGGTATATGAACGTGAACCACTTCATAAAATACAAGTTCAAAGGAGTCTACTTGTTACAAAACATCCAGAGGCAAAGTGAGCCCAGAAAGGCTCTTGAGGTTGGATCCCAGACAGCCAGACAGAGCTCTAGGTTCTAAACAATCATTGCGATTAGTCTGTGGTCATAAAAAGCTTTTTGCTCTGTCATTTTAAAAAGTCTGGCTGGTGTGGATGGAAACTCTTACGTTAATGTAAACAGATTCGATGTAACTGCAATTTGCAAAAATTAAGGATTCTGAGCTTGACTATTCCTGACATCTTCCTCCCACGGCCCCCAACACAAGCATTAATAAAAAACCACGCCATTGGGGCACCTGGGGGGCTCAGCGGTTGAGCGTCTGCCTTTGGCTCAGGGCATGATCCCGGAGTCCCAGGATCGAGTCCCACATCGGGCTCCCCACAAGGAGCCTGCTTCTCCCTCTGCCTGGGTCTCTGCCTCTCTGTGTCTCTCGTGAATAAATAAATAAAATCTTAAAAAAAAAACCACGCCATTAATCAACATTTGCAGCTTTGTTCGGACCTTCATTTCTGCTGAGTTCGATGTCAGCAAACAATCCAATCTTGATGACTTGCCACAAAAGTCCCAGGACCAGGTAAGGCTTCCCCTCCTTCAAGTCCTCAGCCCCGATGTTAACCACGTGGCAGCCGATGGCTGAGGCCGAGTTCAGAGCCAGGTTCAGATTCTCCTGAGGGAGAGAAAGTGTACAAACGTTGTTTTTGACTTCGTAGATGTCAAAGGATGATTACTGGTTGACAACAAGGTTTTGCTTCTAGAAAGCTCACAGGTCTAGAGGCATGGTCTTTGCTAAATTTTGACAAGTGCAAGAAAAAAAAAATCTGGGAACCCAGATACTGGGCTTAGACGGTGCCTGTTGGATCAAATGGGCACCCTGAGTTGGAAGCCCATCCTGGCCTAGATGAAACAAATGAGTCTCACACCTTTCCTTCCATTCTGCTCTGTGATGGAGCCTACACACTCAACATCCCCACTGGCCACACATACAGGGGTACCTTTGAGGGTTGTCATTGTCTTGTCACTGGCCATGATTAATAACACAACTGTCGATATAAATCAAGCTCATTAAAGACAGTAACAAAACAGCGTTTTGACTTTCAGATCAGGTATTAAGGGAATGTCATTAGGGCAACGACAAAGGCAGAAATCAAATTCCCGGAAAGGATACTAAGACAATTTAATGAGTATCCATAATATCTGGGGACCGTAAGTCTACACACCCCTACACGCACACACACATGCACAGACGTAGAGACTACATGTTCTTATAATTAACAGTGTATATAATGCAACTCATATGGGGTTGGGATAGAATCAATGACATTTTCAGTCTGGAATCTGTATACTACTCTTGGGTCCTGAAAGAAGATATCAGAGGCAGAGATATATAGAAGTTGTCTTTAGGGCAAGTTAGAAACACAACACAGGCCACCAGTGATTTGGAAAGGGGACTACCAGAAAAGTGGGGTTTTGCCCTAGTGGAGAGCTCAAATGACAAATGGAAAATATTGTTTCTGCTTATGGCCAATATTAAAATTTAACATCAAGATTAAATTTAACATAAAGCGCATTCATGTATGTTTAATCAGTGTTCCCATTTCCATTTGAAAGGTACACAGCGCTGCTTACAATCGAGCAGCGTGACATATTGTTCATGATTTAAGCAGTGAGACATGCTTCCTGAGTAAGAGAGTTAATAGTAACGTCGAAACACTGGAATATAATGTAGAAATACAGCTTACTTACTACTGGTTAGTCTTCCAGTTAATCAACAAATTGAAGGCCTAAAACCAAGTTATATTTATCGCACTGGTGGCTGTGGCCAATGCCACTGTGAGGCTGCCAGAGCAATTCCCGTTTCTCACCCCCCCAATTCTTAGAAAGGCTTATCTTTTCAGCTAAAATGCTGCATATTTGGCATTGGCTCAAAGATCAATTGCTAGGGAAAGTTGAGTTAAAACTTTAGCCAATGTGAATTTTATTCCCAGGTGGCCAAAACAAAGAATGGCGCCCAACTACTAACTCCCCACTGACATCCCCCTCCCCGGTTCCCTGTTAAATGAATAAAAGATAAAACAAAAGTGTCTCCCTCTATCCCCACTAGTCATGATGAATCACTGGCCGCAGAGCTGAGTTTGGGAATAATGCCCGAACACCTGGAACAGGCCGGCTCTGCAGTTCCAGGGCTCCTTCATCCCAAGCACAACTTTATAGTTTGGTAACAGAGAGAGAGCATACCTGGATGGTGAAGGGGGTGAGTTTCTTTTTGTTGATGGTTCTTTCATCAATTGTGTCTGGCACGGATAGGTTGATCATTTTACTGAAAAAGAAGCAAGTGAATTAAGGAAAGCTGGCTTCTGAATAACAGAGTCCAGTGACATTGAATTCAAATTCTAGCAATACCATAAGCAAATAAGATGGCAATATAATCTGTGTGATCCAGGGTTTTGAAGCAAGATCAGTTATGCAATTCTGATTAGATTCAAACTCTCTATGGGAAAGGTTAATGTTCCTGAAGTCATACTAATAAATCGAGGCAGGAAATAAAGACCCTACTTTATTCATGCACCTGGAAAGGTACCAAATCACCCTGGTTTCCTGAGCATATTAGGAAATTCTGGGTAGAGGGGATCCCTGGGTGGCTCAGCGGTTTAGCACCGCCTTCTGCCCAGGGTGTGATCCTGGAGAACCAGGATCAAGTCCCACGTCGGGCTCCCTGCATGGAGCCTGCTCCCCCTCTGCCTGTGTCTCTGCCTCTCTCTCTCTCTCTCTCTCTCTCTCTGTGTTTCTCATGAATGAATAAATAAAAAATTTTTTTTTAAAAAAGGAAATTCTGGGTAGAAAGCTAAGGCACATCCTTCATGAGTATGTCACTTTCTCAGCTGTGAAAAATTGTCCCCACCGTAGAAGTGACTACTTGTACACTTCTGAGCTTATGCAATGTCTACGTTTCTATCTGACTCCTGGTGGAACTCTATACTTTCAACTAACTGGACGCTAAAATGTTTTATATCTTGCTATAGTCACTGTTGTATCAGAACTTAAGAAATTTCACCCACTTAGGTGTCTAATACTTTGACCAGATGTCTAAAGTAAGCTATTATTATCTATGAAGAACTGCTTTTACTCATTTGGCATTCGTTTGACCTCCAATGGGGCACAGACAATAAATTTCCTAAGGCCACCTCCATCTTATTTAAAGAAAGGAAGTTGAAAAAGCAAATCCAAAGGAACAATAACAAATTCAAAGAACAGTAAACTCGACTGTGGCTATTTGTTCTTATGAGAAGTCAGCATTAACATTTCTTCCTCACAGTTCTTAAGCAACTGCCTTTTCTGTGGTGTTCTTTAAAGATGCGTTTCCATACCTCTGTCATGTGTGTGCATACATATATTTCAATAAAAGATGCTTTATTGCAATTCAGGCAAAGCAAACTCATAAATCATGATTTGAAAAAGCTGAAACTGTTGGTGATCTAGAAGCCCACCACTGGGAGATGATGGGAAGCAGGGGTGACTTTAGAACATGTGTAGTAACCTTGCTCTTAAAAAGCTTATCGTGCAATTATAGAGACAAAATATATGGATATGAAAAGTTACATTATAATGGCCTCCAAAGGACTGCAAATATGTGCTTTAAGAACCCGGTGAAGGGAGAGACCACTGAGGGAGTGGAATAGACCAGAAACCTTTAGTGTAAATGGATTTCTATAGGAGGAGAGGATGCAGAACGGTGTTCTCAAAAAGAAAAATAAAAGGCAAAGCCACAGCTGCAGTTAGAAGCAAGATGTGTATGGGGAAGAGTTAAGTCTGGTTGCTGTTGCATTCAGTTACTAATGCAGCCACTCACTCAGTATCCTGGGGGGTACCTGAGTCATAGGTGTCTTGGGAGGTAAAGCTAGAAGGAGACTGAGGAAAGATGATGGAGTGTGTGGGGTGCCAACCTAGGGAATTAGGACTTGATCCTGTAGGCTATATTTTTTATGTCTTTTTTTTGGCAGTTGAAAGTTTTAAAAATGAAATCTCAGGGTGAACTCTAATAAATAAAATACTAGAAAGCAGAATTGTTCTGCTCAGAGCAGGGGAGGGGGGTTCTAAGTCTCTCGTCTACCCAGCTTCCTCTTCAACTCCTGTGCCCACCTGAGATTGGGCATTTCAAGGCTCTTCACCAATGCCATGCCTCACAATGGCATTAGAAGCCACTAAAGCCAGAGCCACCGAAGCATTTCAAAGACACCATCATGACCATCTGTGTAGAGGTCTTCTGCAGACAAAAACATTCGTCCTTTCCTAGGTGTCCTCAGCATTGGTATGTACTACTCAAAAGTCCCTTTACTTAAGGATTTGCATTGGATTTCTTCAATTATCATGCTGCCATTATCAATCTATCTATTTTCATGGTAGGTCATGTTCAGATGAAGCCAAATGGCATATAGTCCAAAAATAATTGCTTAAGGCCTTGTATTATTGCATCTCTATCTGTATTTGTCTCTATGCTGTGCATCCCTCTCCTCCAACCAAGAAATACTAGTTTTACATTTCTCATTATAAGTTGCTTTTGAAATTAATTTGCTTTTCAAGGATGTGCTAAGTAAAGTCCAGAAAGCATTTCAGATCCAGCTGAGCACCAAAAGGAAGTTGGCCTAGGATAATACAATGAATTTTTAGTATTCCAGAAAATTCCAGGGAAACCTTTGGAAACCAAGTGTTATTTACCAAAGGACAATGCCATCCCCGACAGCACTGAAGAGATCATTCGTGTTTGGATTCATTGGAATAACATGTCGACAGTCGGGGTCATTTTCCAGGGCTTTGTTTATCCAGTTGACAAAAGCATACTTCTCTTCCTCTGCAAGTAAATGATAAAAATGACTTATCTGCAAAATGAAAATCTGACATAAACCGAATTATTTATTTTTATTTTTTCATAAACCAAATTATACACATAGATCTCAGATTGTCATGCCCAGGAGAGACATTGAGATATGATCTGGTCCCTTAGCCTATCATCTCACATTTTTTGACATTAAAAAAATATCAGGTGACTTGGGGAATAGGCACAGAATCTCTATTCACTCCAGGTCATAAAATATATGCCAGGCATATTTAGGAGAGAGAGAGAGAGAGAGAGAGATCATATGTAACTATCACATATAAATATATATAAATAATAAAGATTATTTTTATTTATTTTTAGATATAATTTATATCTGAAGATGATCTAATGCTAAGGATAAAACTCAGGCTGCCTTTAGCCCAGCCAATTTAAATGTGGGATGATCACAGATAATCCCCTGTAATATCTTTGAGTTTCTTGATACAATTATAATGAAATTGCTATGAAAAAAAAATCTTTTGTGATATAATCTTTCTTTCCTATCAGTAAAGCTGCCAGAAGTTGATTTGGGAAATTTTAATAAAACCTCAAGTTGGGACACCTGGGTGGCTCAACGGTTGAGCATCTGCCTTCGGCCCACGTCATGATCCTGGGGTCCCGGGATCAAGTCCTGTGTCAGACTCCTTGCATGGAGCCTGCTTCTCCCTCTGCCTGTGTCTCTGCCTCTCTCTCTGTGTCTCTCATGAATAATTAAATAAAAATCTTTAAAAAAAAACCACAAAAAACCCCTCAAGTTATGCCTTACAGCCGGCATAGCGTGTCACTGAAAGCCATAGGGTCCCCTCAGAAGAATCTTGAGTCACAAAAGTTTGAGAAGCACTGCACAGCACCTCACTGCCTTGAAGATTCATAACGCCTATTTATATAGTTTCTGGCTTTAAGCGTAAGAGGTTAAACATCGTGTTCACAATTTACTGACCATACTCAACCATGGACTTACTCTTCAGATCAGATAATGTTTTGAAGAACTCAGCTTGGGATTTGCTGGATCACCACCCTGTCTGAACTTTTAATTTCCCTTAAGGCTGTTGGACGGCAGCCTTCAGAAGAAATATACAACTTTCTTCCAAATCAGTGAAAATACAATTTTTTTTTTTTGACTAGGCATTGAGAAGAATCATGAAGTTTGGAGGAAATAGAAGCTCGAGTAGTTCATTTTATCCGTAAGATTCACAAAAGAGTTCTTGCAGCCTTAATGTATTTTTTAAATACTACTGAGATTTATCCAGTGTTAGCTCAGAATTAGGATCAGAATTAGTCAATAAACTCGTGTTGGCTTCTGTCTTGGTTTGTCTTAGGTTTAAACACCAGGTTTAGAATACATAACCCCAGAAGGTACAGATTCTTTCCATATGGCCCCCTTTCCTACTACCCACCCACAGGCTCTCCGCATGCCAGCAGCCACCCCACTTCCACTCCACGCCCACGGGGACCGCCTACCTGAATAGGAGTGCTGGGTGCCGACACTGGACTGCTCCGACGTACCGCCGATCGCACAGATCCCTTCCTTCTTATTGATTGCCTTTCTAAAGGTCTTGGCAACCTCTGTGCTTTTTAGGCCATGAAAAACCTGCAGAAACGTAGTGTACTTTTAAGAAACCCAATCAAGTGATCAAGAAAACCACAAAGGGGGGAATACGTGATGTTGAAGCAAGGAGGGTGGCAACGTATTTCTGGATTTTTTTTTTTTTTTCAAATTCTAAGTTTCAGATGCATCTCCTTGTATCTCCTGTATCTCTTGTATCGTACTCACCTTGATAAACTCATCAAAGCTGATCCTCCCATCCTGGTCCAGATCACCTGTAGCCATCAGGTTTTCTGCGATTTCTCTCACTCTGTACCCAGGCAGAGGCAAGCAAGCAGCCTTGAACAGGTCGTTCAACTCATTGCAGCTGATGTACCCATTGCCATCGGTATCTGCAAGGCAAGGACGTGCTGACCCAACGCAGGTAATGGGATGAGGAGGTGAGGGCAGGCGAGATGGGAGGGGAGTGCGCGGGAGAGGCAGTCATTCAGGGGTCAGAGCCTGACCCCATGCAAGAGCCAGGGTCTCACGGGAGGCCCGTGTCTATGAGAGATGCACATCGGTGTCGCTCCCAACCACCGTGAGTCATCATGTCACGACACAGGTCCTGGAAGCAGAATCTGAAGGGACTTTGATAGGAACAGATGGGAAAATAAGTCACAAGCTTAGAGCTACAAAGAAAAACCAGGAAATCAAAGAAAGCAGACAAGACAAAAAATATGAGAAGAGCTGCAGGTGTGAAAGGGTCCAGGCCATATTTTGATAAAGAACTAATTTTCTTAAAGTGGACCTTTCAAAATTAAGTCCCCCCAGCTCCTCTGGCCAATGCCGCCGTATTCCTTTCACTGGCCCTATTTTACTTATGTTACCATTTCATCGAATCTGTCCCGAAGCTACTCAGTCAAGAGGAGAATTGTGTGGCTTGAGCCGCCCGGTGTACTCACCCACTTTGGCAAAAGCTTCTCTGAGCTCCATCATTTCTTCATCGGACACTGATCCTCTGGCCATTTTTATTGCTTTAGGCAACAGATCTGCAGAAGCAAAAGAATATAAGGAATGACTTTTGTGCATCTTAATTCTTTTTTTTAAGTTTGTTTATTTATTCCTGAGAGACACAGAAAGAGGGGCAGAGACACAGGCAGAGGGAGAAGCAGGCTCCCCGGGAGGACCCCAATGCGGGACTCAATCCCAGGACCCTGGGATTGCGACCTGAGCCAAAGGCAGATGCTCCACCACTGAGCCACCTAGATGCCCCCATGCATCTTAATTCCTAAACTACCACATTAAGCAGCAATCCTCATTTATTAAATGAAGAAAGAACCCTCTGCCTCCCTCATGATTTCTAACTACCTTTCCAACATGTAAGAAATAGCCTTATTCTTAACCGTCCATGTGGTGGTCTCCAGTTGGCTCTCACCACTTTCTCCTTTCCTGTATATACAGATGGCTCCTCACCCCAGGAGCCGGAGCTGATTTCTCTCCCCTTGAATCTGAGCTGATCCTGTGTCTGCTTTGACCACCGAGAAGGCAGCAGAAGCCTTGTCTGAGACTGGAAACTCCTGGCTCCTTTTGGGATGCTCATTCTTAGGATGCGCCCTCTTAGGAACCCAGTTCCATTCTGCAAGACGTCCAAGCCACATGAAGAAGCCAATGAAAGATTCTCGTCTGCCTCTGCAAGGGGCGTGGAGAGAGCGGTGGGTGGCATGTTGTAGGCCACCCAAAGCCCATGAAAAAGCCAATGACTGGGTGCTCTGGTTAACAGTCCCTCGGCTGGGCCCCCAGCTGGCAGCCAGCATCAGTTGCCATGCTCCAGGGCAGGCCGCGTTGGAAATCCCAGCTGACTGGAGACCCTGGATGTCCACAGTCCCTGTCACATCACATTAGCAGAAAAATCACCTGGCTGTGTGCCTCGTCAACAAGCAGAATCAAGACATGGGATAAAACAATTGTTGCTTTAAATCACTGAGTCTTGGAGTCGCGTGTTACACGGCAAAACACAACGGTGACACTCAGTTTTTACATAAATATCTTTTTTTAGAGATGATGTCAAGTTCACATTTAAAATGAATATGTTTGGCCAAGCCAAAAGATAACTTTTATCATTTTATTTAATTTTTTAAAAATTTTTATTTATTTATGATAGTCATAGAGAGAGAGAGAGAGAGAGAGAGGGGCAGAGACACAGGCAGAGGGAGAAGCAGGCTCAATGCACGGGAGCCCGACGTGGGACTCGATCCCGGGTCTCCAGGATCACGCCCTGGGCCAAAGGCAGGTGCCAAACCGCTGCGCCACCCAGGGATCCAACTTTTATCATTTTAAAGGGAGCTTTCAAATTCTCTAAATATTCAGAGAAGGAGGAAGGGAACCTGACCCGCTAATAATTCATCTATGGGAACCTGAGGGACTTTTTAGGTGCTCTTTTTTTTTTTTTTTTTTCCAGAAAGGAGTTAATTTCCCTGTCCTTGCGCTGCCCTCTAGCGGATAGAAAGAGAATGAAACAGAAAGGAAATTCTATTCTCCATGCTCCTGGCTAAATCACACCAAAATATTTCTTTTTTTCTTTTAAAGATCTTATTTATCCATCCATGAGAGACACACAGAGAGAGGCAGAGACACAGGCAGAGGGAGAAGCAGACTCCCTGGGAGGACCCCGATGCAGGACTCGATCCCAGGACCCCAGGGTCACGCCCTGAGCCAAAGGCTCAACCACTGAGCCACCCAGGTGCCCCACACCAGAATATTCCAAATCAGAGTTCCAGTACAGCTTACTGGATTTCCTGGTGGGGAAGGGATGAATGAGTGGGGGTGAAAGGGTGGATGATGGGGTGTTTTTACATGTAACTATAATTCTTTCTTTCTTTCTTTTTTTAAGATTTTATTTATTTATTCATGAGAGAGAGAGAGAGAGAGAGGCAGAGACACAGGCAGAGGGAGAAGCAGGCTCCATGCCGGGAGCCCGACGTGGGACTCGATCCCGGGACCCCAGGATCACGCCCTGGGCTTAAGGCGACACTAAACCACTGAGCCCCCCGGGCTGCCCAAGCTCTGTGTTTCTTATAATATCCCTCGATGAAATCCGATGGCAGAAAGATATATATTCCCACTTTGTCCAACAGGAAACAGAAGCTCAGAGAAGTTAGCACACATCCCTCAGATCACACAGCCACGGAGAAGAGCAGCCAGGATGCTAATTCTCAGCTCTTTTCTTTTCACCCTTGCTATCTATGCAGGTTTGATGTCTTCACACCTGTGTTAGGTATTCATTTTTGTCCTCCCATACGACTGCTCACCAATTATTCATTAGCCAGCTAACGTGCATACTCCGTGGGAGGTTTAAAAACTATGGCACAGAGAACCTAGGTAGGTATCCTAGGAAGTTCGTGCTTTCATGTGTTAGGAAATCAAGGCTTTGACTTTGTACCTTTTACTAAATCCCTGTGACTAAATCAGCCTGACTCTCCCTTTACAAATATTCCCTATATACATTAAGAGAAGGCTCTCCTCCATCATAGTTCACAAGATCTTTGATAAAATCTGGTCTAAAGCCCCAAAGCTGGCTGGCCTTTCTTGTTTTTCAGTGTCTTTTCACTTCCTGGCTCGTGGATGTTCATGGGATTATGAGAGAAATGCATTCATTTACAGATATTTTCTGAATGCCTCCTACAAGCCAGGCGCTGCTCCTCATTTCAGCTGAGGCACATCTATACCGATCTAGGGGCCCTGAAAGCATGAAGCAATGTTAAGGATAAGAAGAATGAATGGAATCTCTGAGTCTAAACTTAGCAGTATCCTTTTTTTTTTTTTTAACATTTTATTTATTTACTCATGAGAGACAATGAGAGAAAGAGAGAGAGAGAGAGAGGCAGAGGGAGAAGCAGCCTCCATGCAGGTAGCCTGATGCAGTGCTCGATCCCAGAACCCCAAGATCATGCCCTGAGCCAAAGGCAGATGCTCAACCTCTGAACCACCCAGGTGCCCCTAGCCCTATCCTTTGACATAGAGTTTCAGATGGTAGACACTGTAAGAGATGGGAGAAAAATCCCAAATACAGGCAAAAAGTAGACTACGCTTTAAGAGTCAAAAGCAGGGCCAAAGAATAAATGAAAGAGTTACAGTATTAGGTGAGAAAGAAAATCTAAAGATCATGGTATAATGAAAAATCAGAGAGAATGTTTTAGCTAGCAGAGAAATTGGATGGCCTGTTTAAATTAAAGAATTTGGGGTGGGAGGTTGAAAAAAAGCATTATTTTAATAACCATGTGATTTTTTTAAAAGATTTTATTTATTCATGAGACACAGAGAGAGAGAGAGAGAGAGTGGCAGAGACAGAAGCAGGCTCCATGCAGGGAGCCTGATGTGGGACTTGATCCAGGGACTCCAGGATCATGCCTTGAGCCAAAGGCAGATGCTTAACCGCTGAGCCACCGAGGCGTCCCTAAAACCATGTGATTTTTTTTTTTAAACCATGGCAAGTAGGTCAAGATGGAAAGCCTGAGCATCTGGATAACTATATTTTTCTGAGAGATTCATAAATGGGGAAGATCGACTTGGAGAAGCCATGGAGTGAGACAGCTGTCACATTTTAAAAATCCAAAATCCTTCCATGATTTAAGAGCTAAAGCAAAATTTATTTCAAAAGGGGAATTGGATGGGGCGCCTGAGTGGCTGGGTCAGTTGAGCGACCAACTCTTGGTTCCAGCTCAGGTCATGATCACAAGATCATGTGAGATTGAGTTCTGCAGAGAGCCCTGAGCATGGAGCACTGAGGCCCCACACTTAGTGGGGAGTCAGCTTGAGCTTCTCTCCCTCTCCCTCTCCTTCCCCCCACGCCTCACCCTCATGCTCTTTCTAAAATACACACCTTTTAAAAAAGGTGAATTGGAGAAGGAATAGTCAACAGCCAAGGTTGCTATGACACTGTGTTGTTTGGGCCCAGCATGAATAGCGATCTGGAGAGGGTCTCATCTACTATCAGAAAGAGCAGTAAGTCCTGGAAACTCAAACTTTTAGAGGTGGAAGGAACTCGGGAAATGGTTTATCACAACTCCTTCCCCTTATAGGTAGGAACACTGAAGTTCCGATGAGATGGAATGCTTTGTCTGTGTACAAGTTCCCCAAACAAGGCCGGAGCTTTAAAAGTAGCTGCTGGTGAGCAGAGCCAGAAGCCCACGGAGGTACCACGAACAGGGCCACAGGCCGTAACCGAGAAGAAACCCCTCAACTAATGGAACTGAACGTGCCAATGGCAGCATGTTCCCGAAGCAGAGAAGCGGGAGCGAAGGCGATGAAGAACATGCAGGTCACACCACGTCTAAGGAGGATACGGCCGGGGTTGGAATCCAAGATGAGGCACTTTACACAGTCATGTGTTTGCCTGGGAAAAAAACTATACCCACTTCACGCACGCTCGAAGGTACGGGTTCTCACAATGTTAGGTTCCCAAGGATGGAAGAGGAGGGTTTCAGTTTGCAAATTACTGGCAGCACGTTGGCTGTGGTCCCGGGAGAACCTGCTGCAGGAGGGACGCGCTGAGCATGGGGCGCCTGAAGGCCTGTTGCTTCTGGGTTCCGCTCTACCGCTCCTGCGTGGGGGGCGGCCCCCTTGAGTTTTTCCCGGTTTTACTGAGAAATCACTGACACACATCCCCGTGTGAGTTTAAGACGTATGGCCCGATCGGGTGGTTTCCATACCCTCAGAAGAGGCTCAGCGGACATCCACTCTCCCGAGCAGGTCCCATAAGAAGCAAGAAGGAAAGAATATGGGGAAACACGTTCTCTTATGATGACAGCACACACTCAACAATCTCAAAACCACACGGCAAGGCGAGCTACAGCCGTTGTGTTGTCCATCACACCCCAGGATTTATCAGACAGCTGGAAGTTGGGACCTTTTGATCATGTTCCTCCAAATCCCCGCCCCCGCCATCTACTTCTAGGAACCACAAGTCCGATTCCTTCTTCTTCTGTATGTTTAATTTTAGTTGTTTTGTTTTTATTCTTCTTTATTTTTTCATTTTGAGATTTTTTAAAAAGATTTTATTTATTTATTCATGAGAGACACAGAGAGAGAAAGAGGGGCAGAGACATAGGCAGAGGGAGAAGCAAGCCCCCTGCAGGGAGCCTGATGTGGGACTCGATCCTGGGTCTCCAGGATCACGCCCTGGGCCCAAGGCAGGCGCTAAACTGCTGAGCCACCCAGGGATCCCCAACTTTTTGAGATTTCATATATGAGTGAGATCAGATATTTGTCTTTCTCTGTCTGACTTATTTCACTTTGCATGATGCCTTCAAGGTGCATCCACGTTGTCGCACCTGGTAGGATTGCCTCCCTTCTGTGGCTGAATAAATGCCGCTGTAATTTTTTCTCCCTTGTTAATGACTGCATCATCCAACTATGCCCTCCCAGAAACCATGTTAAGGTCTCTTGCAAATCAGTGGTGAATTTTCAGACCCTGTTTTTGAATCACTGCCCGAAATCATAAATCTAAGAAGACAGACTCAAACCATTCATCTAAGTCACATTTGGCTGCTAGTTTTCCTGTAAGCACTTACATTCATTAAATCAATAGCTATTAAATCCCAAGACATTTGGCCAGAGAAAGTACCGGTCGTTCACTTTTGCAAGATTATTTCTAAAGACTCAAGAAAACTAAAGAACCGCCCTCCCCCCTCCCCAAATTGCAAAAAGCCACAAGACCGGCTCGTTTCTTGAGGTCAAGTTGAGTTTTGAGTCTCAGCTTAGAGGAGGCTGGTATTTTCCAGACCAGTAGTGAAAGAGGTTTTCTGATAATGACTGCTTAGAATAAAAGCACCTAATTCAAGTTCCCTAAATTTGGAATATGGAGACTGTCGGTAGGAGGTTACAACAGAACACAGTGCTGTAGAATTTACAGAAGGAAATACATTCTCTAAAAATAAATGCAAAATTGTAAGCTGAATTTTCTCTGAGGAGTTTCCTGACTGACGACGAAAAGCCACAGAAGGGACGGAAAAAGGCGGCCTGGCCCAGAGCGAGATGCTCACGGGCTGGAGCCACTCCTGAGACGTGGGGGTGGTGTGCTGGTCAGTATTTAGGTTCGCTGTATCGATGCCCAGTTATATAACTGCCAGGACCAGGGCGGCATCTGTAACCTAGCATCACATTGCCAAGGGACTCTTTTGAGCATGTCCTACTTTCCTTGCAACTTGACACAGTGGGTAAAGGAAAACTGGAAACTCGGGACCCAGATTCCTAGCTTCACCTCGACTGTGTCAGTACGTCAACAGGACAAAACCACATGACTTCCAAACACCTGAATGAACAGTTAATCCAAAACAACGTGTAATCGAAAACATCATTCCTATTGCAATCTTTGGTGCCAGACCTTTCTGCCTGAAGAAGAGGAACATAAAACACAGAGGAGTCCCAAGCAAAAATAAAACCCCTGAGAGTTTTTAAGAAGCCATCCTGCTAAACTTCTATGAGACGAGGAAGAAGCCTTGCTCCGGCTCATTGTGTCCCCTTCCTGGTACAAAGTAGTCACTGCAGGGCATCTAACCAGCAGGAATCCCTGTATGTTCTGGGGGTACCATTCCAAAGTTTTCCATAAAGGCTGATTCTGAAAATGTATTCTAAAGAGGACTGTGTTTTTAAGAAGCCAATTAAGTAGCCTCAAATACAGATGACCATTTAAGGGAGTTCTTTTTTTTTTTTTTTTTTTAAGATTTTATTTATTCATGAGAGACACAGAGAGAAAGGCAGAGACATAGGCAGAGGGAGAAGCAGGGTCCCCGTGGGGAGGCCGATGTGGGACTAGATCCCAGGACCCCGGGATCATGACCTGAGCCGAAGCCAGATGCTCAACCACTGAGCCACACAGGAGCCCCAAAGGGAGTTCTCATGACATCTTTTGTCAAGTCAAAATCTCCTTTAGGTTGTCTTTGTTCTCTGTGCAGATACACTGATTTGCCCAAGGGCTTCTCCAGAGCATAGGATTCCCCTTTCTGTGGCCTTGGGGGGTAAAATCCAGCAGTGAGGCAGGGGCAGGGACCCAGTGGCTCTCTTCTCACTATCTCGGGCCTGGTAAACTCTCACGGGAAGCCAGCAGGCGAGACCACTCCAGATCTAGTGAATGTGTTGTTCTGGGAGCCTCTGTGGTCTGATCACACTTGAGGGGCTTTGGAAGCCGTGTAGAGCACAGCACGCAGAGCCGGGCTCCGTCAGCAACTGGGAAGTGCCCATCTCCCGCCTCCCTTCCCCCAGCACAGCCCTAATGCCTCCTGTTTTCTACCGAGTTGCTCAGAGCCATTAAGGATGTGACTCAGAGCAAACCTCTTGCAAGCAGAGGGGATGATACTCCAGGCTTGGGCTGTGGAGGCCCTCGATGCCTGGTGGTCTCCTTCCCTGGGGTGTAGACAATGACTCTTCTGGTGTTAATGCCTTGAAAATCCACAGCTACCCTTCATTCTACATCCTACCACGAGGACTTTAAGATCCAGACTCTTCCCCACCGAACGTTCAGGGTATTGGATCTTTTCAAAAAAGCTGAATATGATTACAGGCCAGTAGTAACCTACAATTCAATTACCTCAATATCAGATACCATTCACTCGCCATTTGTTCATGCATTCATTCTTTCTCATCATCTGTGAGTCTAAGTGCAAAGCACTGCTCTGGTAGCTGGACTGTAGGGATGGGAGGGTTACAGAGCCCCGGGCTTCGTGAAGCCCACAGTTAAAGGTCGAGTTTCAAATGTGGTGCAGAGATTATAGCTCACTTACTGCAAAATGGTTCATACAGCGCGAAAAGCTTTGAAGATAGAAAATGAATAAGTGAAACAGGCCTGAGAGGGAAAGAAGGACTAGATAAGAGTAAGAAATGAGCACAGAAACTTACCAAAAAGTAAAAATAGCAAACATCTAAATGAGCCGTGCAAAAAAAAAAAAAGGTCTCCAGATCATTTATACATTCGCACATCTTCAAGGAAACCATACCCCAAATAACTGGTAGGAGCATGGGGCCTGGGAGACCTAGGGTCCTACCTGTCCATGTAATATCAGGCTTCCTTTTGCCTCCTTGGGCCTGTTTCCTTGCCTATAACCCGAGAGATGACACCCCTTCCATGTGAAAAGGTCCAAAAGCCTGTTAGTCAATAGGGTGCAGAAAAGGGTATGCACCAGTCAGAGCCCCGGAAGGGGAATTTCAAAGGAGCCTAGAAATGGGGCCAGGGGTTGTTATCAGGAGCTGTAGCAGGCACCGTGATGTGCCTTCTCTGGGGGTACCGCCTCTGAAAAGGCCCCAGCGTCTCCCAGCCCTGCCTGGCTCCTGCTCTTACCTCAGCAGCAGGTGAATCTCAGTCCTGCACCCTCTCCTCACTGACCAAGGCAGATGCTTGCTGCTCGGCGGCTCAGCACAGAGCAGGGAAGTTACCAGAGCAGCACGTGGGACGTGCTTTCTGAGACGTCAGTGTGAACGGCTTGCGACACGCTGATCCAGTTCACTCCCAGTTTCTAGGCAAGGCTGTAGGCACACTGTCCCAGAAAGAGAACCATCTACTATTTTCTTAAAAGTATCCAAATAAGGAAACGCTGCAACCTCACTGGTGTCTCGTATCCCTACCTGTAACCTAAATCTTTTCTGATACCATTAAAGCTTCCTCTCTCTTGGGCTGTGCTCAGAGGGAATTACAGAAGCTGCTCAATTCATAAAAATTTGTCACAGGCCTTAGCGATTGCCACCAAGCCTTAAAAAAAGAAAATTCTTTGAACTCGTTTTTTTTTTTTTTTAGGGGGGGGGTAGTCTTCCAAACCTTTAATAGTTTTCCCTTGCTATATTCTGGGTCTATGCCAACTTCCTTAAATGATGACATAAGAATAACAAAGTCTTAGAATGCAGAGGTAAGGGGACCATAGAGATCACCTATCTGGCCACTCTCTTCCTACCACAGAGGAATAAGATGACACCCAAGTTAAAGGATGCTGTCACGGAGCTCACCGGGACTGGAGTCCACACCTCTTTAATTTTCCCGTTTCCTTTGTAAGTTTTCAGACTCAAGATGTAAGACTGTTCTTTTGGTCAGTCCTGCTCAACATCCAGTAGGAATAACTCCCCTATGATTTCAAATATCTAATAAACATAATTTCATGTGTTTCCTGTACCTGAAGAAGGACTTAATCTAGGTATTAACAGGGCACCGCCAGGCTACCAAGGCCCTAGGTCCTAGGCTACAAACGTGCCAAATCCAATGAACACGTACAACTGACACCTTCCAGGTTACGATGATCAAGCCCAGGTGAATGCATTCTTCTGGGTTTTTTTTTTCTTGCCTTTGCATTTAGGCCCTCTGATTTTCCTTCGCGACCCAAAAAATCCAAACCACGTTAAAACAGCTCACCCTGAGGCACAATGTTCAAAAGATAGAATGCCAAATTCACATATAAATACTAAAATGGCACCCTCAGACTTCTAAAAATGATCAGCATGATTTTAGACATTCTGGTCTCCTCGCTGTTGGGTGGGGATCAGTGAGCTCCTGGTCCCTGACTCTGAGCTCTGGTCCTGACCTGGGCAGGTGGCTCTTCCGGCAGATGATGAGATCACTGGAAGTCTAGACCTGAAGTCACCTCATAGAGCTCCCTCTGCGTCAGCCACATGGCAGGCAGGTGAATAAACTCACCAACTGATGGCATGTAGGGCTTGAGAAGTCTGCAATCACCTCCTTTGAGGAGTTTAATGATGATATTCTTGTGCACATGTGAATAATATCCCTCGCGTGGAAAAGGACAAATGCCTAGAGCAAGCAAGTGAAGGCCTTCAACTTTTGTGAAACCATTTTGCTGGAAAAATGACTTTGGTGAGTTGATCCGTGGACTGAACAGAGGCTAGTGTCCCTAGGCTGTCTTTGAACTGGCCAAGGAAGGCTCAATGGCTTCGCCCCACTGGCCACCAGGGGGTTTCTGCCTAGGGTAGCAGAGTCTGGTGCTGAGCTCCTTCAAGCTGTAAGCCCTGCTGGCGGCCTGTGGTGCCTGGCAGTGGGTCCCTAAGTAGAGCGTCTGACTCTGAGCTGAGGCCTGCTGAGGTGAGAGGACAGGAACTGTGGAGACAGAGCAGGGACCAAAAGGAGGGCAAAACTAGCCGGGATGCTCCAACTCAGTGACCCAGGAGCCCACAGGAAACGGCGAGGAATGGACGTGAGGGTCCACTGGGGTGGAATTTGCATATCACTCTCTGGACTATGAAATTCATCCTCTGGTAATTCTAGATATCTGCTACTGAACCAACTCCTCTATCTGTACATGTTTTTCTTTCAATAAATATCTGCCAAATACCTACTCTATGCAGGTTCTGGGTCAGAGGCTGGCAACACAGAGATGGGATGTGGCCCTGCCCTGTTTAGGAGGGGGTGGGTGGGGAGAGTGTATTGTAGGCACTAGAAAACAGAGGGAGGGGGAAAACAGGTCTCCCCTGGAGAGCCAGGCGTGGCCCCCACAAGAAGTGACATTTGGCCTGGATTTCCACAGATGGGGAGATGTGTAGAAACAACTCAGTCTTTTTTCTTACTCATGCAGATGATTAATCCTTATCCTCTCCATAGAATGACCACTCTATGTTGGAGTCCGAGAACACGACAGCCAAATGACAAATGGGAAGGCCAGCTAATGTTTCCTGAACGGCTTCTCAGTGCTAAGTGTCTTCTATGCATTATCACATTTAACTGGCGCCACAATCCTATGGAGCATCGTTATGATTTCCTCCTTATAGATAAGGGAACTGAGATTTTAATTAGTGGCCAAGGGTCACCTTGCTATGACCTGGGGAAGCCTTGTGCTTACACCGGAGCCCAGGGGTAGGGGACAGCACCCTATGCTGCCCCACTGCAGGCCAACACAATGGAGGTCTCACTGGTGGCACCTTTCCTTGCCCCCATGACCACTGGATTCTGTATCTTAAGGTTCCCTACTCTTCTTTGGGGGTCCTCAGCTCTGACTTCATGTTAACGATGGTCACGGACACACACACACACACACACACACACTTTGGAAGATTTTACCCAGGACTGGGGCTCTTCCTGGGCTCTTTTGAGAAGTTCTAAATGTCTCTTCTCTTCAATGCCTCAACACGTTGAGGGAAGGGTTAAGCGACACCACCAGCAGTGTGCTCTTGCCCATCCCTGCCCGTCCTCCTGCCTCTGGGGCACAAGGGATCCTCTCCATTAGTAGCTCCATGCCTGCCATCCAATCACATTGGCCTTCTCCTAGGTGAGAAACGCAAAGATGAAGAGCAAAGATGAAGAGCAGCCAATCTTGGCTCTGAAAGGACACCCAGTCCCTGAAGGCAAGCGCCTATGCAACTCAGAGGCCATCCTGGCCTTTGCACTCAAAATGGGTTATTATCATGGTGCTGTAGGAGCAAAGACAGGGAAGCCCTTAGCTCTGCCCCCGAAGAGAAGGGCAAGCTGTCCAAAGAAGGTGATACTGACCTTCACTGAGCTGCATCTTAAAGAACCAGTTGAAGTTGTCCAAAAAGACAAAATGGAAAGGGGTACCCTATTTCTCCATGCAGTGGTCGCCCCTCATCTGTGGGATATATGTTCCCAACCACCAGTGGATGCCCGAGACCACAAATAGTACTAAACCCTATACCTGCTCTGTTGTCCTTTTATCCACGGCCGACTCTGATAAAGTGTAATTTATAAACCAGGCCCAGTCAGAGACCAATGGTGACTAGTGGTGGAGCAGTTCTGACAACGTCCTGCAATAGGAGTTAAGTGAACACGGTCTCCTCGCTCTCTAAACACCTCACCCTCCTTCTTTGTGAGGATGTGCGATGATAAGATGCCTAGGTGATAGGACACGGGCGAGTGAGTGGTGTAGGCGCGGCGATGTAGCGATGTAGCGGTAGGGCTACTGTTGACCTTTGCTTTCTGAAAATGTCAAAAGGAGGCCATTCTGCTCTCGAGACCACAGTTGACTGCAGGTCACTGAAACTGTGGAAAGCGAAACCATGGATGGGGTGGGGGTGGGGTTACCCTATAAGAGAACAGAGCCAGTCCTGCAAAGGGAGAAGAATGGAGCAGGAGGTGGTCACCGAGGAAACTTTTGGGGGGTTGGCATGCCTGGCCCAGGAGGCTGCTCCTAGAAGAATTTGGGGGAGTGCCAGCACAGCCGCCTTCCTCACTAGCTCTTGTTTCTAGAAGAAAAACCTTGGTGGTCTAGGCTCTCCTCACTGCCTTCAGTCACAGTGCTCACCACTTCCCTCTAGGTGATGCAAACACTCCCGCCCTCCTCAGGCCACGAAATGACTGCACCCAGAAGCCATTTCGGTGTGTTTGTGTGGCCGCGGCTTCCTCCTTCTCTCACCAGCTCCCATCCAGAAAATACGGCCCCACAAAGTGAGGAGGGAACTGGATCGTGTTGCAAAAACGGGAAATGGCAGCCCCGGAAAAGTGAAATTGTTCCCTGAAGTCTCAAAGTGAGTCAGTGATTGGTCTGAAAAGAGAAGTAGAGCCTCCAGGATGCTAGTTAGGTCTGGCAAGATATGGGAAAAACAGAAGTCAATTAGCATTTAAACAACCTAACAGATTAAAACTGAAAAACCCTTTGAGATGCAGATTCCATGAGATGTGCTCTATATCTTAAGTATGTAGATGGAGAGGAAAACAAGGGGTAGGCTTTCTCCTCCCAGGCCTTTCAAGAATGGCCTGGGCTCCACCGTTTACAGCGACTCCTATTGCTACCACACAGGCTGCCTTTCTCCTGGTCCAAGCCAGCAAAAAGGCATTTCAGGCATCACACAAGCCTCATCCAAATGCTCTTTTCTTCCTTTGGGAAATTATATGTATAATTGAATACCTATAATAAACTAGGAAGCAACATGGTATGGTGAAAAAATGAGTGAGGCGTTTCTTTCTTTTTCTTTTCTTTTTTTTTTTTTTTTAAGATTTTATCTATTTAGTCACCAGAAACACACACACACACAGAGGCAGAGACACAGGCAGAGGGAGAAGCAGGCTCCCTGCAGGGTGCCCAATGCGGGACTCCATCCCAGGACCCCAGGATCATGATCTGAACTGAAGGCAGCTGCTCAACCACTGAGCCACCCAGGTGACCCAAAATGATGAGTTTCTATGCAACCCCTTCTTGCCATGTGTTTTCTATACATGTTAAGTTTTCTGAGCCTCAGTTTCTTCATATGTACAAAAGGGATATTAGTTAACACAATTTATAGTGCTCGCTCTACAGGGTTGAGTTAGAATCAAATGAAACAAAGATTGTCTACAACAGTGGTTGGCAAAGGAAGGAAAGAAGAAGGGGGCAATGAAAAAAGAACTTTCACAAAATGATCTTGGGGGACAAACTCAATTTCCAGTATAAGTTTTATGAAAGGCCATGTAGAGTCACCACTTAAAGTCCACACTTAGCTGTGTGTATGTTATATGTGTGTGTGTGTATGAATCTAGATTTCACATCTGTGGTCATAATGTTCTTAGCTTGGCTTGTTTGGGCTCTTTTACCACATTTCTCACCCAGAGTCCTTGAAGTCAGTTCCAAAAGGTATTGGCAGTAGCGACAGATGCCACAGATGAGAAGCCGACAGCACTGGTGTTGGCTGATGTCAGGTTGGGTGGTCAAGGGCCTCTGGGCTTAGCCGCCTCTGAAATACTGATGGTGGAAAGTACCTTCTAACAGTTGAGGAAGTGTGGCCAGAGGAGGCAAACGTACAGCAATCTTAAGAAAAGCCTGACCACATCCACCATGAGTCACAAAAAGAAATGAGACCGATGGGGATGTGTGAGAAGGACCACCGGCCGATGACCCCCCGGTTGTCAGGTACACCGGCTCCTAGGGACTGATTCAGTCAGCCTGGCCTCTACCTGTATTGGCTGTGCGCTCCCTCATTCTCCAGGCATTTTCTCTATTAATGTTGGAGTTGGGAAAATACTGAGACAATAAGCAGCCCACATCTGTATATTAGCAATCACAACAGAAGCTTCTATTTATTCTTAATAATATGACCTCATTTTCTATAGGCTCCTTGGGGTAGTTGTTCTAGAATCTCTAATGACAAGCTCCTTCTCATAAAAAAAATAAAAAAAATAAAATAAAATAAAAAGAGAGGACTAACATAACACAGAGGCAGGAAAGTTGTATTCATTTGATGGGCTATACTTATCTTCACTCTTTTGGAAGCCACAGTTTGCTTGGCATATATTTCCCAGGAGCAATTTACAATGGGATATGCGATAACATTTCTTTGGTCAAAATTCTAAAACACCTTTAAGAAACTGTGAATATAAAATGGGAAAGAGGGGCACCTGGGTGGCTCAGATGGTTAAGCTCAGTGTCGTGATGCCAGGGTCCTGGTATCGAGCACTGCACCAGGTTCTCAGCTCTGCGAGGAGTCTGCTTCTCTCTTTCCCTGTGCCTGCTCCCCATTTGTTCTCTCTCTCTCTGTCAAATAAATAAAATCTTTTTTTTAAAGATTTTATTTATTTATTCATGATAGAGAGAGAGAGAGAGAGAGAGAGAGAGAGAGAGAGGCAGAGACACAGGCAGAGGGAGAAGCAGGCTCCATGCAGGGAGCCTGACGTGGGACTCGATCCAGGGACTCCAGGATCACGCCCTGGGTGAAAGGCAGGCGCTAAACCGCTGAGCTACCCAGGGATCCCCAAATAAAATCTTTTTAAGAAATTTAAAAAAATAAAATGGAAAAGAAGCAGGGTGCAAATCTTGGTTCTGGCACTTACTGGTTCTGGGACCTCGGATGTAACCTTCCCCAGACCTCAGTTTGGTCATCAGTTATAAGAATGTGAACACATCAACCTTATAGTTCAGCACTGATGTGGAAATGTAAGAATAGATATAGGTCAGGTGTGTAGCACGATGCCTACTAAATAGCAAAGGCTGGGTCAGCTCGTCGTGATGCTGTGTAGCAGAGCGAAGCGCGCACTAGAGCTGATGCTGGGGGAAAGGGAAAAGGAAAACGAGCCCAAGAACAGACCGAGGAAACAGTACCTTCCCCTATCATACAGAAGAAGAAACTAGACCCACTCAGGCACCACACTTAGTACGAGGCTAGAAAATGGATCCAAATGTACTCTCCCTCTGTGTACTGTACCATGTTTCATGCACAGAAACGACAGACTCACAAAGTTTAAAAAACTAACATTATATACCATGCTGAATACATCACATACTCCCTGCGTTGTACAGGATCACCAGACAAACGAAGTACAGCCATTGCCTTTCTCTGGAGTCGTAGGACAGTATATTTTGATAGAAAGAATCTTAATTTGAAAGACAAGGAGAAAAAAAAAAAAAGACAAGGAGGGAAGGAAAAAAAATCTGAAAAATTTCTCAAAGGTGACCATCGTGTTCTATCTTTCCAAAGGGAAAATTGTTTTAATGTTTATAAAGCACTGGAAAATGAGAGGGAAAGTTCATTTCACATTTTTAGATGAAGGAAGGGGGCTCAGTAGCACCTAACAGCATAGATGTCGCTGTGTCCTGACTTCCACTTTGCACGTGTTATGTTTCTCCTTAAGGACCCTCCTGGGTGAAAATGCCCCTGAGCTGATGATGTCAGGGAGGTGTAGAGGATCCACACTGTAAGACGTTGCACCAGGCGTTACCAAAGATGCAATCAGAATTCTAAATTTTGCCTGAGGAATGGCAAAAGGAAGAAGATGTAAATTTTATACAAATGCATTGGTGCATCTCTACTTCATATATTTGGATACCCAGCTTACGTTAAGCTGGGTGCTGAGTATCCAGCTGAGGGATCGAAATGCAGGCTTAGTTTAAATGTAAAGTAATTATTTCATGAATTCACTTCCCTCTTGAAAGGACAACCAGAGAGAAAAAAAAAAAAAAAAAAGAAAACAAATTATCCAGGAGATTGCAATTCACATGCATAATTAATTTGCCTGCAGAATTTGGTGTCTTGGCTTTTCTGCTTGTGGAGAACATAATCTCTTTTCCACTTCAGCTCAGTCACTCGGGAAGATGTCTGTATGTGTGTGTGTGAGACAGAGACAGAGACAGACAAGATAGACGGCATCTATCAGTCATGTAACTGGTGCTGGACTCAATCAAGAAGCAAGGCTACGACCACAGTACTGTGGCTTTGCTAGTTCCTTAACTTAACATTTTAGCTTTTCTCTCCCCTAGAAAAAACAAAACAAAACAAAACAAAACAAAACAAAAACTAATGACCATATTTGAGAAACAAGCCTTTCAACTTATAAACAGGGCTGATGCACAGGTGTGGCTCTGAAGTCAACCAAAACTTATTTTAACCTGGTAAATGGGTCACTTTTTCCTCCTCTATTTTTCAACTCACAATTCAAACAATCTTTCATCCTTTCACAGTCTGCAGCACGCCTATATTGGGCCATGACTGTATAATTATGGGTACATCAATTATTTCATTTATTTGTGTCCATCAGTCCCGACAGAAAGTGTGAACACCGTTTGAATAAAAGTATTCCCGCCTTCGAAGGCTGAGGACTTTTCAAAGCTTTGGAGGATAGAAATCATGGTTTGTGACCCATGCAGAGATCTATAAATTGGTAAAAACTAAATACTCAAGTGCACAGAGGTGCTGGGTAAATACTGATGATGATGATGATGATAATGATGACAGATGAAGACAAAGAAGAAGAAATCTCTTTGAAAAAAGTAATTATAATATAGATGGGGATTTATTTGGGATAAATGATGATTATTTGAGTTCAACTCAAGAGTTTAGGTACACATAAGCACCACAGTCTGCTCATTATTCCAGGAGAGAATTACTCCTCCTGGAACTCAGCAGTTACCCAAAACTGACTCAACTGTTGAAAATTAAGACTGATAAAATGTTTGAGTGGATTCACTTGTCTTCATATACGAAGATAACACCAGGAACGACCTCACAAGACCATAGTGATGACTAAATGCATCACTATGGTTAAAAGCACTGAGGGAAATACTTGGTCTCAGTGAATAGTCCGTAAGCATTAGCTCTTATTCTTACGGTGAGAGGTTGAAATTCTTTCACGCACAACCCCCAGCCCACTACTGCTCACTGTGTCTTACAAGATGGAGAGATGATGAAATTACTGGGAAGACTGGTGTAATCACTGAAACTGGCAAACCAAAACAATGGGGACAGTGGATAGCTTAAGGAAGTTGACTCAGGGAGGGAACTGATGCCATCTGGGCAGCCCCGTGTTTGCAGCAGCTGTAGGGAGCCCCCCCCACCCCGAATGTGGATATCTAATCTGGTGGCAACTCTTCAGAACTTCAAAATGAAAACTGTGAAACAGGTTTTTTTTTTTTTTTAATTTTTATTTATTTATGGTAGTCACAGAGAGACAGAGAGAGAGAGAGAGAGAGAGAGGCAGAGACACAGGCAGAGGGAGAAGCAGGCTCCATGCACCGGGAGCCCGATGTGGGATTCGATCCCGGGTCTCCAGGATCGCGCCCTGGGCCAAAGGCAGGCGCCAAACCGCTGCGCCACCCAGGGATCCTGTTTTTTTTTTTTTTTTAAGCTTAAAGTTTTCAACTTTTTTTTTTTTTTTTTAAGATTTATCTATTTATTTTAGAGAACGAGTACAAGAGGGTGAGTGGACAGAGGGAGAGAATTCCAAGCAGACTCCCCACTGAGCAGGGAGCCCATGGCCTTGGATCCCATCAGCCGGAGAGCACAACCTCTGCTGAAATCAAGAGTCGGGTGCTTAACCGACTGAGCACACAGGTGGCCCGAAACACGAACACTTTCGATTTAAGTGCATTGCCATCTGGCCAAAATAAGGAAATAGAAACTCTTGGAATCTCCTGATACTGGTTATTTTTATATTTTGTGGGGGCTCTTAATTCTAATTTTTATGCCCGCAGGGTTCAATATGCAGAGGACATGGCATTATTTCAGTTGATGATTTCAACAGGCTGGGAAACTAACCGATAAAAAAATCCTAGAGACCATTAGACTAAATAAATAATGTCACTTTGCTATAAAATCTGCTGTTAGTCATTAAGACCAATGCCTTCACAATCTTATTCTATAAATTGTGACTCTTCGTTAATATAATCTTGTGAGGGATCCCTGGATGGCTCAGTGATTTGCCGCCTGTGTTCGGCCCAGGGCATGATCCTGAAGACCCAGGGTCGAGTCCCATGTGGGCTCCCTGCATGGAGCCTGCTTCTCCCTCTGCCTGCGTCTCTGCCTCTCTCTCTCTGTGTCTCTCATGAATAAATAAATAAAATATTAAAAAATATATATATATAATCTTGTGAGCAATTTCCTTAATTTTATTTCACCTAGACCGATATAAAATTGTGTTTGCCCTCTCTCCTATACACAGAAAGGGCCTTTATTCCATAAGTAACAAGGAGAAGTTGACTGAAGAACTTTCTAGAATAATCCAAAGTAATTAAGCCAAAGTTAATGATATCTGTTCCTGGGTTCTCTGTCATCAAAGAAGCCCATTATCAGGGGCAAGAGTTTTGATAAAGATAGTGAAGTTGTATCTCAAAGCATGTTTTTAGACTAAAACAACAAGATTATAATTTTGTCTATTTGTTATATCATTGGACAACCTCTTAAACACCTTGAGCTCAATGTCCATTTAGTGTTTTGAGGCTAAAACGAAGAATCACGTTTTGGCAAAGAGGAAGCATGGTTGAATGTAAAATATTACATGATTACCGTAGCTGCTTCCACGGCAGTCACTGAGGGAATTCAGTAAATATTAAGTGAATAAGTGACGTCAAAGACGAGACTTAGGTGCCTATCTAAGGAGCCGAGAGAAAATACTTGTGACAAATTTTCAATTCAATCGATGTCACCGCGCAATGCCATGCGCTAGCAGAGCTAGAAAAAGAGCTCAGGCTGCCAGCAAACAAGGACTTGACACTAAAACAGTATGATCACTGCTTTGCTCACTCTAAAATCAAAGCAGATACACACAGAAGAAACCGTTAGCGGGGACAAGGAAGATGGGGGGGGCCAGTCAGGAAGACCCCAAAAAGGGACACATTTCTTGAAGTGAGCCTTGAAAATTGACTGTACGTTTCATCAACCAAAGAAAGCAATTGGAGCAAGAGTTGGAGCAAAAAGAGGTGAAAGAACACGGAACTTTCTGGCAGCCTGTGGTCTTGTACACCCAGAACGTGGCCGAGAGAGGATGGCGGAGAGGCAGAGCAGAAGGAAGTGACAAGAAGCAAGGTTGGGGAAGTGGTTGAGGCCAGTCTGTACTGCACACAGTTCTTTAGTAAAATAATACATTAATTAAAAGAGAAGACTTCTTCATTCTATTATTATATGAAACCCACAATGATATTTCTTACTTATAAAGACAAAAATGCTTCTGGGTTCATTGCAAATTTTTTTCTGCTCTTTCTTTCTTGCTTTCTTTCTCCTACTCCCTCCCTTAAAATTACGAGTGCCAAGATCTCTTCAGTCAGCTTCAGAAGCAAAAGCCTCTAAAGACCTACGTCTGGGAAAAATATGCTGGTGAGGAAGAGGGGATCTGGAACAGACAGTTGCTTATAGAGAAGCAACATGGAGCTGGTTTTCTACCCTCCCTCGACCCCCCAAAAGCCCAGTGACCTTTGGCCAGTTCTTTCCACAGTGAGCCCACGCCTCAGGTCTAAGGGCAGTTAAGAGGATTACGTGAGATAATTCATTAAAGAGTTGGCTGCACATTGTAAGTATGTATAAGTATTACGATATAATAATATTATTATTATTACTTGTCCTCTTTAAGTAGGTAATATTTGAATGAGACTTGAATTGTTGGGCTCCCCTTCTTCAAAGGTATCAGAAAAAAAAATATAAATGATATTGAAATACGTTGTTTCCCAATTTGCCGATTGTTTCAAGGCATACTCCCCTTTATAGACTAAAGGAGACAAAATTTAAAATGTGACCAAGAGGACACCCGGGTGGCTCAGCGGTTTAGCGCCTGCCTTCAGCCCAGGGCATGATCCTGGAGTCCCGGGATCGAGTCTCAATCGGGCTCCCTGCAGGGAGCCTGCTTCTCCCTCTGCCTGTGTCTCTGCCTTTCTCTGTGTCTCTCATGAATAAATAAATAAAATATTAAAAAAAAATAAAATGTGACCAAGAAAAGCATCCCTGAGATAGCTAATGAAAAGTCTTGTTGAGGGGGCAAGACCCGGAAGATTTTCCCCTGATGTTACTGGGGGAGGTGGTGGGGGGCTGGGGTAGCTAGAATGAAGAGAAATGGATATTTGATAACATATCACGTGGACACATTAACAGTCTAAACTTGATTTAAATCAAGAGACTTTTTTTTTTTTCTGTTTTGAATTAACTTTTTCATAGCCCGTTGCATTTCCTCCCAAAGTACAGGAAATATCGACTGACATACCTTCACAGTTTAACTTATTTTATTCTCACTGATTTTTACTGGAAATAAGACAGAGCAGTTTTAAATTGGTTCTTTTCTGGGATTCAGGTCCTCCTCCCCCAGTTCCACATTCTTGCTAGTTTAAAACCATTCAGGAAAGATGTGTGGGAAGCAGTATCGATGGCCACATTTTGCAACTTTCAGAAATTCACATTTACAGGCACATGCACTAATTCTTTTCAAATTTACCTGTGCAGATGTTCTTTGAAAAACCTTTATTTAAGAGAAACCAGTTATGATCAATTTATGTAAATTCAAAATTCAGATATGGCGAACAAAACCACCATTGCTGACTTTTTTTTGGTTTCAAATTTGTCCCGAGGAAATAACTTTAGAACTTTAAAAGCCGCTACACTGAATAAGAAAAAAAAAGGGGGGGGTTTGATAAGCATCCTGATAAATTAATCCATCTCCATCCAGCCCAAATGGCTTTTTATGTTTATCATCTGTCGGTGGGTCTTAGTGCTGTTGAGTAGTGATAATTAAATGAAGGTTGATGCTACAAGATCCAAAGTCTACGTTTCAACAGAGCTTCTGGAGCAAATATCCTATATCAACTCCATCAGAATTCCTCCTGTAGACAGAAGCCTTTCATCCAGACTTGAACGGTCATCTGTTTGGTCCTAAGCCTAACCGCTAGTTCAGACAATTCTGCAAAAACCTGTACAACTAAGTAACACAAATTGCTTTCATTTTTCCAGAATAAATGAAGAAGAGGTCCCTCGGATTCTTTGTGGTTATTAAACACACCCGTTAAAAACCGTTGGTGCCAAAATCACCAAAAAAAAAAAAAAAAAAACCAGTGAACACACTCAGTACCATATGACTCAAGATGTTAATACATCCACTCCGGTACCGTAAAGACACTTTTTAGAAAAACCGAACCACAGAGCTAAAATTAAACTACTCCCACTAGGCCAATGAGCAGCACAGTCTACATGATCAATAATATGCACTTTCCTGAAAACATTTTAAGGCAGATAAAATCACAGTAAATCACCTCCCTGAACTGAGGCAAAAGAAATAAATCAAAACACGGTTCGGTTTGAAAGGGAAAAGACAACAGCAACAAAAAAGAATCATTGTTCTGGGTGGAGGGTGATAACTGTGGGTGACCGGAGAGGAAGCCACCCAGAGAACTGAGGAGTCCCACTCTGGACAGCCACAGGGGGTAGGTGCAGCATGGCTCACCCAGGGCTCGGGTGACAGGTGCTCAGACGCCCCGAAAGGCTCAACCCACAGAACCAGAGGCGCCCAACCAACAAAACACATCCTAAGCCCCAAGAAGTGACCAAAGGACACCAGGAAAACTCACCTTGTAGAAAAACTGTCCTCAGTGGTACTGGCGTGTGACCAGAAACCCCCTCCTCTCGGATCTGCAGAACAACTGTCAACGCCGGCCGTGCGGTCACAAGGCAGGAAGTGACTAGAATGACAAATCATCAGCCACGAAAGAAATAGATTTTGTCTTTATAAGGACATTTTACCTAACTTTTTTTTTTTTTTCTTTTCTTTCTTTCTTTTGTGTCTCCTCCCCCACAGGAATCACCTGACAGCACAGGTCAAGCTGAAATTCAGAAGCTCCTTACCACTTCCTCTTTAGAAAGCATTTTTCTGTCTCCTTCCCTTCCTCCTCCAGCTGTGTCGCCCGGGCTCCGGGCTCCTGGAACCTTCCTGATTTCAGATAGCAGGGCGAGGTCGCCCGCCACCCTTCCCCACGTGCCCCCCTGGCTGCACACGCAAGGCCCAGCCTCTGGCCACCGACGGCGAGGCCAAGCACGAGGAGGGGGGCTGGTGCACAGGCCAGGGGGACGCTGGCACACGCACCTGACACGGACTAACAGGGATTTCCTTGGGAAGGCCCCGCCCCGGCCCGAAACCCAACCAGACCTGTCCCCAGTGTCCCCGCACAATGGTCTCATTGGAGCCAACACCACGACGGGGTCTCCTGAGGGGGAAGGGCCTACACAAAGGAAAGTCACTATATTATTCACTCATTCTTTTATTTATAGAACGTCTATGTGCTAAGGATCTCTTTAACCCAATTAGAGATTTCAATTATTCAGGTGCTTCCTATACCGAGCCCAGGTGGAGCACGCGGGCCGCGGCTACCGGTAAATGGGCAGTAACCGCCCTCATGCAGGCTACATTGGGGTTTTGGAGTGCCCGTTTTATAAAATCAGAGAAGGGGGGACGCCTGGGGGGCTCAGCAGTTGAGCATCTGCCTTCAGCTCAGGGTGTGACCCCGGGGTCCTGGGATGGGGTCCCACGTTGGGCCTCCTGCATGGAGCCTGCGTCTCCCTCTGCCTGTCTCTCTCTCTCTCTCTCTCTGTCTCTCATGAATAAATAAAATAATAATAAAATAAAATAATTAAAATAAAATAAAATAAAATAAAATAAAATAAAATAAAATAAAATAAAATAAGCAAAGGGAACAAACCCCAGCTCTGCACAAGCTCTGGTCTAGACCCTGGATGCTTGTCCTGACAACAAATTCCCATTTTTGAAAGGAAGTGCTCAAGGGCTCGTGGCCCCACGGGGGCTGTGAAGATGGGTCAGTAATGTTAACTAGACTTTAAGCATAGTCTCCAGATTGTCCCCAAACCATGTGTGGCTCCAGCCGCCAGCTATTGAGGAACCAGGGCCTATGGCTGCACTTCGACCTGATGCTACGTTGACAACGCTGGATCATTCTATCTGCTTCTGTAGTGGCAAGGGCCCGGAACCCCCAGTGAGGCGGGTGCCATGGTTGGGGAGCTGCCCTTGTGCTTCTTTGATTTCTGCCCTAGAAAGTGCCTGCCTCTGACCTCAAATGTTAAACCAAGATATTTCTGATGTATCTACGTCATTGGCCAGTGGGGGTCTGGGGGCTCCTTGGGCAGAGCCACACAGAGGTCATGTTGGAGGAGAGGGTGGATGGAGTCACGGGCCAGAGGTGGTGGAGATTCCGTCCTTTCTAGAAGTGGCTCACCTCCAGAGGACTCTCAGGCGTCTTGTGACTCCCACGGAAGACGGAGAGGGTGAGTCAGACCCTGTTGTCTCCACTGCGTAGCCAGAGTAGTAGCTAGGCAGAGGGGTTTGCAGAGGCGCCTAAGTTCTTTTGGGACCCCCCAAAGAAACCCCACCCGGGCATCACTGGGACAGGGGCGGTCACACCACAGAGGAGCCGAATGTGGGGGGTTTGCACACTGGTGGGAACAGTCACCACCCGCCACTGGTGTCCTGACGGTGTGAGGATGAGAACCTGTGACACGGGAGCTCCCCGGTCGGGCTCGCACCCCGGTTGGCCTGACGACGGGCCCGCAGACCCAGCAGTAACATACCACGAAGGGGACAGGGGCTCCTTGTGTTTACCTGGGAGGAGGAGAGGACCAGCATCCCGGGTCTCCGGGCGCCCGGCCGTCGGGGATCCGAGGACCTGCGAGGGACAGTAAGACACACTTGAGCACTGGCTCGACCAGCCTCCCGGGGCCTCTCTGTAGGTACACCCCCTGCTCTGGGGCAGGCCAACTCGTGCGTGGACCGATGCCACCTGCCAGGAGGGGGTGACAGGGCCTGTGGGACACGGAGGCAGGGGCGGGTGTGAGCAGAGCTGACGCGGGAGGACGGTGGAACTCGTGTGGGTGAAGGCGAGCCGTCAGGAGGGCGATTCTGGATGCTTCCAGAAGATCAAAGCCACTGGATCGTGCCACTGTGCCGCCCGGGTGGAAGAGGCTTCTTCTGCGGGGGCCCCAGAGCAGCTCTGGCCTCTCCTCGGCCCCCCACGGGCACCTCGCCCACATCGTGGCCTGCTCCCCATGTCTGAAGCTCCTTAGCTGCCTCGGGGGGCCTCTCTGTAGGTACAACCCCTGCTCTGGGGGGGCTCTACCCAGATACCTGTGGTTGGGGCTGCTTGGGCATCTGGGGGTGGGCAGGAAGCGGACTTTCGGCCCTACTAACATTCTGTTCTCCACAGACCGTGCACCTCTGATGGCTGGCACCCAGGGAGCACCTCCCCCACGCCCCCCCCCCCCCACCAGCCTCCACTGCCTTCCCCGGCCTGTGCTTTGCCATCCCCCCAACCCAGGCTGCTCAGAAGGCCGCGTCCACACCAGCCGGCCCTCTCCTGACCCTGGAGGCTGCTGAGGAGAGCCACACAGACAATCCAAGCTGCTTGGCCTCCACGCTACCTCTGATATCTTTATTCGATTTCATCAGTTCCTGAGAGCAGGGATGACCAGCCTGGGGGCTCCCGCCCTCCGAAGTTAGATGCCTAACTTTGTGTGCGATGGTCTTTCTGGGTTCATGGTATTACATTAGGGAGCTCACAGACCCCCAAAGTTAGATGCTTGTTCCAAACTCTCCTCTTGCCTCAGTCTCCCTGCATCCTTTCTCGGCCCTTATTTACTGAGATGATCCAAGTCATCCGGCCTCCTACACACTCACAAGATCCACCCTTTCCTCCTCGTTCCATCTTTTTTTTTTTTTTTAAGATTTTGCTTATTTATTCATAGAGACACACAGAGAGAGAGAGAGAGAGAGAGAGAGAGAGAGAGAGAGAGGCAGAGACACAAGGCAGGGAGCCCGACATGGGACTCGATCCCAGGTCTTCAGGATCACGCCCTGGGCTGAAGGCAGATGCTAAACCACTGAGCCACCCGGGCTGCAGCCCTCCCTTTTTTTTCTTCCTCGTTCCATCTTTAAAGGCAGAGGTGTTCTGTTTCCTCAAGGCCAATTGTTCCTTTTAATCCTAATCCTTTTATCTTATATTTCCCGAAATACCTTGCTCCATCAATGACTGCATGTTTTTCGTGTGTCTTTAATCTCTTATACTCCTTTCACTTCTCCTTCGTGCACTGTGGGATCGGGACAAGGGAAAAACACCTCCACTTTCGTCCATTGTCACCATATTTTTTTTTAAGGTTTTATTTATTTATTCCTGAGAGACACAGAGAGAGAGGCAGAGACACAGGCAGAGGGAGAAGCAGGCTCCATGCAGGGATCCCGACGTGAGACTAGATCCTGGGATCCTGGGGTCATGACCTGAACCAAAGGCAGATGCTCAACCACTGAGCCACCCAGGTGCCCCCATTGCCCCCATTTTTGATGGGTAGGGAATGAAACTCAATTAGATGGGCACAATCTCTGCCTTTCTAGAATGCCCTCTGTAGTCAAGGACACAGACAAGCGAAGAGGCAAGACGTACTCAGAACCCTGAGGTGACAAGCAAAGTGCCAGTGGGAACACACAGCACTAACCCAGACTGGTGGTCCGGGAGGCACACAGAAAGAGCAGGGTGGCGTGGTCAAGAGCAAAGGCGGTGGACTACTGGTCTGGTGCCAAACCCCAGCTCTACAGCTCTACTAGTCACGTGACTTTGGGCAAAGCACTTCATTTCGCTGGCCTCAGTTTCCTTATTTAGAAAATGGGAATAAGAATGGCATCTGATTTATACAATTGTATAAATTGTATAAATTTTGAGGGTTAGCATAAGCTGATAGATGTGGAGAACATGGTACAGTGCCTGGCATATAATAAGTGACATAGAAATGTTAACTAGTCTTTTAATATTTATACCAGTCTCTGGACTAAACTCTGCACATACATGATTTCATTTATTCTTCACAATGGCCCTATGAATTAGGTATTATTTTTGTATTTCCTTCTTTTTTTTTTTTTTTTTTAATCGTTTCCAATTCTTCACTACATCTTTGCTATGGAATTCTACACGGCCATCTCTGCTGTGAGACTTTTCGGGCCCTCCCACTAGAGTAGGTTAGGGTGAGTAGGGTAAACCTACCCAGGCTTATTTCATGTAACTTGCTTGGACGAGAGCCCTGGAGTGTCATCGGACCAGACACAAACAGAGGTCTTGACTATGCTTAGGTGATCTGACCCGGCCTCCCGTGTGTCTGACATTTACCCTGAAGAAAACACACCCATGCCCAAGGGGAATGAGGAGATGCTTGAGGCCAATCCAAACCCAACCCACAGTCCAGGCCAAATCTAGCTGACCCACATTCCGAAGCGGAGGCATCCCGGCTGACCCGTAAACCTAGGTTTGTTGTTGTGAAAAAGGTGAGAATCCGGAGTGCTTTCCTATGCAGGGTTCTCACAGAAACATGGGACTGGTCCTGTCCCAACCATTTACAACACTTACCAACCATTTCCCAACTATTTACAACTCTGCTGCTCCCGGCCATCTCCGCTCATCCTTTCTCTGCTCTGTTTTTCTGCAGAGTTAACACCTCCTAGCATGCAATATTTTAACATTAAGTTTATCGTCTTCTCTAAAATGGTAAGCTCAACTTTGGGCAGATGTGTGCTGGTTTTCTTCCCAGCCATATGCTTGGCTCTTGGAGCAGTGCGGGTGCTCAGATAGGGAATGAGTGACATCTTTATTGTCCCTCTGCTTATTAACAAAAAAACAAAGGCGGCCGAGTGAACATATAAATTGTTGTTCAGTATAGTATCTAGCAGTTATAATGAGTGAACTAGATGGCCTAAGCAAGAACACATCTTACAAATATAAGCTTGGAGGAGAGGCAAATGTTGCAGGGTAATACGAACATTTGTACGCACTTTAAACAACTATTATAGTGTGATTTATAGATGTGTGTGTGTGTATTTATAACAAAAATATGTCTAAGGAATTATAAATGCCAATTGAAGAACATAGTTACGGCAAGTTAGTGGGGCAATGAGATCGAGGAGGGTGGACAGGAGAATTCAAATACGTCCATAGCAAAATGTTCAGGTTGGGCAAAAACAAAAAGTTAAAAAAAAAAGTGTTGTATACATGAGTGTCGGTTGTTTTATTCTCTTTTATCATGTTTTAGATATTCTTCATTTAAATTTTAAAGATTTTAATTTCATGATTAGTAATATATTTAACATGGCTTAAAATATAAAAGATGTACTAAGTTATATGGCAAAGATTTTGTCTTCCAACTCTGTCCCCTGGTAACTCAATCCCTCTTCAATGTTAAATAATGGCTTTGTTGAGATATGACCAATGATAAAATGCACCTTTTATAATTGAAATTGTGGGTTTTAGTATACTAACAGGGTTGGGCAACCATCATACTATACAATTCTAGAACATTTTCATCACCCCAGGAAGAAACATGGGTCCCTACATGGACCCATCAGCAGTTATTCCCCATTTATCCTCACTTCTCAAACCCCCAGCCACTTATTTTTTTGTCTCTAGATTTGCCTGTTTTGAACATTTCATATAAATAGAATCATATGATATGGTCTTTAGTGCCTATCTTCTACTTAGCAGAATCTTGTCAGGGCTCATCTATGTTATAACATGTATCAGTACTTATTCCTTTCTATAGAAAAAGAATATTCCAGCCTATGGAAATACCAGATTTTCTTTATCTACTCATTAGTTGACAGACATTCGAGGGTTGTTTCCACTTTTTTGATATATAAGAATAATGTTGCCTTGAACATCTGCATACAGGTTTTTGTGCAGACATATGCTTTCTTTAATATTTTAATCAAAGCAATACTTGAACACCCTGGGGTCAGGAGCACTGACCTCTCACACTGTTGAAGATCCATGTATAACTTTTGATTTACCCAAAAAGTAACGGCTAATAGCCTACTTAATTAGTAAGCCTTCCTGATAACATAAACAGCTCATTATGTGGTATATGTATTGTATACTGTATTCTTACAATAAAGTAAGCTAGAGAAAAGAGAATGTTATTAAGAAAATCCTAAGACCGAGAAAACATGGTTACAGTACTGTACTCTATTTTTAAAAATCTCTATGTAAGTAGACCCATGCGGTTCAAACCCATGTTGCTCAAGGGCCAACCATACATGGCTTTAGAAGTCAAATGTCACCTCAGGGCTTATGAGGAAACACCAGTCTCCTGTCATACATCTTCTTTACCACCAATTCCTATTCCCCCAAAACAATTATTTTCAACAGTTTGAGCTATTCCTTCTGCTACTCCAGATTTCTAAGATGCTATGCTTATGCTGTGTCTGGATTGTTCAGACTCTGATTGTGTGTGTGTGTGTGTGTGTGTGTGTGTGTGTGTGTGTGTGTGTCTTACTTGGGAGATGAAGATTTGCCCCCCACTCCCCCAGGGTGTACACACTAGCTCTCCCATCATCCTGTAAAACAGATTATAACACTTTTGTGAAATCATCATTCTGTTTTCATAATGACTACATAAATATTCATAGCTGAGTTGCGTGGAGCACAATGTTTATATTTCCCTTTTATATCTTTTTCTTCATTTGCTAGGTTTCTATTTAAATATCACTAACTCCTACCAAACTCTCCAACAGAGCTAAGATAAAATTTGAAAAATCCGAAGATGAATTTGTTTCTCTTTTGATCCTTCTTGGAGAGGTGCCTTCTAAGGTTCTTTCTGCCCAGCTGCCATTGAGAAGCTTCCCTCTGTCATCATACTGGGAATCCCCTTCTTCTAGCTCTGGGTCGGATCTCCTGTTTCTATACCACACACCTTCCATCTTCTTGATCTACTTCCTTATTTTAATAAGGACATCCTCCTCTAAGGACATTCCTGAGAAAGACTGCGTGGGACATAAATTTCTTGAGATGTTTTACATCTGAAAACATGTACAATCTAGCCTTTTTCTTGAAAGTCCACCCTGGAAATCATTCTCTCTCTCAAAATTCTGAAGGAATTGTACCAATGTCTGATACCATCCACACTTAAGGCCCCTTGTGTGCCCTTTTTTTTCCTTTCTGAAAATACTTAAGATTTTTTTTTTAATGCCTGACATTTCTGAAGTTTTATGATATGCCTTAGACTAGGGATGTTTTCATCCACTGTGCACTTCAGACTCTGCGATTGCTTAATGCAGAAATTCAAATATTCCAGTTCTGGGAAGTTCTCTCTCTCCCTCATTTCCTTTCCTCTGCTTTCTGTGTTCTCTTCCCTTGAGATTAGATTTATTTGGACATTAGGCTACCTCAGCTCTTATTTTTATCTTTTGTCCTTCGATTTTCGATCTCTTGGCCTTTCTAGTCTACTGTCAGGGAGGTATTTCAAATTTTCTTCAAATTTCCATTGAACATTTTATTTCTTCTTCGCCTTCCTCTCCACCTCCTCCTCTACCTCCTTTCTTCTTTTTAATAGCCAAAGGCTCTTTTTCTTTGAATTTTCCTTTTTTTTTTTTCTGGATAGCAAGGTAAGGGGTAGGATGAGGTGAGGCCTGTCTTACTGCTCCTTGTATAAGCTTTCTCCCAGTCCTCCTGGTTTCCAGCTCCATCTTGCACAATGACCTTCAAAGGTATGTGATACTTCACAATTCTGTGCTTTGCTGAATCCACAGTATGGTTTGAATTGCTTCTTGTTGGCGTCTCCCATTACAGGCTTGAGGGTCCAGCTCTGTTGTGTGTGCTAAAGTGCTTTCCAGAATCCATCTGTTTGATGGCCTCCAACATTCTGCCCACATCTCTTGTCGACTATTACCTCATTCGATATGGGCTCTCCCACTAGGCTGGGAAGCCCATGAGGCCAAGGGCTGTGCCTGTTCTATTAGCTTTTAAACACTCTGACATTTCAAAAATGTTCATTGAATAAAATGAAGAGGACTCAGCTGACTGGTAGGAGGAAATGGAAAGAAAAGGCAGAAATGTACTTTGACCACAAGGGAATGGCATGTGCTAAAGACCACAGGTGAGAGAAAGCAAGGTCCATCTAGATCCTGAGTGGTACCAAAGTACTCCTGCAAGAGCACAAGAAGATAAGGAATCAGGGCTGGGAGCGAAGAAAGAGAAAAGCCTGGAGAATCCAGCAGAGACCAGATCATGGTAGGTCTTTTAAGCCGTGTTAGGAAGTTTGGTCTTCAACTCTGAAAGCAATGGGGAGTTATTTTAAAACCTGTACTAAGAAAAAAACAAAACAAAACAAAAAACAAACAAAACCTGTACTAGTTTCCTAGGGCAGCTATAACAGAGTACAAACCATGAGCTGGGTGGTTTATATAATAGATATTTATTGTCTCATGGTTCTAAAAGTCTGAAATCAAGGTGCCAGTACAGTTGGTTCCTCCTGAGGGCTGTGAGGGACATCTGTCCCATGTCTCTCCTACTTTCGGGTGGTTTACTGGCAATCTTTTCTCACAAAGGCATCACCCAGATCTTTGTGGTATCAAATTTCCCCTTTTTATAAGGAGACAGTCATATTGGATTAGGACTCACCCTTCTGATCTCATCTTAGTGTCATCATCCACAAATACCCAATATCTAAATAAGGTCACATTCACAAGCACCGGGATTTAGGACTTCCATATCTTTTTGGGAGGACACAATCCATCACAGTGTCCTAACAGAAAGGGACGTAATCAGACCGATATTTTAGGAAAACTCCTCACCTCCAATGAGAAGGAGCAGGGGTAGAAAGGATAAAGATCAGACCACTCCAGAGGTCTTGGCCTTCAGCTCCCTGAAACGTGAGGATAAGCAGTAGTGGGACAAAGAGAGGTGGGCAGATTCCAGGGATGCCTGGTAACCTGGTAAGCAGAAAGGACAAAAGGGAGCTGATTGAATTCAGAGGAAGAAAGAGATTGAATAGAGGAGAAAAATACAGTCAAGGATGACCCCATTTCTTAACTCCCACACTGTCTTTACTGGGCTGCTCATCTCATCCCTGTTCTAAAATTGGGGAAACTGAGTGGGGAACAATTAGAGAGGAAGACAAGCCATAAGAGACTCCTAACTCTGGGAAATAAACAAAGGGCTGCAGAAAGGGAGGAGGATGGGGGGATGGAGTGACTGAGTGACAGGCACTAAGGAGGGCACGTGATGGGATGAGCACTGGGTGTTACACTACGTGTTGGCAAATTGAATTTAAATTAAAAACATAAAATAAAAAAAAAATAATAAAATAAAAATAAATTAATAAAACTGTGATCTAACAGATTTTACTTAGTGTTAATGTCCTAAATAGGCAACATTTGATGCTGTTAGCCCTCCTTTCCTTTTTCAAACTCTCTTCTCCAGGAATAATTATTAATACATAATTGCAAAATGAGCAACTCTATATTGAAATCCCGGTAGCACTGAAACATCTAAAACTGAACTCATTCTTCCTCTGACAAATAAGCTGCTGGGCACCCCATCCTTCACTTCCTTAGGTCAGCCAGGAGTGCATCACTGACCCAGGAGAGTCCAGAGCCCTTTTTGACTCTGACTTTTTCCCTTCTTCTTACATGTGGCCAAGGTTGCATCTATTTTTCTCTGATAGTCTTTCCCAATTTTCTGCTTTCTGGGCCTCTACCACCTTATTTAAACCCTTACTACCATACCCCTGCACTTTGGGTCAGCTTCCTGATTCACTACTTCCTACCTCACTGCTCCTTTTTTTTTTTTTTTTTTTTAAGAGAGAGAGTGCATGAGAATGGGAGAGAGAGGCAGAGGGAGAGAGGGAATCTTAAGCAGACTCTTTGCTGAGTGCAGAGCCCAAGGTGCAACCGCATCTCATGACCCTGAGATCATGACCTGAGCTGAAACCAAGAGTCTGATGCTTAACCGACTGAGCTATCCAAGCACCTTCTCAGTGCTCCTTAATACATCCTGCACATCCCCACCATACTCCTCTTCATCAAGCTACACATTCCTCCTCTCATTCTCCTGCTCATTAATCACCTGAGATTACTCATCACTTCTAGGATAACGTGCAAATGCTGCCTCAGTCCATTTTTCTAGCTTCATACTAACAGCATATGCCCTCTGGTGCTCTTGAGCTGGTCTGTTAACCGTGGGACAAGCCTGGCACATATCTCAAATGTCTATCAGATATGAGCTCTCTCCCTGCCTGCTCGTCCGCTCCCCATTTTATAAATTGGAATCATTCTCTGAGAACCAAGAACAAGACTGGCTACGTAATTTGTGGGCCCTAGGGAAAAATGAAAACGTGGGGCTCCATGTTCAAAAATGATTAAGAACTTTTAGATGCTGACAAGAGAACCAAGAGCCAAGTATGGAGCCCTTCAGAGCAGAAAGCCCTGTGTGGCATGGGTCACATGTCCACAAGGCAGGCCCTGCTCAGGGATCCTTCCTTGACAACCAGTTTATTTTTCATTCTTCTTCTGACACCTATAGTATGGTCTGTAAGTCATTCTTGACATTTATTGCATGCTACCTTTCTTTGTCCACTAATCTCTATGTCTACATGTCTGTATGTGTTTGTAGCACTTTTATTCATTCATCAGGCTATTACTAGAACCATACTATGTGCCAGGCCCTTGGAAAACAAAACCAGAAGAGTCCTCTCATACACTCGAGGATTTCACAATCTGGATGGTTACTAAACATCCTAACAATTATAATGCCGTGCAATAAACACTGTGTGAGAGATGCCCAGGGTACCAGTGATGTGGAGGTGGGGCTGCAGGCAGGAAGGCCTCTTAGTAGATGTACAGCTGAGTCTCCAAAAATGTGTAGAGGCTGGCCAGGCAAAGCAGAGGAAAGTGCAATGAAGGACATTACAGACAGATGGACTAGCATATGCAAACAGTGTGGGAATGTGATGCGCCTGCACCCAACTGAAATGTCAGCTTTTGGGGTATAGGAACTGCACCCTCTCCTAGCACTTCATGCAATTCATTGCTAATAGTACAAATTCAATAAATATTTGATTAGTTGAGAAGGCAAATTGATTCCATAAACAATGTGGGATTTAAAAGTTAAGCCTTTCTAATTACAAAAGTAATTAGAAATTTCAAGTATGTATCTAAAATTCACGAAGCATGAGGGGTCTTCCGGAGAATTTACATATACAGCTGCCATAAAAAAGCTGATTTTACATCTGTTTAATGTTGAGTTTACTACCCCTTCCTGATCACAGCGCAACGAAAGCTAATTATGGCTATCACTGCCAGGTAGAGTATAAAAGGAAGAGGGCTGTTCCTAGTTGCAAATTTTATTTTCATAAAATATCAAGTGCATAAAAATGTTATCCCTGCAATATTTTTAAGTATTAAAAAGTTGAATCTAGCAAATAGTGCAAGCTATGACCACTTCAAAAGTAGAGAATTTGCATAACATTAGTTTGTAACAACTCCCTAGATATTCACTGGCATTAACAGAGTCATTAAAGGAAATGCAGGCTAAAATGAATGTATACCACTTACCTTCAGCTTCCTGCTGGAAAGGCAATATTTCCTTTTGTAAACAGATCTGCTGCTGCTTTTGTAAACAGATCTGCTGCTGCTGCTGAGATCGTGTTTGACCTGCTTCCAAGCCCCCAAGAACACATATACAAAGTTTTTAAAATAAGCATATAAAAATAATAACAGAAAAAGAGTGTGTGAGTCAAGTATTAGACTGGGAAGTCATGAGCCTTTGAACAATGCAAAAATAAACAAAAATGAAAAAGGTAATAAGAAAAATATTTGAGGAGCACGGTGCACAGGAAAAGCAAAACACCTGAAACTCAAAATTTTAGAGACAAACCCTGATCCCCGAGTATGTCACCGACCTTGAGCCAGGCATTTCCCCTTTACTCGGCTGAACTTACGTGTAAACTGGAGACAATACCACCTATGTCATGTCACAGGGCTACTCTGAAGAGTAAACGAGTAAATAGACTAACACAGCTAACACGATGGTCCTAGCTAGTGCCAAATTCTAGTGGAATCTGAATTTACAAGTTGTGATCTATATAAAATACCTAAATATGTCAAGTCAGTTTCATCCATTGATTCAATCAATCTTTTTGGATGACAATTCACCTGGGATTTCTTTGGCACCTACCCGTGCCCTATGCTGAGGGCCTTAACACATCGCATGTAACACTTCCAGCCACCCCTTGATGTAAGTGGGTATTTATTCCATTTTAAGGTAAGGAAACTGAGGCCCACAGGAAAAGTTTTTGTTTTTACTGTGTCTCTGCAGCTGCAATATGAAAATCTTTCTGGTCAAGTTCTTCATTCCTTAAATAGAAATATGAATCAGCTGCTAATTCTCTGCATAGTCGGCCAAAACACAGCCAGCGTCTCTTCGGTGAATTCATATGACACAGTTTCCTTATTTCAGTCACCCCTTTATGAAGCAAGTATTTACTATGTTGTAGGAAGAGTTTATTGTGCATAAGACACAAAACAAAGGTACAGAGAATCACAGGAAACGTATGCAGTAGACAGTAAGACCATGGAATAGGCTCTATCAGAGTAGTCTGGTGGCAGACAAATGGAATGGGGCGGGCAGCGACCAGAAAGAAGGAGAAGGCTTAGGAGGCCATGGCTACCAGGAAGGTTTGAGGCAACAGCTGCCAGCCTGGCAGACGCAAGAGACACACACAAGACTGTTTCTGAGCCTATGTGCAGAGGATGAACGAGAAAAATGAGTCAAGGATGACTTTGGGGTCAAGCAGCTAAGGAATTCAGGGAAGAGGGATGTTCTAGGCAGAATTTTAGGAAGACAAGGAGCAAATCCACAGGATCACAATGACATACAGGCAACACTGCAAATGCTCAGGAGAGCGCACCAGTGCAAAAGGCAAGCTATGTGATGGAGCTGTGGGGCGAGGTCAAGGCCAAAGACAGATCTGAGCTTCATCAGAGATCATTAAAACTATGAGTCACGGTCAACTCTCCAGGAGGAAGTAGTTAGAAGCAAACGAGCAGTTCAAGGACTGACCTCTAACATCACGAGGGGAAAGAAAGAAGAAAGGCCAATTTGATCAATTTTTCAGCATGTAATGGAATATACTTAAATGATATTAGATTTCAGATTATTTTAGGCCATATTAGATAATAAAGGACCATATTTTATTCTTGTTTTTCTGTCCCAGTAAAGGTTAAGTATCAATAAAGGAGAAGGCATATGCACTTTAGGTTCCAACCATTTTGAGAAGAATCCTATTCAGGGAAAGGAAATGGCTCAAAATGAAGTCTCTTGGACCAAACAGAGATATGAATAGTACATTTCCATTTACAACAATGTGTAAGATCTGCTTCCATCGGTGAGACCCTGGAAGTGCCCCCCCAAAAAAATCTCAAAACTTGTTTCTGCCTGCAACAATCACAATGTCCAAATTCATCCACTATTTTCCTCTTTCATCCTGCTTTTTGGAAGACGTTGAGAATACAGCGGTGGATAAAACAGACCATTCTCAGTTCCTATTGAGTTCATAGCCTAACTCCTGACAATTTGCATCCTGCCTTTCTTGCTTCCTATCCAAGGTAAACAGGATTGAACCTCAGTGACATTTAATTAACTTGCTTTTCTTATTGTCCTTTGGCTACGAACTTTTTACAGATGTAGGCTGAGCACTTGCTAACCAGCAGACGGAGGTCTTCTTTTAGATGAATTATATAGTAGCCAGAAAATGTGACAGATATGTGCTCAAGTGGTCCCACGTTTTAACCTGAGTAATTGGGTGGTTCCGGCTACCTCTCCAGTGGGCTGTATCAGCTGTCTACACTGTGAGGGGTTCGGCCTTCAAAGGCCGCTTAGTCTCTGACAAACTCCAATCAGAAGAATGAGAACATGGGAAGGAGAAGGATCCTTCGTTATCTCATCTCCTCTCCCCTTTTCCTTTCCTGTTTAACTCAAGAGAAATGAAGCATAAATGAAAGATAAACAAAAAATATATTTTTAAATTAAGAATAATAGTTAAAAAAAAACAAACAAACAAGCCCCAGAATGAGTGAAGGGTGAACTCTCCAAAATTGCTGTTGGTAGTAGATTTACTGAAGCTAATGAATATATTCAGGAAAACAAAGCTTGAGAATAAGGATGTCAACTCTGCCCACCCTCGTAGGTGGCAGTAATGGGCACACAGGGTTGTTTTCATGTCTAAGTCATTTCCATGCCTGTGGTTTGAGTCAATCTCAAACACCTACGGGGACCAGGTGGGTAACTAACCTGCGTGACATGGGCTGAGTATGAGTAGCAGATATGGACACATGCTAGAAAATAGAAGTCTTGTCCATAGGTAGTAGCAGAAGGAATGCCAACTGGATGGCTCAAGAAAAACCAGAAATCTGGATTTTTATGTGAAATCATCTGATTTAAAAAATATTGTCAGGACACCTGGATGGCTCAGTGGTTGAGCATCTGCCTTAGGCTCAGAGCATGATCCTGGAGACCCAGGATTGAGTCCCACATCAGGCTCCCGGCATGGAGCCTGCTTCTCCTTCCGCCTGTGTCTCTGCCTCTCTCTCTCTCTCTCTCTGTGTCTCTCATGAATAAATAAATAAATAAAATCTTTAAAAATAAAAATATTGTCAATGAATTAAAAAATTGTCACTAACTTATAATCTCTGGTCTAAGGCAGGTTTGGTGTGTTTGTACAGAAATATGGAATCCATGGCAGATTGATAAACAAACAGTATTAACCTTAATAAACATTATATAACCAGCGCAAAGGACTCAAGAATGTTGAAACAACCTGATGGGGAGGCACACGGTGATAATGGAAGTGAAAAGAGAGACAATTAAAAGACCTAATAGTAAAAGAAAAAAAAAAGACCTAATAGTGGTGAGAAAATAATGACTATTACTGTACATACGGAATAAATGGCTTGACAGTAAAAATGATACTGAAAGGTTGGTAATGAATCATGCAAGGTGTTGACATGAACGTGACCTACCTTAGCATCGCTGTTGGCATTGTAATCAGCTGGAGACAAGGGGACAATCTTTGATGTGGTAAATACTGGATGCCTAACATTAATCTGAAGAAGCCTGGGAATCTGAGTAATTAATATACCCTGGAAAATTGCTGCCAAAAGTTGTTGCAAGGCCCAGGACCATTCCATTGGTTCAAAGCCTATTATTGCACTAAAATCTGAAGTTCTAGTGCAGGTTCATGCTTCATGCATCCATCCATTCATTCTTCAACAAATACTTATTGAGCACTTACCATGTGTCAGGTATAATCAGAGGCATGCGAGATACAGTCGTGCATGAATCAGACAAAAGTTCCTGACCTGTTGTAGAGCACATCCTACCCAGGAGATGCAGACAATATACAAGATAACAAAGTGTACAATATATTAGAAAGTGATAAGTCTTAGGAAGAAAAAAAATGAAACCACGGAGGGGGAACAGAAGTGTGTGTGTGCATAGTATGTGTGAGTCCTTTAGGCAGAGAAGGGCGATATGGGCTTGAAATTCTCAATCAGGCCATCAGGCAACGTCTTACTGAGAAAGGGACATTTGAGTTGAAACATGAAAGAAGTGGGTGCTGAGGGTGAGGAGTGGAAGCAGAGTAAGCCCTACAGATTCTGGGCTAAGATTCAAGGCAGAAGGAACAAGGGCAAAGGTCCTGAGGGGAAGGTGCACCTGCCGTTTGCAAGGCCAATGTGATGAGACAGAGATGGAGAGGTAAAGTAGCAGCAGATGAGGTCAGAAGGGCCTGATCTCATGGGGGGTCGACTCCTATCCTAAGTGGTCTAAGAAATCACTGCAGGGGAGGAAATCTCCTGATTAAACAAAAGGAGAGAAAGCTGGGGGCAGTAAGACCAGGGGGAGGCTGTTGCAATAATCTCTGAGAGACAGGGTGGCTTGGACTAAGGTCTTAGCAGTGGAGATGACAAGAAGTCATCTGATTCTGGGTGTGTTTTGACAGTATTTGCTGACAGATTCTTTGCGGCACATGAAAAAGTGAAGAGTCAATAGCCTGAGCCATGGGAAGTCTGCATTAACCAGTGTGGAAAGACTGGACAGGAGCAGCCTGGGGTGGGTGGAGGGTGGAAGGTGAATTGTACGAGCTCCGTTTTAGCCCTGTTAGGGACCCAGTTAGGAGATTTCAGGGGGTCAGTGGCCTGCCGTGTCTGGAGGCCCACGCTGTAGGGTTAGGTTTGAGGTCAGCAGCATGTGGATGGTTTTTAAAGCCGTGCGATTGGATGAGACCACCCAGAGAACCAATACGGAGAAAGGAGAGAAGAGATCCAAGCTCTGAGCTTTGAGGCACTCCAACATACCTGGGTAGGCAAATGAAGAGGGTCCAGCAGGTTGTACTAAGAAGGAACTCTCAGAGGGATAGGAAATAAAGCAGGTGCCTGGGATGACCTAGAGGCCTAGTCAAGAGATCGCAAGCTGGGAAGAGGGATCAGTCCCTGAAACGCTGCTGCTAGTCCTAAGATAAGGGTAGAGAACTGACCACTGAAGCACAGAGGTCATCAGTAACCACGTAAGGACAGTTTGGGGCAGAGGTGGGGCCAAAGTCCCGCTGGACTCCTTCCTCAAAAGAATGGGAGGGAAGAAACTGGAGACGGCGACGATAAATTTCAAGAGATTTATTACAAAGGAAGAAAAGAAATGTAGTGGAAGCTGGCTCAAGGGAGCTGGCTCAAAAAAAAATCTTTTTTAAAGATTTTATTTATTTATGAGAGCGAGAGAGCGAGAGAACACAGAGGGAGAGGGACAAGCAGCCTCTGCGCTGAGCATGGACCCTGACATGGGGCTGGATCTCAGGACCCTGAGCTCATGACCTGAACCAAAACCAAGAGTCAGACACTTAACCGACTGGGCCACCCAGGTGCCCCTCATGTGTCATTTTTAAAATGGGAGAAATAACAGTAAGTTTCTATGATTCTGGAATTTCCTACCAGAGAGAGAGGGAAAAACTGTGCCTGGTGGGTCAGTTGATCATGAGCTGCCTTCAGCTCAGGTCATGATCTCAGGATCCTGGATGTTAACATCTAATACAACCACAGTACAAGTGGCAACAACAGGAAGTTAGCATTGATCCACCACTATTAACTAAACTACAGACCTTTTTCAAATTTAGCATATTGTCCTATTAATGTTCTTTTTCCGGACTAAGAACCCATCCACGATCCCATATTCCATTTAGGTGTGATGTCCCCTTCATCTCCTGAACCCGGGATACTTCCTCTGTCTTTCAACACCTCAACACTTTGGAAAAAGTTAGTCATAGAATGTCCCATCCCTTGTTTGGGCTTGTCTGTCTCCTCACCCTTTAAATCAGGTCTAGGGACACCTGGGGGACTCAGTGGTTGAGCATCTGCCTTTGGCTCAGATTGTGGTCCTGGAGTCCCACATCGGGCTCCCTGCATGGGGCCTGCTCCTCCTTCTGCCTGTGTGTCTGCCTCTCTCTGTGTCTCTCAATAAATAAATTAAAATAATTTTTTTTAAAGTATGAATTCCTTTGGGGATCCCTGGGTGGCTCAGCAGTTTGGGGCCTGCCTTCAGCCCAGGGCGTGATCCTGGAGTCCCAGGACCAAGTCCCACGTTGGGCTCCCTGCATCGAGCCTGCTTCTCCCTCTGCCTGTGTCTCTGCCTCTCTCTCTCTCTGTCTCTCATGAATAAATAAATTTTAAAATCTTTTTTAAAAAAACAAATAAACCAGATTTGTATTTTTGGGCAGTAATACCTCATAAGCGACAGGTCCTTTTTGATGCATCATATCACGGAGCACCTGATGTCCACCACGGTCCTCCACTGTGAAGCTACAGTCTTATTCCCCTTTGTAATGAATAATTAGGTGGTCGTGAACTCAAAATACAAGCATTCTGCATGGCTTTTCTCCCACCCTGCTCATCTCCACCGGCGCAGGTACCGAGTAGGTGGAGAACTCATTTAATATTTTGGTCTATCGAGTCAGTACCTTAGCTAAGGTATAACCTAAAACCGTTGCCAATATCATCGAAGAGAAAGCTTAACTGCTTCAGCAGATTTTCAATGTAGACCAAGACAATCAATTATAGAAGAGGATGCTTGACGATCTCAAAGGAGAAAAACAGCCCCGATTTTAATCACTGATTAATTTATCCCGGTCTTTTGTGGAAATCCTTCTGTGTTCCTCTGGAAAATGCTTAAATCAAATCCTGTCCCTCTTGACCTACAGACAAGTGTACCTGAAAACAGTCTTCTGAAATATAAGCTGTATGTGCAAATCTAGAGCCCGGAGTGATGATATTGGGAGATGGGGCCTTTGGGAGGTGATTGGGTCATGAGGGTGGAGCCCCCATGAGAGAGATTAGTGCTCTTCTGAAAGGGGGCCCAGCGAGCTCCCTTGCTCCTTCTACTTTCCTGGCCAGGATGTGGATTTTCTGGTTTCAATATTATGCAGGGTGTTTTGTTTCAGTTCTCTGCCTGCTGCAGACTAGAGAGCTCTCTCCCACTTCCCAGGTAGACGGTACAACCCCAATGCCTCGCCCCTGAAAGCCCATGTCCAAATCGAATACCTCTGTGGAACCACCATGGCTTCACCCTCAGCTGACTTCCCTGCAGTGAGTTATTTTTCTTTCCAACACCAGGATTTCCCTTTCTGTCCATCATCTCAGCTACGTATTTCATCTGACATCTCTATTTGGGATGGGTAGGAGGCTGTCCACCTCCGCACTGGCAGCCACCTAAACTGGGATTCCTAGCATCGATTTCTAACCAATTCAACTACACGTGCTCACGTATAAAATAACTTTGTGACTGTTCATATAATACACCTATGTAGGCATGCACACAATACACGTATAAATATGTGTTTTATGACTGTTCGTACCATATACGTATGGATATATAAGGTACCTGTATATGGATGTATTTTTTTAAGAGCACAAGTCCCATTTTAGTGTAATTTAGCAACAAAGTCCCTGTTACATACAATTATAATAATAATGGTCATGGTGTGACATTTCCTTTATACTATTAGGTTCTGAATTGCTGTTGAGAAAAAAATAAAAAGTTGACATTTCCTGAGCATTTACTCCAGGCTCCGTGTTAAAGCACTTCGAGGACATTCTTGTTTAATTTTCACAGCTCTTTATGGGGTAGGTGCTATACTGTCCCAATTTTACAGATGTAGCTATTAAGGCTTAAAGGGTCGAGTAATTTGACCAAAATTCATACAGCTCGTAAATGGTGGGGCCTGTACTCAAACCATGTCTGTTTGGCTTTAGGGCCCAAATATGTAACCACTTGACCTCTCATCTTAAACAGCCAAGTTAGGCAAACTGGGTATAGTAGATGTCCATAATATACAAAAATCCCTTAAAAATCATTAGGACGGAACAATAAACACTACAATGTAAAAATAAGCAAGAGACTAGGTTAAGTTATTTATAATAGATTATACTTGGTAATAAACAGAGAAATAAGATGTTTAAACTCATTAATAATCAAACACAAATTAAAATAAGATGTTATTTTCTACCTGTAAGAATAACTAAGATTAAAAAGTGATTAATTCTCAGGACAAATTAGCTCCCATGGAGGGAAATAAACACGCACAGCAGGTGGACCTTAAACCAGGATTTCTAGAAGACAAATAGGGGATATTTTATCAAAAAGCTTTAAAATGCTTATGCCAGGGGTGCCTGGGTAGCTCAGCTCAGGTCAGGATCTCGGGGTCTCGGGATCAAGCCCCGTGTCTGGCTCCGCACACTCACTGGGGAGGCTGTTTGTTTCTCTCCCTCTCCCTCTGCCCTCCCCCAGGCCCGACTCATGATCTCTTTGTCTCAAATAAATAAACCTTTTAGAAAGATCATAAAATAAATAAAATAAAAAGCTTACGTCACATGGAAAAAAGTTCTCATATTTTTGAAAGAAACAATAAGGTTATGAAGTAGCAATGAAACATTATTTTTAAATTAAAATACATATATGTGTACATATGTATATTTGTATGTATAGAATTTTTTAAAAAATAAATATGTTATATCAACATATTGACAATTGTTATGCCTTTATGAAAAGGATTGCAGGGAATTTTTGGGTTTTTTGTTTATATGTATAATTGATTTTCCTACAACACACATGTATTAGTTTCAGACCCCTAATTCAGTATTTCTTAAAAATACTCGGGCAAATTGAAAATGCAAGGTTCTGAGCCTGTACGGTCAAAGGCTGGATTGGAAAGATAAAGTGGGTCTATAAATAAGGTCCCATAGGATGTCTAAGATAAAATAAATGAAAAAAACTAAGTCACCAAATAATATGGACAATGTAATCTCGTTACTTAAAAATTATATATAATTATATATTATAAATGATTTAATATGTGAATTTGTAAATATTTATTATATATTATATATTAATTAATTATATAGTAATTGCATTATATGATAAATATAGTGGTTTGGGGAGAAGATAGGAAAGACATTTACTGGGATGCCTGAGTGGCTCAGCAGTTGAGCATCTGCCTTCAGCTCAGGGTGAGATCCTGGGATCCAGGACTGGATCCCGCATTGGGCTCCCTGCAAGGAGCTTGCTTCTCCCTCTGCCTGTGTCTGCCTCTCTCTCATGAATGAATAAATAGATCTTTAAAAAAAGAAAAAGAAAAGACATTTACTTTCTATACTTTTCTATTACTTTTTCCAATAAATATTAATTACTTTGATATTAAAATCCTCAATTAAAAATAAGGAAGTTGAAGGAAAAGCTGATCGAAATCCATAAAGCAAACTTTTTTTTTTTTTACATTCGATTATGGAAAAACCAAACTCAGTGTTAACACCAAGCTTAACAGATATTATTTTTTTAAGATTTTATTTATTTATTCCTGAGAGACACAGAGAGAGAGAGGCAGAGACACAGGCAGAGGGAGAAGCAGGCTCCATGCAGGGAGCCTGAAGTGGGACTCGATCCCAGGACCCTAGCTAGGGTCAAGACCTGAGCCGAAGGCAGATGCTCAACCACTGAACCACCCAGACGTCCCTAGATATTATTAAATAGCAAATAAAATTACTCAGTCTAGTACTCAAAAGTCAAATATATTTATAGGCATTTTTACTCCAAGACTGGTCCATGTGGGAAACGTCCAGATATTCAATAATTATTTAGCCACACCTAACGGTTATTGATCAATGACTGCTCATGAATGGAAATTCATGAATGGAGACAGGATCTTGATCCTATTTCTCATTAGGGCTCTGTGACCTGGTACCAACTTCCTGTGCTTGACCATGACTCTACCCAGTGTTGGTCCCTTGTATTTCAGATGAGTGCTATGTGGCACCTGGAAGAAAGGTGCCTGCCAGATGGATCTAGGGACCCCGTGCTGTCCTGGGGGACCTCAGCCAGCCCAGGCTGCCGAGGGACAGACATTCTTGGGAATGGGCCCATCCTTCTCCTCCCTGCCCCTGACACTCCCGTCCTCCCCTTGCCCTACTCCTGCCCTCTGCCCCTTGGTGGCCTTGCTGGGCCTGAGTCCTCTGACACAGTGGATGCTCCTGGCCTCTTGGCCACAAGTCGCCCATGACGGGGATGCTGAACCACTGCTGCCCTTCTCCAGCCTTGGGGGCCTGAGTACGCTGCACCTGGACCTCCTGACACCCCTGGAGGCCTCCGGCTCGTCCCTCAGGTTCCTGAGGCCCAGGGTGGCCTCACTTCCCATTCCCAGCCAACCCCAGGGGGCATGCAGAGGTATCTTGTTGGTATGGGAGGCACCGGCCTCCCCTTTTGGGGTCAGGTGCCTCCCTGTCCCACTGTGTGCCAGGCAGACTGACTTGGCAGGGCCAAGAGTTACCTTTGCCCGGTTGCGAGCCCAGGACTGAGCGATGGCGGGGGGCTGAGCCAGCCACGTGGTGCTTGGCCGTCCAAGGGCTACCATTTTGCCCATTGCCCCTACGTGTGTGCTATGGTTCCCTTACTTGTTCTTACGAGAAAGGTGTCTGTTTGTCTTTGTGCGGATGTTTCAAAGGGACAGAGGTCATTCGCGAGAGGTCTGGGGAGGTACAGGCCTTCCTCCCATTTCAGCAAGAGCCCTTCCCGTATCCTCCAGCCAGCCCATGTCAACAACTCATGGAAAAGTCTGGCCTCTTAAAATCCACACGTCCACTAACTGTACGACGTCCTGACAGCATTTGAGGCTCCAACACGTCTTCGCCTTATGGAAAACACTTCATTTCCAAAATGAGGACCCGTATAGAATAAGAATAAGAATAAGAATAAGGACCCGTAAGTGAGGTGCCTTAAGAATGATACGTATTAGGAAACACTCAGGGCCAAGTCTAGGGCTCAGGTGTGGATCTGAAAAGCACACTGCTCCAATTCATCGCAGAGGCTCGTTTTACAGTAGATTAGCAAAACCGGCCTTTCTGGTTCCTAACCCCATAATCTCTGCTAAGCAAACGGTGGCAAACCAGGATCCACCTGCAGCCACTGCGGCCCATCACTTCGGCTCCTCACTGACCCCACTCGTGCCATCTCTTCACCACTGGGGACACCACGTGTCCCACGGCTACGTACTTAGAATAACCAGACTGAGGGTGCAGGATGAGATGCCCTTTCTCCTCCCAAGCAGGATCACTTGGGCAAAGTGATACACCAAGTGACAAATCCACTGGAAGCAATCCTTTTTTAATGCCACGACTCCGGGTTCGGGAAATGGGGGTCAAGGAAGAAGGGAATGTTCCAGTTTCCTTAGCTTCTGCCAAAAGGAGTGGTGACCCGAGGGACCTTCTTATGGGTCTGATTCTGGGTAGGTTGGTAAGTGAAGGGGTGCATGGGGGTCCTGAGCACAAGGAAGGGACCCCCACCAGCAACGGCGTGCAAGTTTCCATGGCTTAGAGCAAGGCACCATCCAACGAGAAGCAGGAGCACAGGCTGTCTCAGCTTGTTTGGTGGTTTGCATGCAAATTGCTTGTAGTTAAGAACTTTTTCTTTAGGGGCACCCGGGTGGCCGCTGAGCATCTGCCTTGGGCTCAGGTCACGATCCTGGGTTCCCAGGATTGAGCCCTGCAAGAGGCTCCCCGGGGGGAGCCTGCTTCTCCCTCTGCCCATGTCTCTATGTCTCTGCCTAGGTCTCTGCCCCTCTCTTTGTGTCTCTCCTGAACAAATAAATACAATCTTAAAAAAAAGAAAAAAAGAAAAAACAAGCTTCTTTAAAGCAAGCCTTACGCAGAGCCATGTTAATACGTCAAACAGATCAAAGTGTCGGTGTCCTGCCTGGATCTGCAGGGGAGGGAAGAGTAAAGGACCACAACCCGTCTTGCCCGTAGCTCACAAACAGAGCCGCACACCGCGTGCCTCGTTCCCTTGGAGGGTATCACTACACCTGGCACCACCGACGGAAGAAATGAAGCAACTGTCCCCGTGCCACCAAGGCAGGCCATGACCTGGGACAGGCCGAGGAGGAGCTAAGAAGGGGCAGCCAGGGATTTGAACCCATGTCTGGAACTTCCTCATTTCGACCCTCATCAAGTCTCTGACATCAAAACACAAAGGTGGGGGGCTCGGATTGTCGTGGATCCCCAAGGGCTGTCAAGAGCACGCTAATCCCATGTGTGACGCTGAGGCCACCGCATCCAGCTGTGCTGTAGGGTGTGCGAGCTCCTCATCTACACAGGGAAGGGGATGCACCCACCGCACTCTCCCCTCCCCTGGTCCCCACACGCACACCCGTTTAGCCCCGTGACGCTTAAGAATAAAGCACACACGCTTAGTCCGGGGCGTGAGCAGAGAGCAGAACGATGCGGTTTGGAGGGCAAGGCCACTGACTGCATCGGCTGCTGCAGGTCACCGCTGCCACGCCTCGGAAGGAAGCGTGGCATCACCGAGCATTGCAGCTCACCTTTGCTCCGAAGGCTACAGGTCTTCTTGGGAGACTACACACAGGGCGTGCAGCGCACCCACCTTACACGCTTAGGACTAAATCCCCGCCGGTTGCAAGGACTCAGGAGATGAACGTGCACAGGAGAAAGCGCCTGGGAAGGATTAGGCGCTTCCAGAACGCTCTGCCCTCTACCATTGGGAGGAGGGGCGCATTGCAGCCCTTGTGCCTTTTCCACCTTTGCCAGGCTCTCCAGCCAGCTGGCCCGGCGGGTGCTGAGCACAAGGCGGCTTTCATCCTTGGGTCACCCGGCCAGACCCACCATGGACTCGGTCCAGTGCAATCAATGCTGGCGGAGCTCGCAGACCTGACTCACGTGGAGGACGAATCACGGTCTCCTCGCTTACATCACTCACTCGGACCCTTCGGGTCCCAGCAGTTCCTCTGCAGCCCGGGGTGGGGGTGTGTGTGTGTATCAGGCTCTGCAACAGACCGTAGGACCTGGCTAGAGCATGCACCTGTTTTACAATCTGAGCTGCAGGCTTCCTTCTCTGCCTTGAGGGGGACAGTAGCAAACTAGGTGTGCTATTTTATGAACAAATGCCCAGGATTCACACAGCATTTGTTGATGACATTGTTGATGACAGTAGATCGTCGGGGATCCCTGGGTGGCTCAGCGGTTTAGCGCCTGCCTTCAGCCCAGGGCGTGATCCTGGAGTCCCAGGACCAAGTCCCACGTCGGGCTCCCTGCATGGAGCCTGCTTCTCCTTCTGCCTCTCTGTGTCTCTCATGAATAAATAAATAAAAATTTAAAAAAAGATAATAGATCATCAACTATTATCACAGAAAGCAGGGACAATGCAGCCAGGACAGCTGGGCCATTTGTCTTCTAACAATTAGCCTCTAATGAGGCCTCGTCTGTGTGCATTACCAAATTAAATTCTAGACGCAGATGATTGCCTTAGATCCTAATACCTGGAGTTAGGTCCCACTTTACCCCAATTTCACAGGTGAGGAAACCACAGGGGCTTAGAGAAGTCAGCAGCTGGTCCAAGGGCAGAGAACTAAGAAGGGGCAGCCAGGGATTTGAACCCCGCTGAGCTGAGCTGAGCTGTGTTCTGCTGCCTTTGGTGGAAATTTGACGCAGGTTCTAGAATGTTCAATTAGCATGATAATTGTAGAGAAGATAAAACAAAACCAAGGCTTAGAACAGTGCCTCCCTCAGAATAAGTAACCGACATTGACATTTCCTGACATTTCCGTCATCCACAGCACCAAAGGCAATGTTGCTCAGTCAACCTAACGTTAAGGAAACAAATATTATTTACCTTTTTTTGGTGAAGGACATAGTCACAGAATATATACACAGATATCTACTATCTGCTGGGTGCGGACAGTCTAAAACCATCACTGAAGCAAATACACAATTGTTTCCAAGTATTGGGGGTAGTGTGAATAAATAACACTATTCTACCCAAACAACATAATAAAAAAAAAGTTTAAAAATTTTAAAAACCTCAAGTAGATATAATTATAGATAAAGCCTTTGCAAATGATTTAAAATTTAATTTCAATGTCTAAAATTATAAATCCTCACACCATTTTAAGTTTTAATAAAGTTTAAAGTTTGGCACCTACAAAGTACTTTATGCATAGCAGGTTTCCAACAAATCATTCTGGAATAAATGAGTGAATTCATGAATATGCTTTTAGAAACAGACACTATCCTTTCATTACATTTAGGATTTTTTTTTTTTTAATTCTATGATTCAAGTTGTGTGATAGTTTCTTATTAATGATTTTTAAATCATTTCTTTAGTAATGATTTTTTAAATTTTTATTTTAAAAAATATTTTATTTTTATTTATTTGAGAGAGAGAGAGAGAGCGAGAGCGCGTGCAAGCACAAGAAGATGGGGGAGGGGCACAAGCAGACTTCCCACTGAACAGGGAGCCCGATGCAGATGTAGGGTCTTGATCCCAGGACTCCGTGATCATGACCCGAGCCGAAGGGAGACACTTAACCGACTGGGCCACCCAGGCACCTCTAATTTTTTTTTTTTTTTAAGAGACTCTTAGGATCAATCTCTACTTCAAATAAAGGAAATAACTATCATCCTGAAAGACAAAAAGAAACAACTAAGTATCTGGCCAGAAATAATTAAAATAGTTAAGAACAGAGATGAAATTTTCAGATATGAGAGGTAAAAAGAAAAGCAGCTTCAAAACATCTTTATTTACATTTAAGAAAATATAAAACTGTTCTCTATGCAGCAAAATGAAAACACACGAAATAGATGTATATACATTTAAGCCACATGACTGGTGAAGAGTAAAGACATTCCCCAGTACTGTATATATAACTGAATAGATAAACTCAGACCAAGAAAATGTCTCTTTCTCGAAAGTATTTCGGTACCCTGGGTTACTGTGGGCACTCAGTAGTTTAACCACTGTGCACTCAAAAACAACTCTTCATTTTAAAAAAGGACTTCTAAAAATCTAATTATAAGCATAAGGATACAGATTACTGCAGTTATTTCTATACAGTAAAATGTTCGATTGAATCTACACTGATTAAACTGCTCAGTACACCTGTTATGCTTAAAAGGAAAATAAAGGAGAGAGGGATATTGGAAAATAGTAAAGATTTCTAGTAACAGTCTCTACACCTTTGCAGCAGAGGCGAATCTGAGGTTCCCCCATGTATTCCCCCACGCATTAGGAAAATCAATAGCATTACCTGCGGGGTGCCTAGGGTTGCTTTTGCATAAGCTTTTATCTCAGTTTAGCAACATTAAAAAAAAAAAAAGCACAGAAACACAAGATATATATGACCTTGGCTCACCACTACCTGGGCCTCCTTAATACAATCTGCTAAAAGAGTGAGAAAGGGTGGTGGTTCCCTTCCGCAAGCTTCCTCACATGGTGCTGCCAAACTGCAAAGCTAATGGGACAAATAGGCTGACGCTACGTCATAGGTAAGAAAGACCCTTAAAATCAAAGATGGAGCTGCAGTACTTAAAGGGTCACGATTTTTTTTAAAAGGAAAAAAAATTGAGGTAGTAAAAAAAATTAATAAATAGTAAAATAAAATAGTAAATAGTAAAAAATTAATAAAAATAGTAAAAAAATTAATAAATAATAATCGTAAAAAAATCTAAATTGAATGCAATCTGGGCTTTCTAAATCCAGCCTGCATTTGTACATCATGTCCATGTTAAACAGCCCAGGGTTCAGCCTAGGACTTGCCAGAAAAAAATCTGCAGGGACTGAAGCCTGGTGTCTGACTCCATTTGTGACAAAGCATTAAAAAAAAAAAAAACTATTGATGAGCACATGGCCTTGCCTGTGACCATGCAATCCTAAGTGAACATTTTAAAGGCCAGGCATTGGTCAGTAAAACTGAATTTCAGTGGCTCTAGTGGTTCCAACAACTTTTAGGAGCACAGGCACCGGACTCAATTTAAACATCGGAATGCAGATTTATGTATGTGAGATATGCATTTTACGCCTAAAATCATGAACGGTTTTTTTTCAGACTTACAAAAAAAAATTCACAACGAATATTATTTGAGACAAAACCTAGCAACCGGATCCGCCTATTGCTGTCAACTTTCTGGTCTTTCTGAGAGGCTAATCAACCTATGGAGTAGACGCAGGGCAAAGTGGAATAACCAACCTCCTGGCAGCCGCCACAGACTCACTGGGACACAATGATCTACAAGGAAAAAGAAACCACGTGCTAATTATGCTAAAAAAAAAAAAAAAAAAAAAAAAAAAAACCAAGGTGCATATTTCCCAGAGTCTGATGCAACACTCATACTTTCCCACTTTTTTTCATGGACTGTTTTTAAAATGCATGCATGCTCCTAAGGGGTAAGAAAGGGAAGGCTTGGTTAGGCTTGAAGGCTTAAAAGATCCCCAAAGCTAGATTTATGCAGGAGACTCTCCTCTCCCAACACCTGTTACTAAAGTTCCTACACTTGTACTTAAGAAAAAAGCTAGACCGGGAGGAAGCTCCATCTGCTCCCCCTTCTGAGCTGGGCTTTACCCACCGAGCTGCTGGGGTCTCCGCCTCGCACTCTGCCCCCTCAAGCCTTCCGAGAAGCACGCACCTCCGTGCAAACCGACGATGCACCGAGCGCGGACCCACAGGTGCACCGACACCTGCACGCAGACCAGCGATCGCCCAAACCACGGGCTTCCCTCCAAGCCCGCCTGCGCCCTGCACGTCCGGGTGCCCCCCCAGGTTCTCCCCACCCAGGAACCTGGAAGGAAGGGCCAGAGAGACAAAAACAGTCTGCACTAAAGGAAGAGAAAGGAAACACAAGCCCGGCCTCTCGGGGGGCTCGGCAGACTCAGCCACGGGACCCCGCTGCGCCCAGGTGCAGCCTGAACGGACGCCAGCCCGGACCCCAGCTAGGACGTCCTGTCATCCAGAGGCGTAAGCAGGTAACAGGGGTCCTCGTCACCAAGAAGGAGAATAGGAATAACGATTGTCACCACGGGGATCCGTACAGCAGCGGCGCGCGGCGCGGACCTCTCCTCCAGCCCCGCCGCCCGCAGCCTCGCCCCGCAGCACGACTCCGCCGCCAGGCCGGGCCCGGGATGCGCGCGCCCGCCGACCCTCCGCGCGCACGCGCCCCGCCCGGCCCCGCCCTCCCCGTGCTCTCTTCCAGCGCAGGCCCCGCCCACCGGCCCGGCCCCGCCCTCCCCCGAGCGCCGGCCCCGCCCACTCTCGAGCGCCGGCCTCGCCCTCCCCTGATCTCCCCTCGAGCGCCTGCTACGCCCGGGCTTGGCCACCCCACCCCGGCTCCCGGCCCCGCCCTCCCTCGAGCGCCGGCTCCACCGTCCCCTCTCCCCTCGAACTCTTGCCACGCCCGTCGGCCTCCCCTCGAGCGCCGGCCCCGCCTCCCCTAGTCTCCCCTCGAGCGTAGGCCCCGCCCACCCCGCCCGGCCCCGCCTCCCCTAGTCTCCCCTCGAGCGTAGGCCCCGCCCACCCGCCCGGCCCCGCCCTCCCCCGCTCGGCCCCGCCTCCCCTAGTCTCCCCTCGAGCGTAGGCCCCGCCCACCCCGCTCTGTCCCGCCCGGCCCCGCCGCCCCTGGTCGCCCCTCAAGCACCGGCCCCGCCCCCCTGCTCGGCCCCGCCCACCCCGCCCGGCCCCGCCTCCCCTAGTCTCCCCTCGAGCATAGGCCCCGCCCACCCGCCCGGCCCCGCCCTCCCCCGCTCGGCCCCGCCTCCCCTAGTCTCCCCTCGAGCGTAGGCCCCGCCCACCCCGCTCTGTCCCGCCCGGCCCCGCCGCCCCTGGTCGCCCCTCAAGCACCGGCCCCGCCCCCCTGCTCGGCCCCGCCCACCCCGCCCGGCCCCGCCTCCCCTAGTCTCCCCTCGAGCATAGGCCCCGCCCACCCGCCCGGCCCCGCCCTCCCCCGCTCGGCCCCGCCTCCCCTAGTCTCCCCTCGAGCGTAGGCCCCGCCCACCCCGCTCTGTCCCGCCCGGCCCCGCCGCCCCTGGTCGCCCCTCGAGCACCGGCCCCGCCCCCCTGCTCGGCCCCGCCCACCCCGCTCGGCCCCGCCCTCCCTCGAGCGCAGGCCCCGCCCGCCCCGCCCCGCCCTCCCCTGAGCGCGGGCCAGGCCCGCGGGCGGCGCAGCGTCACCGGCTGCCGGTTGCTCTGGGCCGGTCTCCTCCGCCTCTGGCCGCGCGCCGCCAGGGGACCGGGGTAACCTAGGTGCTTACTCTGCGGACAGCACCCTGCGGGAAGGCCCGCAACCTCCCTTGACCTTTATATTCACCTCGCTGCCTAAATTCCGAGGACACGATGAAAAGAGGAAAAGCCAGTTATTCTGAGAAGCAGTGATCGCCTTAAGGACTAGTGTAGGATTCCAGCCGATCTCCGATACTTCGGGAGGAAAATTGCCAGCGTCTAGTGGACGAACAGGGAGGGACCACACCTTGAGCGCTTGTGTGCAAAGTTATCTTTGGGGGAATAAAACGGCCCCAAGCATCTATGCGAGGCCAGAGCATTCCTTCTGGACTGTCCGCCGAATAGTGGTGTGCTGGGCACTTTGATGCTGCCCTGAGCATAGTTTTTTTTTGGGGGGGGGGTGTTCCATCTTCTGGAATCACTTCTAAATAGTCCTAATTGGAACAGAGATCCTGGAAAATCTCATTATATTAAAGATCATCTTATTTTTTGATTAAATAGTGTAACCCAACTAGTCGTGGTTGAACTTTAAAACAAGTCATTATTACAGAAAGAAAACAACTTACTTGTGAATACTTAGATATTGTGGGTCTCGAGAGGCTATCATTCTTTTCCCAAATATGTAAAATGATCACATTTTGAAGGAAGAGAAAAAAAAAGAGTGTTATTTCTACTGTTCTGGGAAATCAGTATTTACTAGATGATGAGACAGTAGCCGACTGAACGTTTTGCTAACGTGGGAAATTTTAGGATGATCCTGATTGGTAATCGTATATGTATTTTAAAATTCTGTGTTAAGAACCTGAATTTTATCTAGCTTCTTTCTAGAAGTTTTAAATAATTTTTTTTCCCTTATCCTCTCTCTTATAGGAATTCTGCTTGGACTCAGTACAGTATTAGCACAGAAAGATTTTCACTAAGATGTAATCTAGATTCAAATGAATGATTTTCCCGCAATAATCCAAACACACTCAAAACGTTTTCAATTCTCACTTAGCCAATAGCTGTGAAAAAGAGCGCTTGCTGTCAATTAAAATGCAAAACCACCCACAACTACTTCGAAGACCTTTACCTCCCAAACTCCCTAAACTGCCTTTAAGTAAGAAGAAAGTCCCTACAGGTATGTGTAATTAATCAGATGTGTTATTAAGCTTATTTATTTTTCATAGGAATTTCTCAACTTGCACAGTTCAGAATCACAATCGTGAAAAAGACCCTCGCTAATAACCAGTAATGTTACAAATGTTTGTTGGGGGTGCTAACCTCCGATTCAGTTCTACAGGTACAGTTGATCCTCATTGTCTATGGATCCTATAGGTGCAGGTTTACCTAACTGCTCAAATGATTTCTAACCCCCAAAGCGGTACCTTGTGCTGAACTTTGTCTTTCTAACCCAAGGATAGATCAGAAACAACACTTCAGAGCCCTAGAGAGAGTTCTTTCTCCCTTTTTTATAATAGATGAGACTGTCAGGAGGAGAGTCTTACACATGGTGACTCTCGGTCATCAGTGGGTGCATATGTTCTGGGCGGCAAAGACCCAGATTCCCAGCTGATGGCCAGGGAGGGATGTGCGCTGCCTTCTTGTTTCAGCTCTCATCCTGTAAACAACAGCCCTTTGCTCCGTCTGTCTTCATTCTTTTTTCTCAGTGCCACATTTTAAAAATGTTTGTGCTTTTCGTTGGTGTTTCTGCTGTCTAAAACAGTGCTCAAGGGCTGTCTGGTGTTCCCAAGCAGCAGAAGACTGTGCTGTGACTTACAGACGAGAACATATGTGTTGGTTAAGCTTCCTTCAGGCATGAGTTACAGTGCTGTTGGCTGTTTGTTCAGTATTAATGAATCAACGATATAAAAGTGTCTTTAAATAGAAATACATATAAAAGATTATGTATTGATTGGTTGCTGATTCTGTTGAGACCAAAGGCTTAGAGGAAACGAACCCTATTAGTTTCCAATTTTTCCTAGAAGCCATGGCACAGTATTGGATAATTTTAGCGCTCACAGATTTTTATAGAACAGAACTGTCATGGAAAACAAGAATTGACCATATTTCTGAGCCCAGTGGTAGGAATGGGGGGCGGGGGTGTAATAGTAGGCAAAAGAGACCTTATCCATCCTTTTCTTTGGTTATCCTCTGGTTGGATCAAATAATCATATAAGTAAATGTAGAATTACCCTGTGATAAGTGCTATGAAGTGAAGATTAATAAATCTCCACTTGAAGAACTAAAACTTTATATCCTACCCTTAATCCTTTATTTCTGTATGTGGTATTTATTGACTCCTTACTTAGAGCAATGATAAAATTAGTATTATTTCTACTTTCCCCTTTTCAATCTCCTCAACCACCTGATTTTATTTGCTTGTCTTTGTTATTTTATAATGTATTTCCTTATCTTAGTATCAACATTTATACTGTTAAAATATGCCTAGCCTGTCACTTGATTTACAATGTTAAATTATTACCTTTGATTCATGGCTATTAAAGATGTATTCAACACGCCCATGCCACCTCCAATTTCCTATCCCACTTCCCCTTTCAACTTTTTGTTATATCCTTTCTACGTTTCTTTGGCATTCTGTATTTCTACATTTACCACCTGTTCTGTAAGAGTAATGCCCACAGTTATGTGGATTTAATGCACACTACCAGTTCTTTTGTTGTAGTTTTTTTCATTCATCTTTTGGTTGAAGTTTATCTGGGAGTACAGAGTACAGGGCTGACAAATTCTTTGTCTGGGGCAAAGGGTAGGAGGGATGGGGGGACGGGGGCTCTCCTGCCTTTTGGCACCTCAGAGCTTCTATGACCTTGACTGTTATTAATCCTGTGTTCACAAAGGTTCTTGGTAGAGTACTTTGCATACAGTAAGTGTTCAAAATACTTGTTGAATGAATTCATTAACTTAAAATGACTCAAGTACTGTTTCTAAAAATAAATATTCAAACACTGAAATTAAACCCTGAAATATCTATAATGTGCATACGACGCTAGATGCCATGGGGAATTAATGATTTGAATGACTTGGCGCCTGCCTTTTAGGACATTTTAAGACCTTTAATCAAGTTCTAAACACGAGATACACGTAAAATAAAATCCTTAAATAACAGTGTAAGGCAACATAGAATTTATGTCCAATTAGTGGTACAGACAGTAGTAGTTCATAGACGTGAGAGAGGACTGGGGCAGGAGTAGGGCTTGAACTAAGACTTGAGGAATTAGTAAGGGTGGAATGAAATATGTTTTATAGAGGAGACCTGTGTAGTTTTTGATGGCGGAGGAGAGTCTATTGGAAAAGGAAAAATTTAATACATTAGAAAAAAGAAAAAATCATGAGGGAAACATCAAAAACTAGGCAAGTCTGGAATTGAGAAGACACAGATAGTATCTTCGTTGGGAGGATTTCCCTAAGCACCTCTTCTCCCTTCACACAGAGTACTTTCCTTTATGCTCCCATAGTATTCCGTGTTTACTCCTACTAAGCACTCATCATACCTGGTGTAACTGGTTACCTGCCTAGTTTCTATACCAAACTGTGATATATTTGATGGTAGTAAGGTTTGTGCTGTGTGATTGCACCGTCAGCACTGTGTGTACAGCTGGCACACGGTATGTGTTAAATGTGTATTAAATGAGAACAGTAGTGTGGGCTATATCAAGAAAGATGGATTGCATAAGGTTTGAGGAAGATTTTGAAAGAAGGAAATGATTTCGATTGGCTACTAAGAAAAAGTATTCTGCACACTGTGATCAAGATAAGAAACGAAATTACAAATGGGGAGTTTGGGCTTTGTGATTGTCAGTAATAATTAGAGTATTTGAAGGTTTCCATCGGAAGTTAATGAATTACTACCCAGCAAGGTTAGGTGAAGTGGACCCAATTCACATAGATTTTTATTCACCAAACTAAGATATCTGAATCATTACTGAGAAGATTCAGATGACTTGATGAAATGTATCGGAAAATCAAGGGTGAAGCTAAAGTGATGTAAACTAGGATGCTGGCTGTGAAAATTAGAAGGGAAATCTGGGTTTTTAAAAAGTGTCACTCAACTATGAGAGAAGAGGTTTAAAATGCAATAGCCTGTGTGAAAGCATTTCATAAACTATAAAATCATTGTGTAGTTGTGAGATGTTATACTGCTTGTACTACATCTCGTGTGGCCTGCCATTATTTACTGACTTGCAGCAACCTGGAAAGTAAAAAATGCCCTAGAGTGGAAGTCTAGGGATCTGAATCCTGGTCTTAGCTCCAGCACTAATATGACACATGGCTTTAGGAAGTCATTCGATCAATAGGTCTTATCTTTCTACTCTGAAACAGTGGAACTTCATGAGGTTATTGAGTTTTCAATCCTTTTCTCCACCGTAAACCAAATGAAGATGGGACACGAGCCCATCAGAACAACAGCTCACTTCTTTATTGATTTTCATGGTAGAAAAGGACAGGGGAGTGGAGCAGGGGAGAAGAGGTAGGGAGTTAGAAGCTTTAGAACTGACATATATAATTTGAGTATAGTCTGGAGGTGATTAATTGGGTATGTTAAACGTGAGGGCTGAGGAATCGGAAGTATAGGCAGATTGAAAAACAATCCCACAGAAATTATCAATGTCCTAATCTTTAGAACCTGTTAATGTTATCTTATACAGCCAAAAAAGAAAAAAGAAAAAGAAAAAAAGAAAGAAAATGTTCAAGTGGGGTTACAGATATGATCAAGTTAAGGATCTTGTGATGAAAGATTATTTTGGATTATACAGGTGAACCCAAAATGCAATCACTTACATTCTTATAAGAGAGAGGCAGAGAGAGATTACACAGAGAGAAAAGGTGATATGAAGATGGAGCAAAGAGAGATTGGAAGATGCTGGCCTTGAAGATAAGTGTGATGTGGCCACGAGCCATGGAGTGCTGGCAGCCACCAGAAGCTGGAAGAGGCAAGGAATGGATTCTCTGCAAGAGAGTTCAGAGGAAATATGGCCCTGCTGACACCTTGAGTTTTGGTTCAGTGGTACAATTTTGGTTTCTGGCCTCCAGAAGTGTGAGAGAATACATTTCTGTTGTATTAAGCCATCAAGTTTGTGGTAATTTGTTACAGTAGCTAGCAGAAGCTAATACAAGAGAAATCCAAGATTCCAGTGTGTGTGTGTGTGTGTGTGTGTGTGTGTATGTGTGTGTGTACACATCTGTGTGACTAGATATCATATATATCTCTATCTAAGCTGTTGATGAGTTTTGTATAGAGATAGTAAGTCTGAGGTGCTTAGGGCTTCCAGACCAGACTTTCCATATACAATTATTATTGTATATGGAAAATTAGTTAAAGTGAGAGGAGGGATAACGTTAGAACCTTTGGGAATACCAAATGGTAAATTGAGAAAGAAGGATTTGTCTAGAGAAAGATAAATGGCCAGGTGGCATTAATGAAGAAATGATGGTGTTCTCATGATAGCCAAGAAAAGAGTGAATTTCATGGAAAAGAGAGTGAATTAAAGGGTCAGGTGCTAAAAAGATGTCAAATAACATAACTAAAAATGTGTATCTGTTAGGTTTAACAACCAGATTATCAATAATTATTTTGTCATAACAGCTTTAGTAGTAGAGAGAGAAAGTTCCAGGTCATAATGGTTTGAAAAGCAAGTGAGAGGAAACTTTGAAAGGACAATAGAATAAACTTTTTATTATAAATTAAATATCCTTTCTAAATGAGCACATCAAACTTAAGTTTTCTTTTTTTTTTTGCAGGTCAAGATAGCTGGAATTTAAAGTATTAATATCAACCAATAAAGTATATACCAATTAAAAATAAAAGAAAGTTGGGCAGCCCTGGTGGCTCAGCAGTTTTGCGCTGCCTTCAGCCCAGGGCCTGATCCTGGAGACTCAGGATCGAGTCCCACGTCGGGCTCCCTGCATGGAGCCTGCTTCTCCCTCTGCCTGTGTCTCTGCCTCTCTCTCTCTCTCTCTCTCTCTTAGGAATAAATAAATAAAATATTTTTTAAAAAATAATAAAAGAAAGTAGACTTAGATTAATTGTGAATATAGTTCGAAAACTTCAGGGAAACCACTTAAAATTTTTTAAAGAGAAGTATTGATATGCTAAGAGAGAAACTGAGAAACTGAAGGAGAGAAACTGAATCATAAAATGCTCAACTGAAATCAGAAAAAGAAGAAAAGGAAGGGAATATTTTTTTAAAGATTTTATTTATTTATTCATGAGAGACACAGAGAGAGAGGCAGAGACACAGGCAGAGGGAGAAGCAGGCTCCCTGTGGGGAGCCCGATGAGGGACTCAATCCCAGGACCGCGGGATCATGACCTGAGCCGAAGGCAGACACTCAACCACTGAGCCACCCAGGCATCCCAGGAAGAGAAATTTTTAAAAAAGAAAAAAACAAGCAGCAAAACAATAGCAATGAATAGAAAACTTTATAAATGTGTCAGATATTAAGCCAACAATGTCCATAATTCATTAAAAATGAACGGTCCAAGGATACCAATTAAAGACAAATTGTTACAGCAGATAAAAAACAAACCCAGGGTTGCCTGACTATCTATCTATCTATCTATCTATCTATCTATCTATCTATCTATCTATCTAGTTAATCATTCAGAAGGCAATCTAGATGAACTCTAGAAGCAGAATGCCAATGCTGATGGATGCTTTCATGGGTACATTTCCATGAATAATACAAATTCATTAAAAGATGAATAATTATAATGAAACCATAGCACCCTCAACATGAATTTTCACAAGTATCCAAAAGGCAAAACAATATTACAGTAAAAAAAAAATCAGTGGTTGCCAGAAGTTTGTTCAGGGAGAGGAAGAGTGTTGAATAGCTAAAGCACAGGGGAATTTTAAGATGGTGAAATTAGTTTTTATGTTATTGTACTAGTGGATGCATGGCATCACACATTTGGCAAAATCTGTGGAACTGTACAACGCAGAGAACGAACCCTAATGTAAACTATGAACTTTAATTCTCAACATTGGTTCATCAATTGTAATAAATGTACTACACTAATGCGAGATGTTAATAATAGATAAAACTGTGTGCAGGGGAAAGGAATGTACGGGAACTATACTCTTGCTCAAGTTTTTTTTTTTTATATCTGAAACTGTTCTAAAAATAAAGTCCATTGATTTAATTAAAAGTTAGATTAAAGTGACACAACAAACAGAACAGAGATGGGTGGAGAAACACATCAAATTGAGTGTAAATTAGTTTGCCATTGAAGAGAAGGATAAACATGGTGAGATGGTGGGTTGGAAGGATTTCTGGAGTTTGTTGAGGATTTTGCTTGTGTTATTTTGTTTTAATATGGAAGAGAGAAAAAAAGGTGAAAATGGTGTAACCATGCTATTGAACAAGTCAGTTTTTATTAGTTCCATATAAACAGGAAGCTAAAATTCTCCTTCTCCTCTTACTGCCCTTCAAACTCACAAGGCACACATCTCGCTCTTCCAAGGCTTTTCTCATCACTTTCAGCTATTAGCCTTGTTTCATTTTTAGACATTAAACAAGTAGTTCAACCCAAATTGTTATTTTTATGTAGCATGCAGTCAAGCCCTGCCCTTTCTCCCAGGTCAGACTAGGTCTGCTAATTGTTAGATGAGTCAAAGGGAACAGGGGGATGATGAGTTCTTACACTTGGTTCTTTACTTCTTTTTCCCAACTTACACTGTAGTTTCTGTTTCTCTGTCGGTGGGGCTAAGGGTGGGAAAGAAAGAGTGAAGTGAAGGTGAGAATCCAGGCATTAGTCTCTGGACCCCCTGAAATGCCAGGAGATGCAGATCAAGTAGTTTCAAGGATTCTCTTGCCTTGCTCCAACCGAAACACCGCACTGAAGGGCCTAAGAGGGTTTTTTTGTGTTTTGTGTTTTTGCTACTCTGGAAGTATTAGTGGGGGACGTGAGTAGAGGAGTAGTGAGATTATTTTCTCCTTGTGGCATACACTCCTCTTCTCAATGAATGGTTCTCTGAGATCTCCCCTGACATGATTTGAGGTGGAGGGAAGATCATCCTCTTGCACCCACCACAGGGAGGGGAAAGTTGGGGAAACACAGAGCACTCCAACAGCTCTATTCAGGAGAATGCCTCTCTCTGAACTCAGGCCAGTCTCTAGCCATCTCTTATATGTAGACCTCAAAAGGGTGAGAGTCGGATTTACTTTGACCATCTCTTTGCAAGCCTTGCCTTCATGAGGCTGTTATCCCTCCCTTAGAATGTAGAGGTCCTCATCATTTATTGTACTCAACTGAGACAATGGGGGAAAAGTCACGTAACATTCAGTCACAGGGGAAAGAGAGAGCATATATGGTGTAGTGAGGTATCTAAGATGCAGGCACAGAGCATTTTTCGGACCTAAGAGAGAATAGAACATTTATCATTGCAACCCAACTGAACTTTAGTACCTTGCAGCCAGTATCAGGATGTTACCATGTTCAGACATTGGTCTGACATTTGGCACTGAGAAGAAATGTAAGTCTTTGCTGAAAAAAGTTTCAAATGAGGAAGAGATAATGATAAATGATGAATAACAAAACTTCATCCAAAGCCTTTTGGCGCTTCTGTATATCCAGTTTTATTAGCAACTGCTCAGAAAACTCCCTTACTAGCCTACTCTTCTATCAATTCTCTTCATCCAAGAGTTGCTCCCTACCCTTTCTAAATCTCTTAATACAATATAGTCTTTCCAGTTCTCCAACTGATCACTCACACTTTACCGCAGTCAGCTAAACAGAAGTCCTGATAGCTGAACAGCCATATACAGAAATTTTTAGAAGGTGAAAGAGGATGAGTAAATACAGAAAAGCTATGGATGCTAAGACATTAATAGTTTTGTTCCTGATGCCTTGATAAATATGAACTAATTGTGCTTTTTCAAAAAATTTTTTTTTCTTGTTTAGCCAAGACTGGTAAAACTGAGCCAAAACATGTAAAGTTCACTCATGATGAAACCACTTTAATTCAAAGAAGGAAAACTAGTTTTCCTGATGTTGTTTCAGGAGATCAATCACAAGCCCTTGTCAACATCCAAAATCTCTTTCTCGATCATTATATACAAGAAAGAGTGACTACTATTTCAATATCCAGGAAATCCAAGAAGAGTGCCTCCTGGCACATTCCAGAGACTGCTACTGGTTCCATATTCTTTCCAAGCTCTCATTCAGCCTCAAGTCGAATTTTTAGGAAAGAAACAAGCCAAATGAAAATTTCAAGAAAATCAAAAGAAGCGGCATCAAAAATTACAAATATTTATTTTGGTGACATGTTCAAAGACATTCTGATTCTCTCCGGACCTTCAAGCACCACTTCTCAAGCTATTACTCCCAAACACAAGAAAGTTGGCTCTGAGTATCTAATATCATCAAAGGATAAAACCTATACTTTTAAGCAACAACTGGTAGGTCCGCGTGCAACAGTGCCAAGCCCTGTACCAAGACTTATGCATGTTAAAACTGAAAGATGGTGGTCTCCACAGTTTAAAGAAAAAACTGCTGTGATACTGAGTATTACTCATTTTCCAGGTCTCATCTCCATACCATCACCAGTATTGCCAAGAAAACCTCACAGACAGTCTTTGTTAGGTAAGTCCATTCTGAACATGGTTTCTAATAACGGGGTGAAGTAGAGCAAAAGGGAGAGAAGGCACACAGCAAAGGGTGGTTATCCCTTGGGTTTGCAGGTTGGGATGTTGGGATCACTTTTTGCCTACATATCCAATATATGAGCCACAATGCAATAACAGAAGTACTGACCTTTCAAGTCTCCCAAGGTCAAGTTGGGTGCTCTACCCAGATGGTGGTAGTGGGAAACAGATGATAAAGGATCAGAAAAGTCAATATAAAAGAGCAGTGAGAATGAACGGTCATTCAGAAGGTAATCTAGATGAATTCTAGAAGCAGAATGCCAGTGCTGTTGGATGTCTTCATGGACACATTTCCGAGAATAATACAAATTCATTAAAAGATGAATAATTACAATGAAATCATAAGCACCTGCAATATGAATTTCCACAAGTATCCAAAAGAGGTTTCTGTTTTTTCTTTTTTTTTCTAGAAACTCAAGTAACAGAGTCTGAAAATCTAGAAAGTGCTCCAAGGCAAATCACGCCAAGCCTTTCTGAAGGTAAATGCTATATCATACTTTAAAAAACTGTATATAAGTTTATCTCTCTATAAAAATATTTGTGATTTTGTGTGTTGGTGTATGCATGCGTGATTCATATATGTGTCTCACCTTATTTTCAGCTCTTTAAGCAAATTAATTCAGCAAATATTTTTTTAAACATTGACTATAGGGGATCCCTGGGTGGCTCAGAGGTTTAGTGCTTGCCTTTGGCCCGGGGCGCGATCCTGGGGTCCCGGGATTGAGTCCCGTGTCGGGCTCCTGGCGTGGAGCCTGCTTCTCCCTCCTCCTGTGTCTCTGCCTCTGTCTGTGTCTATCATGAATAAATAAATATTTAAAAAAAACATTGACTATAAACCAAACTTTGTACTGATGTTGGGAACATAAAAGCTGAAGTATTCTTAATCGGGGTGGGGCAGATAAACATGAAATAATGAAAGTTATTATTTCCATGTGCCAGACACTGTTAAGTGCTTTGACTTTAGTTACCAGGGGAAAAAAATGAAAAGTCATCTTTAAAGAAAACTATGTCATCCTAGACTCACATTATTTCTACAAATAATTTCACCAATACAGTATGTAGTAAACAATTCACAATCGTGTGGCAGACAAAAAGAGAGACGAAATGAATGAAAACTAGCAGAAAACTAAGCAGTAAAATCATACCTACAGGAGATCCAGGTGTTACAATAATCAGATACAGATTTTAAAATAACTTCAAGACTTTTGGTCTGTCTATGATTGAGTAGCTTGTATTGGAGGGAGGACAAACCCTCCCACCAAAATCAACAATTAAAGCTGCCCAGAGTATATAAAATAGCTATTGAAGGTATTGGAGAGTAACTATTGTAGGCCTGACTTGAGTGGCTACAATCTTTGAAATATGGAAGCTCATGAGTTAGCTCTACATTTACCTTGGCTTTTGCCTGAGGTCATTTGTGGTGTTAGAGAAGAGAGCACAAGTAGGAAGTGGTAGTATTACCGAGTTGAGGAGATAGCAGTCAGACTCAGAGCTGTCCATATAACTGGGTTTTGAGATGCAAAATCTCAGAGAGGAGAGAGGTGAATCCAAATATCTGCATGCATATCTGCTGATTTCTAAGCCGTGCATGTGCAGGATAATACTCTAAGAAGCAGCAGAAAACATCAGCTGAGATACTAAGGAAGTGAACATATAATTTCATAGTTGCATGGAAGACAGTTACTGGAATTACATGGAATTACATCTCTGCCAAAATTAGAGACCTTGTAAACACACTGGGCTTTTAGTTGAAGATCCAGAGGAAGCATGTCTTAGAAATAAGGATGACATTTTAGAAAAAAAGCACAAAACTAAAATAGATTATCCCTAACAAAGCTCAAAACCAATCCTTAGTGAATCAAAGTGATACTTTTTGCCTAATCAATGAAAATTTAACCCTTGTTGGAGAGACATAGCATTATCCAAATCCTTTAAAATTTTCATCCACAATGTCCAGCATTAAATTTAAGAAATCCCGAGGCATCCTAAAAACAGTACAAAAAATCAGTATAAAGGAACAGACAGTGGACACAGACCCATAGAATCATTTCCTGAAGTTTTTGAACAAAGATTTTAAAATAATTGTGACTATTTCATTTAAGAAAATAAAGAATAAGTTAGAGAATTTCACCAGAGAACTAGAATTTTTGTTTTTAAAAACAGGAGCCAGATAAAACTCTAAAACAGAAAAATATTATAACAAATAATAATTCAAGTAATGATTAAACATAGAACACTCCAACTACAGAACCCTCTCTTTTTTTCCAGTTTTACTTATTGTGAAATGATTGCCATAATAGATTAATATCTATCACCACACACAGTTACCATTTTTTCTTGTTATGAGAACTTTTAAGATTTCAAATATACAGTACAGTTTTGCTAACTATGGCAACCATAGGACTCTCTGAGCCCACTATCCTCCTATTAGTTCTGTAGTATTGTCTGTGACATAAATTAACTTCTGGGTCACGTCATAAGCTGAAACAAGTCATGCTGCCATTTCTGATTTATCGAGTTTGTTCCACTCTGGTGGTTCCATCTTTGAAAAGTTTCAGGTGAGTTTAAGGGTCTTCACCCTTTAGAGAGGAAGAAGGAATTTGTACTTACCTCTCTACCTCCACTTCCTTCATTTTCATTCAAAATCCAACTGCTTGGGCTTAATCCATAAGGATAAGTGAGCTGGGAGCAGGCCACAGACTTAGGTCTTAATTCATACTCCTTTTTGCTCTACTCTCTCTCCCAAAACTAGGGCTTTCTATATCATATCACATATCTTTCTGCTGCACTTAACTTTCACATCAATTGATCTGAAATGGGCACACAAGGCCTATTTTTTTTTTTAAGGCCTATTTTAGAAGCTAGAAATTGAACATTGTTTTCTCTGGCCTAGGATGCATTATTTCCTTTCATTGAAGCAGTGGCAGTATAAGAATTACTGAGATTATAAAATATGTTGCTGCAAATAATGCAGCAAGAATGGCAGTGAATATAAAATTTTTTACAAAATTTCAAAATATTTTTCTGCTGCACTTGAGTGTATCCTTGGATAGGTCATTTTTTATAGAAGGTGATGGACTCCACAAGGGTCATGATAAAGTAAATTTAGATGATGTCTGGCTAACTTCTGAGTTGCTTGGATTTTTTTCTTGTGTGATCTTCAAACTGAGTGAAGAAAGCTGAATTACATAAGGCACTGGAAACATGCATCAAGATGATCTTAGGAGAAAAAGTAAGGTTCTTCCTTGGGAGGTGATCTCTATCTGACTTATGATTAAATGATATCCATTATTATGAAGCAAAATTGTCTATGTAAATTACTAATAAAATTTTTTTTTAATTTTTTTATTTATTTATGATAGTCACAGAGAGAGAGAGAGAGAGGCAGAGACACAGGCAGAGGGAGAAGCAGGCTCCATGCACCGGGAGCCTGATGTGGGATTCGATCCCGGGTCTCCAGGATTGCGCCCTGGGCCAAAGGCAGGTGCCAAACCGCTGCGCCACCCAGGGATCCCTAATAAAATTTTTAAAAATATTTTTGCATATAACACAAAAAGACTGAGATTGAAGGAATTTAACTTATCTAGATAGAAATCTATAAGCATATGGTTTTCTTCTTGAACAACAATTGTACTAATATTTGAAAAAAAGAAAAACACACAATACCACCCAGTTTAGCAACCAGCTGAGATTGGGTGCATGAAGGTCATGAGGAATCTCTTCCAGATGATTTACACAGCTAACCTATTATGATGATTTATGATGATTCATTGTTACTATAACATAAATACCTTTTAACTTTCATTCTAAGTGCTAACATTTAAGTCTCATATTTTCTTATTTTATTTAGGTATCATTAAATCTAAAAACCAGGAAGACTCACAGGCACATGTTATACATGGTGGAGGTCTTAAGACTATTAATGTAACACGATATGAAACTATAATAACTATGACCAACTTTGCCATAGTAAACTGTCAAATATATGGAAGAAATGCACTTAAACTTAAGGTATGCTAGATTTTTTTAATGGGAACTTCTTTTTGTATTATCAATTATTTTTGCTTTAGGTTTCTTAACTTAGGTTACTTTCCCTGTGATTGAAGGGATCTTTCCTGTTGCAATGGAGATTTTCCAGAAACACATTCAGATCTATCTCTAAACCTATGTCATAGTTTTCCTTCATTCCAATTTCTTAAAATGTTAAGATCTAAAGCAATTATAGTGTTTTTTCATTATCCACCATGATAAGAAAAGTGGGATTCAGAATTATCACATTTTAAGGTTAACAGCAATCTTTGGCCCTTATGCCAAATCTAGCAATAGGCTGACTTTTCACTGAACACAGGTCTGTTGAATAGCAATGATAATAGTTACCATATATTAAGCACCCACTATGTGCAAAGCAAACATTACTCTTAAAATTTATAATTCAGCAAAATAAGTATTATAATCTTCATTTTACAGATAGGAGCACTAAAAAGTCCAATGAAAGTAATTTATGAAAGACCATAGAACAATCAAGTAGTAGAGCTTAAGTTTGAAGCCAGGACTCTCTGATCTCAAAATCTATGCTTTTTTATTTTAATTTTTATTTTGAAATAAGTTCAAACTTGTAAAAAAATTGCAAAAATAGGAAAAGCTACAAGAGAGTTTCTTGAGCATTCAAAAATGCCTACACATATTGGGGAATTTAGAAAGCTATGCGCATGGCCAGTGCCGGATACATTCTTGGAAGAGACCCAAGAAGACCCCGAGCTTTCATTACCTTTTAATGTTCTGGCTAAACATTGAAAGGGTGCCTCCACATAGACTAGAGCCAATATGAAGAGATTAGAAGAAATATTATATCTCTTTCTCATTCCAGTCCTATTGGACAAGGAAATCTCCGTCAAAACATTAACCAAGCACAAGCTAAAGGAGCAGAGATTTCTTTCTTTCTTTTTTTTAAAATATTTTATTTATTTATTTATTGGAGACAATGAGAGAGAGACAGAGACACAGGCAGAGGGAGAAGCAGGCTGCATGCAAGGAGCCCGATGTGGGACTCGATCCCGGATCCCGGAATCACGCCCTGAGCCAAAGGCAGACGCCCAACCGCTGAGCTACCCAGGTGTCCCAGGAGCAGAAATTTCAAAGACAGCATGTGAAAATGTAAAGACTTAACAAAAACAATTTAGAAAAAGCACTAAACCAACAACTACAGCCCACAGCAAGCAACAAAAATAAACGCTGGAGAGGGAGATATTATGGCTTTTGGAGTTACCACATAATAATATTCAAAGTGTTCAGTTTTCAATAAAAAATATGGAGCATGTGAAGAAACAAGAAATATGGCCCATCACAGCAGAAATTAATAGAAACTGACTCTGAGGAAGCACAGACATTGGACTTACTAGAAAAAAACCTTTAAATCCATTGTCTTAAATATTCTGAAGTAGCTTAAAAAAACAAAACAAAACAAAACAAAAAAAACAACCCAGAAGAATATTGTGTGAGTAGACATTTATCAATAAAGAGAAATTACAAAAGGGAACCAAAAAGAGCTGAAAAATACAATAACCAAAACAAAAAACTCTTTGGAAGTTTTTAATATTAGGTTTGAGCAAGAGAAGAAAGAATCAGAGAACTGGAAGATAGGTCAACTGAAATCATCCGTTTGATGAAGAGAAGAGGAAGAAGAAGAGGAAGAAGAGGAAGAAGGAGAAGGAGAAGGAGAAGGAGAAGAAGAAGAAGAAGAAGAAGAAGAAGAAGAAGAAGAAGAAGAAGAAGAAGAAGAAGAAGAAGAAGAAAGAAGAAGAAGAAAGAAAGAAGAGAAGAAGGAGAAGAAAAATGAACAGAAGCTAAGAGACCAGTCAGACGCCATCACGTGTACCAAATATAGATAATAGAAGTCCTAGAAAAAAAGGAGAAAGAAAAGCACAGAAGGAATTTTTGAAGAAATAATGGCCAAAACTTCCCCAAATTTGATTAAAGCTACAAATCTACAGATCCAAGAAGCTTGACAAATTCCAAGAAGGAAGGAATATCTGGGTGGCTCAGCGGTTTTAGCACCTGCCTTCGGCCCAGGACCTAATCCTGGAGTCCTGGGATAGTGTACAGCATCAAGCTCCCTGCATGGGGCCTGCTTCTCCTTCTGCCTGTATCTCTGCCTCTCTCTCTGTCTGTCATGAATAAATAAAATCTTTAAAAAAAAATTCCAAGAGGGATAAACACAAAGAGATTCACACTGAGACACATTACAATCAAATTGTCAAAAGCTAGAGAAAAATCTTAAGAATAGCAAGAGAGGAATGATTTGTCATGCATAAGGGTTCCTCAAACTTAATAGCCAATTTGTCATCAGAAATCATGTAAGATTTCTGAAAGTAATGGGATGACATCTTTAAAGTGATGAAAGAAAATCAATCTCTCAACCAAGAATCCTATATCCAGCAAAACTACTTTTCAAAAAACAAATAAGAAATTAAGATGTTTTAAGGAACCAAAAGCTGAGGGAGTTTGTTATTAGTGCACCTATTCTATATGAAATACCGAAGAGAGTTCTTCAGGTTGCAATGAAAAGACATTAGACAGCAACTCAAAACCTTAGAAAGAAAAAAAGGAATTTGGTAAAGGTAACTACATAGGTATATATAAAGCCCAGTACTATTCTATTTTTGGTTTGCAGCACTTCTTTTTATTTCCTATATGATTTAAGAGACAAATGCCTAAAACAATAATTATAAATCTATGTTAAGGGACACACAATGTACAAAAATGACATTTTTGACAAAACATCATAAAGTAGGGCAGGGGTAGAGTTGTATAGGAGCAAAGACTTTATGTGCTACTGAAGTTAACTTGGCATCGATCCAAACTAGATTGTTTAAATTTGAGATGCCAACTGTAATCTCCATGGTAATGACTACTAAGAAACTATCTCAAACATGTACATATACGAGAATGAGAAGAGAATCAATATGACAGATTGCAAAATAATTAATTGCCAAGAAGGCAGTAATCAAAGAACAACAATAAAAAAGCATTCTGGAAAAGGCAAAACTATGGAGACCATAAAAATAGCAGTGGTTGCTATTTTTAAAGAAAAATGAACACCTATACTTCACAAACTCTTCCAGAAGACAAGAGGAGGGAACACCTCTTTTAGTATTCTGAACCCAGTTCCACCACGGTGGGAGGATAGTTTCCCCACACCACCAAGCGGTTCTCAGACATCAGCTGAGTGTCTTACCATTCAGCTCAATTCTGCCTAGAGATAACACTGGATTCCATGGGGAAAATGTTCAGTCCTACAAGACTGAACAATTCAGAATGCCAACTAGAAGCCCCGAGTGTTACCTGCACTTCTGACCAACTGGCTATAAATTAGAAGTTCCCATGCCCCTCTCCCTGGGTTCAATTAATTTGCTAGAGTGGCTCACAGAACTCAGGAATTCCACTTACTTACTAAATAACTGGCTTATTACAAAGGATATTAAAGGAACTAAAGGATATGAATCAACAGTCTGATAAAAGAGATACATAGGACAAGGTGTGGAAAAAGGGTATGGAGCTTTCATGCCCTTTCCAGGCACAGCTTTCCCCAAATCTCCACATATTTGTCCCTGGACACTCTCCAAATCACGTCCTCTTGGTTTTTACAGGGTCTTTATTAAGTTGGCATAATTGATTAAACCATTGGCCTTTGGTGATTGAGCTCAATCTCCCAACACCTCTCCCAACACCTCTCCCTTCTCTGGAGGAGGGGAGTTGGTGAGGCAGAAAGCGCCAACCCTCTAATCATATGGTTGGTTCCCTTGGAAACTAGCCTCCATCCTTCAGTGCTTTCCAAAAGTCACCTCATTACCATAAACCCAGTTGTAGTACAAAGAAGCATGGTGTGAATAACAAGACCTGCATTTCACCTTTACAGTTCTGAAGTGATTTCAGGAACTGAGGACAAGGGATTTACGTATATAACAAAAGATGTTCCCATTGCTCTCATGATTCCAGAAATTTCAAGAATTTGGGGTACCCACTATTTGCTTTGATGTGGAGGGACCTGGAAGGTATTGTGCTGAGTGAAATAAGTCAATCGGTAAAGGACAAATATTACATGGTCTCATTCATTTGGGGAATATAAAAAATAGTGAAAGGGAATAAAGGGAAAGGAGTGAAAATAGAGAAAATGAGTGAAAATATCAGTGAGGGTGACAAAACATGAGAGACACCTAACTCTGGGAAACGAACAAGGGGTAGTGGAAGGGGAAGTGGGCGGGGGGGGGGTGTTGGGGTAACTGGATGATGGGCACTGAGGGGGGCACTTGGTGGGATGAGCACTGGGTGTTATGCTATATGTTGGCAAATTGAGCTCCAATAAAAAAATAAAACAAATAAATTAATTAATTAAAAAAGAATTTGGGGTACCTGTGGGCTAGGAACTTTGAATGAAGCCCAAATACATATGAGATATATATTTTGGTCACCTGAGTGACCAAATACATATTTTTTAAAATTAGAATATCACAATCTCTAACACATTCTATGCTGTCAATATAACCTGGGTGCCAGAGGAACAAAAGACACCACAAGAAAACCACAGACCAACACCCCTTATGAATATAGATTAAAAATCCTCGGCAAAATACTAACTAATGGAGTCCGAGAAATTAAAAGGATTATACATAATAACGTAGTGACATTTATTTTTGAAATAAAAGGATAGTTCAACATCAGAAAATCAGTCAATATACATTAATGCATAGAGGGGGAAAACCTAATCATCTTAATTGATGCAGAAAAGGCATTTGACAAGACTTTGGTTCTTTAAAAGGATTAATGAAATTTCTAAATCCATAATGTGATTGGTTAAGGAAAAAAGAAAGAAAACTCTAAGTGCCGAATTCAAAATAAAAAAGGAGAAATGACCACATGTCTCCCAGACATTAAAATAAAAGATAACAAAACACTAAGAACAACCTTTTCCCAGTAAGTGCCACGGCTGTGATGAAATGGAAACATTCCTTGGAAAACATAACTTGCCAAAACAGGCACAACAAGAAATAGAACGCCAATATAGTTTTGTGCCTGTAACAAAATCTAATTAAAATTTTAATTAAGAGCCTTCACACAAAGAAAGCTCCAGGCACATAGGACTTCCCCGGCGGGTCTACCAAACATTGAAGGAAGAAATAATACCAGTTTACATGAACTCATTTTATAATGCCCATATAACTCCCACACCAAAACCAGACAAGGATATTATAAGAAAGGAAAATTATAGGCCACTATTTTTCATACACGTCAGTGCAAAACTTCCAAATCAAATTCAGCAATATCGAAAATTAAAAATGAAGGATACCATGTCATGACTACATGGAGTTTTCACAAGAAATTGAAAGTTGTTTTCATATTTGAAAATCAATGTTATTCTCAGTAATATCATCGCAATAAATGCAAAAACCTAATCGCATTCAACACCCATTTAACATGAAAGAAAGGGGCACTGGGGTGGCTAAATGAGTTAAGGGTTTTCACTGGGCTCAGGTCCTGATCCTGGGGTCCTGGGATGGGGACTCGGCTTCCAGCTCTCCACCTGACCCTCCCGCCAGCTCATGCTCTTTCTCTGTCGCTCCCTCTCTCTGTCCAATAAATAAATAAAATCTTTGGAAAAATAAAAGATGTAAAAAATCCCTAAATATACCTCTAAATAGACTAGGATTAGAGAAACCTTTCATAATTAAATAAAGGCTATCTATGAAAACTCTGCAACCAATACCATATAGAATCAGTAAGGGTTGATAAAGAAAGGGGTGCTAATCCCCAAGATTAGGAGCAAGGCAAGAAAATTTTTTCCTTCGATTTTATTCCACATTGTAATGATGGTTCTAGCCACTTCTGTAAGATAAGGAAGATCAGAAAGGAGGAAGTAAAACTATCTTCCTTGGCATGCAACATGATTGCTTCTGTAGAAAAGCCTAAGGAAGGTCAAGAAAAAAAAAACCCTACCAATAAGTAAACTCAGCATGGTTGCTGGGAACAAAGTCAAAAGTTTAAAATCTGACATAGAACTATCACCAGAGACAAAATCATCGAGGCCATCTAGAGTTTTGCCATTTGCATTAAAAAAAAAAAAAAAAGTGGACAGAAGACTTCAACAAATCCTTTGCAAAGGAGATTATGCTAACAGCCATTCAGAACCTGAGAATGTTCTTGTCATCATCAAGAATGACAAACTGAAACCACGGTCAGATTCCACTGTGGTGTGATGACTAAAATTCTCTGTAGAACTAAAATTAAAAACTCAGGGGAGGTCAATTAAAAAAAAAACAAACAAACTCTGATTATATTCCTTTATTTGTTTTTTCAGAGGACCAGCTTTTTGACATTCTGTTTTTCATTTTATTAATTTTTGCTCTTATTTATTGTTATTATCTTTCTTCTTTTGGAGGCATTCATTTGCTATCCTTTGCCTAACTTCCTTACACGAATGTGGACATCACTGATTTTCAGCCTTTCCTTTTCTTGTTTATGTATTTAAGGCTCTAAATTTTCTTGCAATCATGACTGTACTCCCCCACGGTTTTTGAAGTGTCCTATCTTTGAATATTTTAATTTTGAAATGATTTGGAAGTTACAGAGACGTTACAAGAAAAGTACAAAGGAAACTTGCAGATATGCTTCATTACCCCACGAATACTTTAGGACGTATTCCCTGCAAACAAGAACATTCTCCTACATAACCATGGGATAACCTTCGAAATCGGGAAATTAATATTGATTCATTACTCTATTCAACCAAGAGATCCCATCTGACGTTTGCCAGTTTAGCCCATAAAGTTCTTCATAAAAGAGGGATCCAATTTAGGGTCACATGTTGAGTACAATTGCTTCAGTTTTTGTCCTAGCTGGTAGGCTTTCTTTGACTTTCATGACTTCGAAACTTAAAAAAAAAAATTACAGGCAAGTTATTCTGCAAAATGTGCATTATTGTGGGTTTGTCTTAGATTTTCTGATTAGATACAGGTCACTCACCTTTGGCATTAATATTCAAAAGCTTTTTTTTTTTTTCATCCTGTCTTATCACATGGTACATGATTTCAGTTGAATCCATTACTAACAGGGTTTACTCAGATTACTTGTATTAAGTGGTACCTTCAGAGCTTCTCCCCTGTTGCTCTTTTCCCCTTTGTACTTAATACGTAAAAACTATGCAAGCAACCCTATTTCTCATCAAATGTTCGATTTATTTATTAACTTACATCATTGTTTCATGTGGCGGGCCATTATTTTTATTCTCAAGTTGTCCCAGATCTCGTTAGTAAAAGCCCATTCAAGTTGGTTTCTGTGTCCTTTTGACATTTCCGGTCATGTGCTGTGGCTGGTATGGGCTGGGGATCCCAGAGCACTCTGAGCTGGGGCTGTTCCAGTGGGATGGCTGGAGTGAAGTATGCCATGGGCTGGGGATTCTTTGTGCAGAGGATACCCCGACAGGACAGCTGAAGCTGAAGTGTGCAAGCCAAGTGCCCCTAGTATGCGCAGCATAACGTCACCCTGGTAGGGTGGCTGGAACTGAGATGGGGCACAGACTGGGGTGTCCTGGGGTGCTCTATGCAGCGGGAGCTCTGTTGTGTAGTGCAAAAGCAGCTATGTACAATACTTAAACTTATGAAGATGGCTGTGTTCCAGTAAAAATTTATTTAGAACAACAGGTGGCAGAGTGTAGTTTGCTAATCCTTGCTTTATTTTTTTTAAATAAAGATTTCATTTATTTGAGAGAGAGATATATATATATAGAGAGAGCGCACAACAGAGGAGCAGCACAGGGAGAGGGAGAAGCAAGTTCTCTGCCAAGCAGGGAGCCGGATGCAGGGCTTGATCCCAGGGCTTGATCCCAGGGCCTTGGGATCATGACCTGAGCTGAAAGCAGATGCTTAACTGACTGAGCTACTCAGCCTCCTCACTAATCTACTTGCTTTAAATGGAGAAAGAATGTAGCTCTTAAAGAGTTGAGCGGAGCTAATGAAGAAAAAATTTATTTCCACAGCCATTAATATTATTTTCAAAAATATTTGACTCCGGAGTAGAATCCTGAGCTCTGGTGGGGGGGGGGGGGTGATATAAAAGAATCAAAAGTCATAATTCCTGATCTAGTTTGGGGACCTTATTAAAAGAAGTAAATTCTATATGAACAAAAACTTGCACAGGACAAGTGGACTGATTGATACAGACCAGGACATGAGTAGTTAAAGGTTGCTACTAGAGCGGCTCAAGAGATGGGGAAAGTCTCCACATTCTTAGTGCTCAGTTCTTCACATCTTTTCCACGATAATCACAGCAAACAGGTCTTATAGTGGGATGATAAAATAGAGATCCAGGGTACCTACGGCGGGCCGGCCCTATAGGGAAGGTCCCTGGGATTCCATGAGGCAACATGAAGGTTCTGGGCATTCACTCAGCCAATATTTATTAAGAACCCACCATGTCCCAGTGGTAAGCTATCTCACTATGTATCAGTGCGCAAAACAGAAGAGAATCTCTATTTCACGGAGCTTGTTGTACTCTAGCAGGGTGAGGTCATGCATGTATGTGTCCGTAGTCTGTCCTGTAATGACAAGCGTTATGAAGAAAAATGAAACAACGGACAGGGACAGGGAATCCTTGATGGAGCACTGGTTTGAGAGGTTGCTATTTACTAAAGGTTGGTTAGGGAAGGCCTCTCTGGTCAGAGCACCTGGGAGCAGATAGCTGACTCTCCGCAGGCCAGGATGAGAGACTATATAGTTCACGGGACCAGATGAGAGAAGGACTTTCCAGGCAGAAGGAAGTGTAAAGGCGCTGGTTGTCTGAACACAGTAAGTGGGAGGATTAGAGATTATGACAGACAACATTTCTACTACGTAAGTGCGGTGCTAGCTCTGCAGGGAAAAATGTTTAATGACAGGAAAAAAAAAAAAAAGAATACCTACTTCGTCTATATAGACATTTACAAATAGTAATACTTTAATAAAAGGTCAGTCTTGAAACCAGTACTGTCAGCCTCAAGGTCCTTTAGCCACGAGCCTTTCATTCTTACACGGTACGTGGTATAGCCCAACGCACCTGCAGCAACATCCCGCTTCTCTACAAGCTGAGGTCTGATCCTCCAACAATGGGATTCTTTGGCCCCTTCAGCTGACCATTAATGACTCTATGACCTTTAAGAAATCAGTGTTTCAATTTTCCTGGGGCATTAAAGATGCTGGGGGCACCAGACATGTCTTAATGGGTTCCGGCTGCTATGACAAAATACCATAGACTAAGTGACTTAAACAACAAATGCTAATTTCTCACAGTTCTGGTGGCCGGGGAGTCCAACACTGAGGTGTCAGCTGATTTATTTCCTGGTTAGAGGTCTCTTGCTCACAGCTGCCTTCTTCCTGCATCCTCACCTGGTTGGGGGTGGGGTGGGGGGAAGGAGAGAGGGAGAGAGAGAGAGTTCTGGTCCCCTCCTCTTCTTATAAGGGCACTAATCCCACTATAAGGGCTCCACCCTTAAGGTGTCATCTAACCCTAATTACCTCACAAAGGCCCCACCTCTAAATGCCATCATATTGGGGATTGGGGCTTTCACATAGGAATTTGTGGGGAGCATGAACGTTCAGTTCCTAGCCAGGCACAGTTTTCCTCAATCAGAATTGGCATATTTAAGCAAGAAATTTTAGATAGACATTAGATTAATAGAAAGATAACAGAAATAGAAACATGAACAAAAATAAGAGAGATAATTAAATATAAAATATATTTACTTACACTTCAGCATGTAGAAGACGCTACATAAATGTTTGCTTGTGGTTAATTCAAAATAATTCCTGTCACACGTATAGTGCCGTACTTTTACATACACGAATACTTAGCAGTGTTTCTATTTTGTTTCTATCTTTTGCATATTTAAGGAATTGTTTATTATGACAGACTTTCGTAAATGAATGGAAGGTGAGTAGAGGCTTGCTAGTATATAGTGTCAAGCACTGTCACTCAGATTATGCGCTCATTTCTTTTTTTTTTTTTACTTCTGGATAAAATATTTTGTGCATTGTTAATAATTATTATTTACCTCTTCTAACTAGTTAATAGTTAACCTCTTCTCTCCTGTCACTTTCTCTTAGGGCTTTTTTCTCATGAACTGTCCGGACTTAACGCCTTTGGCTTCCCAGCTGATATATCTTAACTTATCCTTTAATGACATCAGTCACTTCCCCACAGAAGTGAGTCCATTTTTATCATTGTGTATATTGCACTAATTTCTTATTAGTAATAATTATAATAAAAAATAGGCCCTTATGATAACCTGGAAAAGAGTTAAAAATGAGATAGATGATGCAGCCACTGGATGTTCCTTTGCTGATTCTCTTACATTGGTCCAAAGGGTTTATAAAGTGCACCACGTAGAGATGTGCACATTTATCGTTCTACTCATGTTTGTTTCTCTTTTCTGCTCCTCAGGTATTTTGTCTTAAAAATTTACAAATACTATTGCTGAGAAATAATCCTATCAAAGAAATCCCTTCTGAAATTCAACAACTTAAGTTCCTTAGAATTTTCAGCATTGCCTTTAATTTGATTACTACTCTTCCACCTGGGTAAGGCCGAGAGTCTGAGATTATGAGCCCAGAAAATAAAGAATTTATGATTTAGAAAGAGATCAATTTCCCTTTTGAAAGCAGCTAGCAACTTTTTTAGCCATTAAATGTTTCCCATTCTCTTCTGATTAGCTGATTTGCTTCTTGTCATTGTGCTCAAAGTAATCCTAGCAGCTACATAGACGGCAATTAATGTGGGGCTAGTGAATGCTCATCTAGAGATCCATTATTTGAGTATGGGTTAAATGAACCCCAATCCTAGAAAGAGGCTTAAGTGAAAAACTTACACTGATCCCTTGACAGCCTTTTGGGATACGGAAAGGGCACTGAATGTGGAATTAGGAAACCTAGACTTTTAACTTCAAAGTTGATGATGGTCTGTTTCATCTGGAGAAAATCACTTGACCTTCTTGGTCTTTCCTAATCTATAAAACTAAGAAAATTAGCCAGTATGTTACATAACATCCTTTAATAGGAATGTTGATATTTGGGTATAAAAGAGATGGAATTTCTCCCGACCTTTGGACTGGAAATTATCTAACCCCTAAGCCCCTTGGCCAAATGCAAAACAAGATATGTCTTCCTGTTAAGAGTTGAGCAAATTGCATGTGGGTTAAGGGCAAAGGGACAGGGACTCTTAAATAGTCGAATAACATTTTGTAAAGAAGATTCTCACAGTAGTTAAGGAAATGCATCAAAATTCATTTATAAAGTTGTTCACCCAGCACTGTTTATAATTATCACCGCAACAAATTCTACATTCATAAACTCTAAGACTACTCCGTCATTTAAAAGAACAAAAAATCAGGCGAAAGTTATACCATTTCTGTATAAAAAAAATATATATATATGGATTTCACATTACACATAATATACATAAAAAATAAACACTGAAAGTAAGAGTATTATTGCATTGTGTGTATTTTATTTCTGTTTAAATCATCTATATTTTTTAACAGTAACATAAATTGCATTTTCCCTGTCTTGATGCTAGAAGCAGTTATTTCTCTAAGGAGACTCTGTTTCCTTGTTATTGGAAGACTATTTAAAAACCGAGATCTGGGTGTTAGATGTCCCATTGCTATTGGGATGACATTGCTACTAGACACTCCCCATGAACAGGGCTAAATAATATATGTATGTATACTACTCTGTGTGTACACACATATCTATGATCATTTCTATGTATATATATGTGTATATATATTTCTGTGTGTATATATGTGCACATAACTACATATATATGTGCAAAGAGAGACACACATATATGATATATGTATATACATATATGCATCTAAATATAAATTTATATCTGATCATCTATAAAATTGTAATTATAAACTTTAATAAGCGCAACCATCATTTAAACAAAATGTAGAAATTCCCAAAGCAACTACAACTTGCTCCTAACTAGAGGATTAACACTGTTCACCATTTAAAGATTAGACAAATTAGCTTGAACTATTGCTGAACTATTGCTTATAACTCGAAAAGTTTTAAGGAGCTATTTCTCAAAAATATTAGTGCTTCTAAAATAAAGCAGTGTATTTCTTATTAAATGACATGGGTTATGTATGCATATCAAGGGAAGATTGACAGCACAAATACACCGAGGCCTGAATATTTGTTGTCCTTCTTTCTGCTTCGGCCTGCTTGGGCTGTAGAGTATAAAGCAAATGCAGAAAGGAAAACCCAGGCTCTGACGACCTAAAGAACCGGGTTCTCATTCTAGCTACGCCCCTTCCAGTTAGGCCCTCTACAGTCACAACTATGCCCTTGATTATACTATGCAAAGGTATAATCAACTCAGGTTAAATGTTTGAGGTTTTGTAACCATGAAAAGTCTTTGATTTGTTCATTTAGTTTTCTTGTGAAATAAAGACAGTAAATCATTTCAAAAATCCAAATGGTTTCTTCTTTTTCCCAAAGCTTTGAGACAGCATTTGTTCATGAAATATGCAGGGTGATTTTTGTTCATTGAAGGGGTAATGACATCACCAGATTGGATCTCTCCCCTCTCTTTGTCCCCTCCCCCCTTTCCTTTCTGTTTCTTGTCTTTTCCATCCCCCAAGCCTCTCCAGAGGGCCCTCAAAGCCTCCAGAAAGAACCAACTCCACTGACACCTTGATTTCGGACTTCCGGTCTCCAGAACTGTGAGAGAATAAGTGTCCGTTGCTCTAAGCCACATGAGCTCCTGGTCCTTGGTTATGTCAGCCCTAGGAAACTAAGACAGCAACCAAGAAAAGAATGTATCTAAAGGTGTTAGAAACTTCTCAGATGGCTTTTTCTGTATGAGGCTTTACCCACTCCAAACGTTTCAAAGCACTCTTAAAGGATAAATGAATCATTTTAGGAACTTCGATTGTAATTAAACCGCCTGTAATGAAAAGAAGTCCATAAATTTCAAGATCATAGAAAAATGTGGTTTCTCTGTCCTTCTACCTATTTGCTCAAGTATTTAAGTCTTCATTCATGCCCAGTAAAATGACAAATGTAATCATTTTTAATTCCGTTTTCTCTTTCTATTTAAGGTTATTCTCATTGTCCCATCTTGAGGAACTTGATATTTCCTACAATAGTATTGATTCTATTCCAAATGAAATCCAGAAACTCAGGTACTTTGGAAGTCATAAGTACACACAAAGCCGTATGCCCTCTAAGGATATATTTGGTGGTGATTGGTTGGAGAAAATTGAGTTCTTTCATATATGTAATAGTCACAAAACATAACACATGAAAACATGAAGTTTACAGAAGTGTGATTTGAATGATTGGTATGTTTAAGACATAACATTTCTAGTACTTATTTAAAAGCTGTACCAATGGCTACTTGATACAATGACAAGCTTAATGTTGTCCATTTTTCTGTGCATAGACCTGTAGCTCTTACCAGTTTTATTCATTTGGGGTAAGGAAATACATAAATGCAGTATAATCTTAATACCAAGCTCTGATTGTTCCTTACATTGATTTTTAAAAAGTCTCTGAAGTTCATCCATGTCCTTCTAGGTCAGTACCATACTATTTTGATTATGACTTTAGAATAATGTTTAGTAATTAGTAGGAAGATTATTTTTCCTTAATAGTCTCTTAACTATTCTCTTTAGATCAGAGGCTTTAAGATCACTTAATATAATTCCAAGCCTCTCCACCCCCAGAAAAACATAAACACAAAATTGAAATTTCCACTGGAATTATCTTGAGTTTGTATATCAATGTTTGAAGAATTTACATTTCTGATGTTAAGAAGTCTTTTCATCCTAAAGTACAGCATATTTTTTCACTTGTTTAGGTCTTGTTTTATGTCCATAAGAATTTATGACTTGGGGTGCCGGGGTGGCTCAGTCGGTAAAGCATAGACTCTTGATTTTGGCTCAGGTCATGATTTCAGGGTTGTGAGATGGAGCCCCACCTTGAGCCTGGTCTCAGGCTCCACACAGAGTCTGCCTGAGATTCTTTCCCTCTCCCTCTCTTTTCCCTTTGCGTTTTCCCCTCCCTAAAATAAATCAATAAAACCTATAAAAAAAGGTATGACTCAGTTCACATAAGTCCCTTATCTTTACTACCATTACTTTACTACCATTACTTTCTTTTAAGTATTCTACTTAGAATATTTCATAGTGTTGCAACTATGAATATAACATTTTCTCTAATTTTTCTTCCTAGCTGACCATTGTCAGTACAGAATAGAGAAAAGCTATGTCTTTCTTTATGTGAATTTAAAATCAAGCTATCTAACCCAAATTATCTTCATTCTGGTTCAGTTTTACTAGATTTTCTTTGGTTTTCTGGGAGCGTAGTCTTATCTTCAGTGAAGTGAAATAATTTTATTTCTGCTTTTCTAATATTTGTACCAATTATTTAATTTCTCCTGTGACAATGTGGTTTTTTTTTTAAGATTTATTTATTTATGAGAGAGAGAGACAGAGAGAGAGAGAGAGAACATGAGCCCGGCAGAGCAACAGAGGGTGAGGGAGAAGCAGACTCCCCACTGAGCAGGGAGCCCGATGAGGGCCTCAATCCCAGGACCCCGGGACCATGACGTGAGCAGAAGGCAGACTTAGCCCACTGAGCCACCCAGGTGTTCCCCATGTGATAATCTTTATATTTTAATAGAATAATTCCTCCTGTTCACATTTGTTATGAGTGATATATTCAATTTTTTCCTTCCATTTTGCTTTGTATTTACTAATTTACTGTTTTCTCTTTTCCTATTTGGCTTCTCTGGATGTGTATGCGTGTGTGCATATGTGTTTGATTTTTTTTTTTTCTGAATGTTATTTCTTCCCTTTTTTTTCTCCTTCATTAATTCTGGAACTCTACTGTACTTTCCCACACTATTACTGGCTATCTTTTTTCCCTCCAAACACACAGACACATTTTATTTTATTTTATTTATTTTATTTTATTTTATTTTATTTTATTTTATTTTATTTTATTTTATAGATTTTATTTATTTATTCATGAGAGACACAGAGAGAGAGAGAGAGGGGCAGAGACACAGGCAGAGGGAGAAGCAGGCTCCATGCAGGGAGCCCGACGTGGGACTCCATCCCGGGTCTCCAGGATCACGCCCTGGGCCAAAGGCAGGTGCTAAACCGCTGAGCCACCCGGGCTGCCCCACAGACACATTTTAAAAAATATTTTGTAAAATCAATATAAAAGCTACTTCCCCCACTATGGCGATCCATCCCCCTCTGCTGTCTTCTATCAATAGTAGAGACCCTTAGAATCCTCTTTATCTTCCCACCTTCCCTCCAAATGCACTAACCCCTTATCTGATTCAAGGTGTTGTTGAGATGGTTTTAGAAACTTTTGTTTCGTATTTTCATTAGTATTTTCCTCTGCGTTACAACTCTCGTTATTTAAAGAATAATTTATTTCACCCTGAGAAATAAACATGAACATTTGCAATCATTCTCCATTTATATTTGACTCTGTCTGTTTCAAGACTCATACCTTCCTGCCCTTCTTTTGTCTCCTACAGAACCTGGAGATACCTCCTTTGATTCATTGGCTATTTAGAGTTTTCTTAATTAATTTTCCTCTGATGGGTTTTGTGGGTCATTTTTTTCTTGAATCTTTAACCCTAACAGATAATTGATGGCTCCAGTGAGTGAGCAGTAGTGTACTGCAGCCCTTCCCATAAGTGGTCACCAGCACCCCACCCTCCCCTAGATCCAGTGTTGCACACAGGTGCCTGATGCCAGTTTAATTTCTTTTTCTTTTTAAGTAGTTCTTCCTTTTATCTGGAAAGACTGTGATTTTTTTTGTCATGGTCTTTAGTCTTCAGGAATTTTATCAGATTATGCTTGAGTGTGTCTTTTTGTTAACCTGCTGAAACTGTCCTGCACCTAATTCCATCATGGCTGGGGGAAACAAATGTCCCCACACCAATAAGCAACTCCAGTGGGTGTCCTACAATTCAACTCGATCCCGACACTATCTACCTGGAGACGGCATCAGCTTCTATGGGTTGAGGGCTCAGTACCATAAGGCGACCCCCCTCACCCACTTCAGATACAAACTGTGAGCCCATGTTATGACCTGTGGCTCTGACCAACCAGCTACAGACTGGAGGTTCCCATGACCCCCTCCTTGGACTTCAGATGCCGTTCATGAATCCAGGTTGTTACTTGCACTTCTAATCAACTGGCTGGAAATCAGAAGTTCCCGTGACCTCCTCTTTGGGTTCCATTAATTTGCTAGCCTGCCTCGCATAGGTCAGGAAACCTGTTTACTCACTGGATTTCCTGCTTTTTGTTTTTTGTTTTTGTTTTTTTACAAAGGATCTATCTATTAAAGGATATGAATCAATAGCCAGATAAAGCGATACATTGGGCAAAATCCTAAATAAAGGAACCTCCTGTCCTCATGAAGTTTGGGGGCTGGCACACTGGCATATTGAAGCATTCTGGTTCACCAACCTGGAGGGTCTCTGACTCTTCTCTTTCTGGTTTTTGTGTGTGGAGGTTTCATGACCTAGGTATGATTAATTAAACCGGGGGCCAGCGGCGAATGATTCAACCTCCAGACCCTCGGCCCTCCCTGGAAATCATGGCCAATCATGATGGGATTCCCTGAAACAGCCCTCATCCTTCTGTGCTTTCCACAAGTCACCTCATTAACAGAGACCCAGTCGCGGTGGAAAGGGGCTTGTTCTGAAAAATAAGACACCCTTTTCACTTTTATGGTTCCGAAGTGATTTCAAGAATTGAGGACAAAAAAAGAAAAAAGAAAAAAAAAGAATTGAGGACAAGAGACAAAATATGTTAGAACAAAAGATGTTCCCCTTGTCCTTACCTGCTCAGAAGACTGAAGGGTGTTGGGACCAGGGCCAGGAACTGTGGACAAAGACCAAATATGTATTACTCATAAATCACAGTATCACACCTGTCTCTCCTGGAATGCAATGCACACTTTTAATCACCAGCTTAAACTTTTTTTTTTTTTGTCAAAGAAATAGGTTTAACCATCACCTCTTCTCCATCTCTTTCATTTTCCCTTCCTGAGACAACCTATATTTATACATTAGGGCTCCTGGAGCTATCCTCTGTGGCATCGATGTAGTTTTTTCTCATGCTTCTTCTTTATATTTTTGCTCTGTTTGAGTTACTTCTACTTTGTCTTTGCCTCTACTTCAGATCTTTAGGAAGATCACGTTCTTCTTCAGTTCATCCACTTAATTCTTTAGTTTTACAAATGATGTATTTGTTCAAGAAGGTGTGTGCGTGTACACGCATGTGTGCGTCTTGTCAAGTGAATTTTATTACGTGTTTCCCTGACTCCTTCTCTGCCTCCACAGAGCACAGTTGCCTCAGGAGCACTATTCTGTGTGTTTGTTAGTTTTTCTCTTCTGGCTGCTGTGTCTTCTGCTCAAGACCAAAAGCATTCTCAGAGCAACTTCCAGAGAGCGTTTCTTGATGGAAGTTTCTCGGCTTCTGCTCAGCTGCAAAGGCTGTCTCGACGTGGAGCTCTCCCAGCTTTAGAGATTGTCCAGCCTATCAAACTCCACAAAGCTCCTCGAGAGGAAAGAGGAACGCACACTGGTGAAACCTCAAGATAAAGCAGTTCAGGCAGGGCAACCTCCTCCAGGGGTGTTCGGGGACCCTCACTGGCACCTCCCTAGAGTACAGCACACTTATTCTGGTTGTTCATAGAGCTCTTTGTCACTGGGCCCAAGGCTTGTGTCTGGTGTAGAGGGAGAAGAGTGACCATGCCAGGGCTCTCCTTTGGGACCAAACTAACTCCTGAGGTCTTGCTCACCTTTCCCAGACTGTGACAGGTGTCATAGTCAGATGGTGGCTGAAGGATGAAGACAGTTGAGGTGCCATCTTTTTAGTGTCATTATTTTAAAATCCCTTCTTTGACCATGTTTTAATGCTGTCAGCAGGAGTCAGAACCAAAGACTTTAAATTGTGTGAGGGAGAAACTACACTGCACACGAGAATCTGGAGTCCTCAGCAACTTAGGACCTAAAGTCCTCATGTCATCCTCTTCCCTCTTAGCACTTTTGACAAGTTGGACTAGCCTTTGATCTGTTTTTTTTTTTTTTGGTTTAGTTTTTCTTAAAGATTTTATTTATTTATTTATGAGAGACACAGAGAGAGGCAGAGACACAGGCAGAGGGAGAAGCCAAAGGCAGACAATCAACCACTGAACCACTCAGGCGCCCCTTGATCTGTTTTTATGTGTCCCTCATAAACAGATACTTTTTCTTTCTGTCTCCAGCACTAAGTAGGAAGGAGATGAGTGTCTGTAAAACAAACAAACAAACAAACAAATACCATCAAGACAACTAGTAGAAAATGAGAACATCAGTAATGTTGGTTCTCTTTGAACAAAGGAGCAACTGACAGTAAAAACCAAAGTATTCAGGTGATGGGAAAGCAAAATTGGGACATAGAACATGATACATTTTGATGGTGTTAATTTCACTGTTTTGATTAGGCTTGGAGGGAAAAAATGTCCTGATGTTCAGTTTGTTTATGAAAATATATTCTTTCTTTGTGTCACTATCTATATTTTTCTTTTTTCCATAATGACATGTTACAAAGACCCAAAGTACATACTTTAACTCTACCAGTCACACAAATGCATTTATTTGCATGATAATATAGTGTTTCATTTGCTTTATAATTCTCTGATTCTGAGGAAGCACTTAAACACTTGTATTTTACTGCTACTGTGTTTGATGCCAGTTTGCAGGAACACTGAGATGGAATTTTACTTCAGTATTATGAATTGCATAAATACCTTTTAGTTTTGGTTTCCTTTATTTGCAGATCACTTGAAAAACTGAATGTTGATGGGAATGATCTAACGAGTTTTCCTCCTGCGATTTTGAAGCTTAACCTGAAAAAAATCCAATTTGAGAATACTTACACTCATCCTATTCTTTGGAAAGAAAATTCATTGAATAGCCCACAGCATCTCACTCAACTTACTTCTTTTTTCTTTTTAAAAAATAATCTACATAAACATTACGATACGATCCCAGTGGAAATTCAAAAGCTACTAAAATGGTGAGCAAATTCTGCAGCCCTTTTATTTATTTTTTATTTTTTTAAAAGATTTTATTTATTTATTTACTCATGAGAGAGAGAGGCAGAGACACAGGCGGAGGGAGAAGCAGGCTCCATGCAGGGAGCCTGACGTGGGACTCGATCCCAGGTATCCAGGATCACACCCCGGGCTGAAGGCGGCGCTAAACCGCTGAGCCACCCGGACTGCACCTCTGAAGTCCTTTTAATAAAAACACACTTTTGAGCATTTAAAATATTATCCATTCGAGGCCAGGTGACAATTTTACTATTAACATACCTACACCCCAGCCTTGAACATACATAGCATTCTTCAAATTTCTTCTTCTGGCTCTTCAGGCATAATAATATTGTCTGAGTTCAGCCCATTTATTAATATTTTCAAGTTACTATTTAATTCCAGGGTGAGTTACGAATTACTGAGGTGTAACTGGCAACACCTATCCAGTTGTGGTATTAATTTTTTCTATGGATTACTAAGGACATGGAAGTGGTTTCCTCCAAAAGAGGGTTCTTTAGTCCCAGGCGTCCTATGCAGGGAAATGCTTTAGACTCTGACTTCCTAGAGACCAAAAAGAGAGCAGTCATATTTAGAGCAGGGATGTGCAGGGATTAATGCCAGCATGAGAATCATTGCCTAATATCAGGATTAGGGTTTTTAAACCCCATGCATGGGGAATCCACTCAGCTTATCTCTTACTTCCTTCAGATAATTTAAAACTATGTTTACACCCATCAGTGTTTATATTATTGATCTAACCAATATTTGTTGTATGCTTAAGTAAAATTTCCCAGGAGTATTTAAATTACTAATATTGATATTAGTAATATCAATTACTAATTATATTGAGTAATTATATTGAGTAATTATATTGAGGCCAGAAGCCTAAATGGACTAGCAATCATCAAAGAAATGGAGAAAGGTTATTAATAATCTACCAATAAAAAGGGGACGAGGACCTAAAGTTTTTAATTTTAATCCATTGAGGAGTCAATGCTCATGACATGAAATAATAATAACAATGTCTATGGTGTGGTGTTAAAAAGAAAGAAAGAAAGTATAATTAAAACTAAACATCAAAGAAGTTAGAGATGTGGGGGCACCTGGGTGCCTCATTCGGTTAAGCATCTGACTCTTGGTTTCAGCTCAGGTCATGATCTCAGGGTTGTGAGGTGCAGCCCTACATCAGGCTCCGTGCTCAGCAGGGAGTTTGCTTAAGATTCTCTCTCTCCCCCTCCCTCTGCCCCTCCTTCCATGAACGCATGTGTGGGCAATCTCTCTCTCTCTCAAAAAAATTAGAGATGTAATAGTTGTGGGATACTTTTTATAATAGCAGAAAGAAACATGATATACTTAGAAATATATCAATCGAAATATGTACAAAGCATGTACAGAGAGAAAACTTAAAACTTGACAAAAAGGTAAAGAAGTCTGAATTAAGTGAGATACATTTTTGGGTATAATAAGATGCAACATAAAAAATATGTATCAATTCTCCCCAAATAGAGCTGTATATTCAATGTGGTTTTGGTCAAAACCCCAACAGTCTTCTGAGAAACTTGATAAGCTGATTATAACATGTGTATGGAAAAGTAGAGACCCCAAAATAGCCAAGACAAGCCTGAAAGAGAAGCCTAACAAAGTAAGGGACTTGCTGACTAGATATAAAGATGTATTATAAAGTTAGAGAAAGTAATACAGGTGGTATTACATGCAAGGAAAGACACATTAACCAGTGAAAGAGAAGACATAGTCCAGTTACATTCTCATGCATATGTGAAAACTTGGACAAAATAGCCTTGTGGATCAGTAGGGAAAGGAGAGACTTTTCAACAGGCGATACTGAGATATTTGGCCACCTATAGGGAAAAAATGTACAGTTATATTTCTGTTATCTGCATGTCACTATCATACATAAAATAATTTCAGTTGGATTAATGATTTAAATAGGAAAAGCAAACTTTAAAAGACTTTAAAAGCAAGTATAGGAGGCTAATCTGTATGACTGCATGATAAAGATACGTTAAGCAAAACAAAAAATAAAACAGTAGAACCATGTTTTATAAATTTGACAAGTGTTTATTTTCCACATAATGTGACACCACCAATGAAAGCCATTAAGAAGATGTTGCAATGCGTATAGCTGTTGACACATATACATGTCTCCAAGAAATCAAGAAGAAAAGATAGAACCAATAAAAAAGTGTATAAGTGATAGGAATATGCCATTCATGGATGATGACACAGAGAGAGCTGATAAAAATGAAGCGTGTTAGATCTCACTAGTAATCAAGGAACTGCGATATCAAATAGCAATGACAAATTTTTTGTTTACCTATTTTATCAAGATTAAAAAGATTGTATGTTGGCAAATTGAATTTAAATTAAAAAAACGTAAATAAATAAATAAATAAATGGACATTCAATGTTGTCTTTGAGGCACCAGGGTGGCTCAATCAATGAAGCATCTGCTTTCAGCTCAGGTCATGATCCCAGGCTCAGTGGGGAGTCTGCTTCTCCCTCTCTCTCTACCTCTCCCCTCTGCTCATGCTCTCTCTCTCTCTCTCTCTCTCAAGTAAACAAAATCTTTATAAAAATTTTCTAAAACTTTTTGTCTTTGATGGCCCAAAACTGGATTATCATATACCATTAGTAGTGCTGTAAATTGGCGAAAGCTTTGTAGAATGCAGTTGGATGGTATCCTACTTACCCCTTGAAACAGAAATTTAAATCTTCAGAATCTGTCTCATAGAAATAGTTACATGTGAACACAAAGTTGGGCATAGGGATGATAATTGCTGCCTCAATGTGCACCAATAAAAAAAGTGATAAAATAAATTATGGTGTATCCATATTATGGAATACTATAATGCTATTAATATGAAGTAAAACAAAATGTATTGCAATAAAAAGTTGTCCAAGACATTACATCAAATCTCTCTTTTGAGATGTTATATATAAAATTTAACATGTATACATTTTTATATTAAATTTTTCTTTTTTTAATCTAAAATTAGTAAATTAAGGGCATGTGAATGGCTCAGTGGTTGAGCATCTGCCTCCAGTTCAGGTCATGATCCCAGGGTTCCTGCTCAGCAGAGAGTCTGCTTCTCCCTCTCCCTCTGCCCTTTCCCTCCTTTCATGCTCACATGTGCACGCATGCACTTTTTCTCTCTCTCTCAAATCTCTCTCTCTCTCTCTCTCTATATATATATATATATACACACACACATGCACACACACACACAGAGGCACTAATCCTATACTAGGCTATGATGGAGTCTCTTTATTTTAAAAATGATATATTTATTTTTGAATTATAAAAATAATGCATATTTATTATAGAAAATTTGGAAAAACATTTATAAAAGCATGTCAAATTTCCTGTGATCGCACTGACCAAGAATAATTACTATCCTCTATTTGGAATCTATCCTCAGAGTGTTTTCTTACTATGCATCTATACCTCTTTGTTCTTAGAAAATTAGGAGTGTCATATATATTTATCTACTTTATTTTTTTAGCATTTAATTGTACTTGCGTATGTTTTCGTTCCTCAACTAAGATGGTAAGATCAATAACAAAGGTCCTATTTGATACTACTGTGAGTCTCACAGAGCATCAAATATAATGTCTTCTCTTCAGTAGATGTTTACTAAAATACTGATTTGATGTGTCCTCCATTGCAGCACATCTAGATGTGAATGGTGTAACGGTCCCAAGTTTGGTGAAGGTTTTCAAGTCATCCGATCCTATGATGTTTCTGGAGCAACGCACCTTCCTGTTTTGTTTCATGTCTGTTCTTCTTCCTGCTACAGAAAAGTGAAAGAAAGCAGTTTTTTTTCAGAGAATATTCCTAGTGGAATAATAGTCTAAATTCTGAGTTGATAAGTCATGTGATCATTTAGGAGTCCCGCTTTAAAAGCCATTAAGGTTTAGGGACATAGTAATTCATTTCTTTGAGAGTATAGGTTCTATTTTCTGTAACTCTTCTTTGTAATCCCAGCCAGTTCTGGAAAAAGTTTGTGACTGTTTAGGAATTGTTGCAGAATAATTACTTAAGAAGGAATAGTTAAAGGTCTTTGGATTTCAGCAAAGATCTAGAAAATTTCATTCAGAGCATGTTTACCAGAAAACGAGAAATGATGGAAAACTTTGCAGAAGAGGGTTTATCTTACAACTGGCATTTTCGTGCACCCATTCCAAGTAGTAAGCTAGCTTTTTAAAGTCATCAGTGGGGTTTGTGCCACATATGGACTCGAAGTCAAGTATCCAAGTTCTCTTGGTGAATTTCGGTGGAAATCTGTCCAGTGCCAACCATTTCAATTGTTGATTGTTTAAGGGAATAAAAGACCCATTCCAGCCCTGTATTTAGTTATTTGAATTCATCACCCAGGCTCTTAGGAAATTGGTGCAATCTCTGGTCAGTTATCCTGACCTTCATCTCACAAAACCTGATTCCATAGGCCAGTGCCAGGATTCAACAGCCTTTGATGATAGCCTGGCAAGAAGATAAAGTAAAACTTACAAAATTACATTCCAGAGCAACGTATGAATACAGTAGAACTTGAGACTTGAAGAATTAGTGTTTGATAAGAAGAAGGTAAAAGCATTTTGATATTCAAATGACTAAATTTTAGAATGGCATAGAAATGTTTCATATTTGGCATATTTTTATGTGCACTTAAATCCAAAATATCATTACTAATGATGAAACTTGATGAAATCAAATGAAATTTATACAGGAGTCTTATCTTTAGAGAATATCAGAAAATACACATTATGTCAGGTGTATGTGTGTGTTTCATTCAGTACTATTCAAATCAAAGATAGGATAAGCCAGGCAAAATATTTTTTTCTGACTATTGATTTCAATAAATTGGGATACTCATGTGCTTCTCCTTGAAGTTCAGTTTGATTTTAAGCAGAAATAAGAAAATGTTGCTTGAGAAGTATACACCATATTCACCAGCAAAAGAATGAAATTATTTATATAGAAGTAATTACCATATCACACACGTAATCAGAAGGGGGTATTTATAGCATAATAACAAATACATGTATTAAAATTTAATATATCCATAATTATAAAACAAGATAAAAAATAAAATTAAAATCTAGTGGCATACAGCTTATTAATACTCACCTTTGACCCTGAAATATTTCTCGGAAGAATAAGTACACTTATTTTTTAATTGAAAAAATGTTGATTTTTGCTTTGAGTAACCGGATAATATATTGAGATAGGGAATAAAATAAATTGAGATAGGGAAGAAAGAACAGGTTTCAGAGGAAATTGCAATATCTTAGAGATGCTACAGAAAAATAAATACACCTAGACATTCGGACAAATATGATACACGCTTAGAGCCCAGTCTCATTGTTTCCTCATGGTTAGCGTAATCTCGAATCTAAGTGATCCAAGATATACTTATTACACAAACATTTGAAAATAAAACGAAACCTAAGACAAAAAGTTCTCCTTGTTATGCCACCCAGTGAAAATCAAAGATAACCCGTACATGTGTATATGTGCACGTTTACATATAACTTTAAAAAAAGATTATTTATTTTAGAGAGAGCAAGAGCACGAGCAGGGAGGAGGGTCAGAAGGGGAGGGAGAGAGTCCTCAAGCAGACTCCTGCCTGAGCTTGTAGATTGACCACAGCTGGATGCCAGGACCCTGAGATCATGACCTGAGCAGAAATCAAGCCTGTCACTTCGTCGCTGAGCCACCCAGGTGCCCTATATTATTCTTTTCTAAAAATGGGATTATTTGCCTCACACCACACACAGTAATTAATTTCTAGATTCCTCAAAGGTCTAAATTGAAAATATAAAAAATATTTAAAATTTTCTTAAAAAAATAGAATCAGGGGAATCCCTGGGTGGCTCAGTGGTTTAGCGCCCTCCTTTGGCCCAGAGCGTGATCCTAGAATCCCCAGATCCAGTCCCACGTCGGGCTCCCTGCATGGAGCCTGCTTCTCCCTCTGCCTGGGTCTCTGCCTCTCTCTCTCTGTGTCTCTCATAACTAACTAACTAACTAACTAAATAAATACATACATACATACATACATACATACATACATAAATAAAATTAGAATCAGAAAGCTCTTTTAAAGCAGGAAATGTAGGGACACCTGGGTGGCTCAGTGGTTGAGTGTCTGCCTCCGGCTCAGGGTGTGATCTGGGGGTCCTGGGATCAAGTCCCACATCGGGCTCCCCATGGGAAGCTTCTCCCTCTGCCTGTCTCTCTCTCTCTCTCTCTCTCTGTGTCCCTCATGAATAAATAAATAAAATCTTTATGTAAATAAATAGATAGATGATAGATAGATGATAGATGATAGATAGATAGATAGATAGATAGATAAAGCAGGAAATGCAGCCCAAAAGAAAGGATGAACGGATTGACTATGTAAAAAAAATTTAAATCCCTGTACATCCAAGAGCATCATAGACAAGGTCAAAAAACAAGCGACACACAGGAAAACGTCTGGAACACATGACTGACAAACAAGAAAATCTTGATTGTAAATGACAGAAACCCACTTGAAGGAAGTGTATTCGTATCCGTTTTGGCCTGTGTCTTCAGGCGCAGCCAGTTCAGGAACTCCCAACTGTCATGAAGGCATTATCCAACTATCTGTCACCTATCCTTGAGCAACACTTTTAAGTTTGCCTCATTTCCAAGTAGCAAGGATGGCCAGGGACGACTCCAAGTTCAGGTACTGGGATGTCAGGAACCTTTGAGAAAAGTGCACTGTCTGCATCAACTATGACACTAAAACAGATTAGGGATGATTTTCATTGGCTCAGCTTGGTTCACAGGTCAGGTTCACATATGAACAAAGCTCTATAGCTTCATGGAGGGAATAGTCTGATTGGCCAGGACTGAGCCGCATGCCCATCTCTGGAACTGGGAAAGGTGGCATTAGCTCTTCCCAAAACACATGAGATTCTCTCCAAGGAAGAGTTCTGGAATTGAAAATTGAGGGAAGGGGGACGTCTGGGTGGCTCAGCGGTTGATCGCCTGCCTTCAGCCCAGGTGTGATCCTGGAGTCCTGGGATCGAGTCCCACATTGGGCTTCCTTCATGGAGCCTGCTTCTCCTTCTGTCTGTGTCTGTGTCTGTGTCTGTGTCTGTGTCCGTGTCTGTGTCTCTGTCTCTCATGAATAAATAAAATCTTTAAAAAAAGAAAAAAGAAAATTAAGGGAAGGAAGAATGTTCTGGGCAGTTAAAATCTAGAACTATCGGAGACCTCCACAATTCCTAACACCCAGTAAGCTGTTACAAATAACAATAACATGGGCTCCTGGGTGGCTCGTTCTGTTAAGCATCTGGCCTTGGTTCAGGTCATGATTCCAGGACCCTGGTTTGGAGCCTGCAACAGGCTCCCTGCTCAGCGGAAGGTCTGCTTCTTCCTCTCCCTCTGCTCCTCCCCCAGGGTGATGGGCATGTGCACTCACTCTCTATCTTAAAAAAAATAAATAAATAAGAAAAAGGTGAACTAAATCTTTAAATAACAAAATTAAATTATACATGTATTTTCGTCATAATTATTATTTTTAAAAAATTTTTTAAATTTATTTATGATAGTCACAGAGAGAGAAAGAGAGAGAGGCAGAGACATAGGCAGAGGGAGAAGCAGGCTCCATGCACCGGGAGCCCGATGTGGGATTCGATCCCGGGTCTCCAGGATCGCGCCCTGGGCCAAAGGCAGGCGCCAAACTGCTGCGCCACCCAGGGATCCCCATAATTATTATAGAAGCTATTGCTCAAGAATACTTGCATCTGTGTGCAAAACAATTTTTCTGTCTTTCTTGCCTCAATCATATATTGCAAACATTTTTCTAGGTTATTTATATCCAATATTGATAAGTCATCATGGATGTGATCTAACTTGCTCATTTAAAATTCTCTTGCTGAATAAACTATCCTCAGCGTTTATCATAACAATAGATTTAATAACTTTAATAAAAACTCTTCAAGCTAAATCTCTGCCAAAATCTAGATTTGTTTTTCTTTTATTTTAATAAAAATTTCTGGCATTAAGATCGCTAGATAGACATTGTGCAGGGATTTAAAGCTTTTTATTCTTTATTTTATTTATTTATTTATTTATTTATTTATTTATTTATTTATTTATTTATGATAGAGAGAGAGAGGGAGAGAGAGGCAGAGACACAGGCAGAGGGAGAAGCAGGCTCCATGCAGGGAGCCCGACGTGGGACTCGAGCCCGGGACTCCAGGATCGCACCCTGGGCCAAAGGCAGGCGCTAAACCGTTGAGCCACCCAGGGATCCCTAAAGCTTTTTATTCTTAAGATAAAATTGTTACCCTCATATCTGTTCAGCTTTTCCCCAGCAGCGTGTGAGATGCCCTTGTTACCAAATTCCCAAACCCACAACATCATTGATTTCAGGTAACTAATTAACTATATACATTGCCAATTAGATAGAAAATGCAAACGATTAAGTTACTTCCTTTTATTACTAACAAAGTTGATATGAGTCCATGTTAAATAGTCATACTTCTATCATCTTTTGTGATTTTTCTCTTTACATCTTTTTCTGATGTTTCTATTCATATGTCCCTCTTGTTGGTTTGTAATGCTTTATGTATGCTGAGAACGTTAGCCTCCCGCCATGTATGATGAAAGGTTTTTTCCTCCATTAACTCCCTGCCTTTTATTTTTATTCCAAGTGGGGAGTTTTTTGACATTAAGATTTTAAATTTTAGGTTATAAAATCATCATGGATGAACTGGGAGGGTGTTATGCTAAGGAGGATGTTAAGCGAAATGAGCCAAACACCAAATGAAAAATATTGAAAATGAAAAATCTCCCATATATGTGGACTCTAAAAAGGTCGAAGTCATAGAAGCAGGGAGGAGAGCAGTGGTTACAGGGGCTGGGGTTAAGGGAAAATGAGCAGATGTGGGTCCTAATCAATCTATTCCCTTATGTTTTCGTCTCTTACTGCTAAACTTAGCAAGTCCACATTTCTCCCCAAATTACATAAATATCCACCTGTAGTTCACTTATTTTACTTTTTTTAAAAAAAGATTTTTATTTGTTCATTTATGAGAGACACAGAGAGAGGGAGGCAGAGATACAGGCAGAGGAGCCCGACGTGGGACTCGATTCTGGGACCCCAGGATCATGCCCTGGGCTGAAGGCAGGCGCTCAACTCCTGAACCACCCAGGCATCCTCACTTATTTTACATTTTAATCCTGATTCATCTCAAAATTACTTTCGTATGGGATGTGAGGTGCTGTTCCAAATTTCTAGAATGCTAGGAAGTTGTGTCCCATTCATTACCTACTGAAGCTTCATCCAACCAACTTGAAATGCCATCTTTATGATGCACTAAATTCTAAGATAATTAGGCCTATCTTTTTAAACTTTCTACTCTATTCCATTAACTTGTCTATGTGATGCCAACACCATACTGTTTTAATTATTTTAATTGAAACCACATCTTAATATATCTCAAAGAAAAAGTCCCCACTCATTGCTAGTTTTTTCAATACATTTTTTGAAGATTTATTGATTTACTTGAGAGAGAGCAAGAGAGCAAGAGAGAGAGAGAATCCCAAGCAGACTCCTTCAGCTGAGTGTGGAGCCCAAAGCGAGGATCAATCCCACAACCCTGAGATCAGGACCTGAACCAAAACCAAAAGACAAACACTCCACCCACTGAGCCACCCAGGTGCCCCTGTTCAATAATTTTTATTCTTATATGTTTATTTTCTATAGTATTTATTAAAACCTTTAGTTGTTTTGTAAGCTGTTTTGAATTTTTGTTAGAAATCGAAGAAGACTGATACCCACACAATACAGAGTCTCCACATCCAGGAACACATACCGTATGACCTCACTGATGTAATAATGATAATAATAATGATAATAATGACAATAATAATAATTCAACCTTTGGGGGATTTTCTTCTATAAGACCAACATTGTTTATGACAAAATGCTGGCGTCTCATCTGGAGCAGCGATCATGAATATTATCACTTATGCACTTATTCAAAAAGCAGAATTTTTAAGCTCAAAGGTTTGATCAATGCAGCTCCAAGGAATACTCTGCCTCGCTCAGAAAAACTGGATGCCAGCTCTGGTTGCTCTCTGCCCTGTCCTCTGGGCCACCGTCAGGACTCAGTGCGGAACCTACACGCTTAGTTGGTTGTGGCACAAGGTAGGTGTCGGGGATGGGCCGGCAGGGCCTCCTAAGTCCCCTGTTGCTGGGAATTGTCATTTCCTGCTTGGAACCTAAGGAGGGAGAAGTATGTAACATGCTCTGGGCCCTGGGGCGCTCAGAAGTCACTTATTGGTGTCACCGTTCAAGCATCCTCTTAACTAAGTGTAGGCGAAGTGCTTTACTTTCACTGAATTCATACCCCTGGGCCTGTACCCTGGATTATTGTCTCCCATAAACTGCCCCTCCAGCAACACACCACATGTGACAATTTGAAGAGATTCCGTGGTGTCACCATCTGCCAGAGACACAGGGGGTGGAAATGGGGGAGCACCGACCCCCAACCAAGGCAGCCCAGAGCACTCTCCAGCCTCGGGCTGGCACAGCTGCAGGGAGCAGGCCAGGTGCACCACTCCACTTCCTGCAGGTTCCAGGGTTGGCCCCAGGCCCCAGAGTTGGTTGCTCAGGAAGCCCAAGGAGTGTCCTATTTCAAAGCGGTGACTGGGCACTCTGCTGGGCCAACTCCATCCCTCTCAAACCCCCAGCCTCAGGGTCCTAACTTCCAATAAGGTGGAGGAGAGCAGAGATGGAGGCCATGCCCGAGGTTCACAGGAATGACTGACAAGGTACCTGGTGCAGGACTTGGCATTGAGCAGGTGCTCGGAAAAAGGTAGCTCTTATTTTTAATGTCAGGGTGTGTATCTTGCCAGACTCAACCCAATTCTCTCTTCTCCTCTACCCTGATGGCTGCCTTCAAGGGCATTATGATTTCTTTTTATATTGATTTTAAACACATACATCTCCAATTTCTCCTATTTTTCAATGATCAACAGAAGGACATTTCCAATTGAGTGGATGCCAATTGAAGATCTCTGATTTATTATTATTATTATTTGTTGTTTCCATTACATTTAAGGGACAAGGAGGAAGGAGAGATTGATGGCAAAAAATTGAACCTGTTTTCCATTTTCCCCACGTTGTGCTTAGTTAAGCACTTCTAGTCTTTAAATAGGATTCCTTTGGCTAGCAAACAATGCAAATGTTCCAAATGCAATTAATCTCAGAAACCGGTAACTGCACAAATCAAAAATGCCAAGCCATTTTGATGATCTAGCCACTCTTTTCTGACACATCAGGAATTGCTATTTTTCACCAATAAGAAGTGCTGTATGTTTGATCAGAAAATGGTACTTGGAGGACATGTGTGTGGGAGGCCAAAGGGCCGTTCTGGGGAGACATGAAGATTCTGTGTCTTGTAGTGGAAGAAAGAAAATAAATAATAATCACATCAACTTTATTTGAATAAAACTTTCAAAAAAGTGTTCCCTGGAGATCATTTTTTTTTCCATTGAGTTCAATTCACCAGGGATTAATTGAGCACCAACTAGATGCTAGGAGCCATGAAATATAGGCTCTCCGCATAAAGTATAATGTGGAATGTTCCAAGACAGAGGTATGCCCAGCATGGCAGGAGCACAGTGAAGTAGCACAGAGCTGATCATGGAGATTCAGGGAAGAGTTCCTGAGGGCCTATTTGTCAAGCCAAATGGACTGGGTTGATGTAAAGTTTACAGCAGAGGATTTGGGGAGACAAGGCCTAAGGTCAGAGAAATAAACAGGGTGGGCCATAAGGCTCTCATGCGACGTGCTAAGAAGTATCATTAGCTGCTAAAGAGTCACTGAAGATTTTAATAGAAGAATAAAACGATCAATTGTGCATTTTAAATAGATTGGAAAATTCAGAGAAGGTGCTGAGGTTTCCAACCAGGCATGAGAGTGGTAGCAGGGAAGGACATTTTGCAAAAATATTTAGAATGTAAAATTAGCAGAACGGATGTTGGGCATGAAGAAGAAAAGGAATCTCTGGAATGATTCCCTTAATTATTTCACCAGAGGAAGAAGTTTGAAAAAAAAAAACTTAATTTCACTCAATTCTCCAAGCTGATAACTGTCATAGAAAAAAATAGTTTTATAGAACTGATATGATATTTTAAAACTGCATATTGGTTATGAATTCATATTCTGTCAAAGTGGAGTTGAGGCTACCTTATGCACTTGCCCCTTTTTGAAAATCCAGATCTGCCAAATAGAACAAGGGTGATTATTCCCTTTATGCATGGATTCTTTGTTTTACAAAACAAATCTTCATTTGACAACTTTAAACGGTCAGCTATAAATATGATGTAATGTTCTGCTCCTCGGAAATATACCTGTTTTATAAAACAGACATATACATACTTTTGAGTTGATTTGTGGGGGTTTTTCCCCCCAAGAAATTTTTTTGTTGTTGTTGTTGTATTTTTTTAGAGTAAGCGGTAAGTCAATATTTTCTTGGATGAATTTGTTTATTATTTATTTATTTATTTATTCATTCATTCATTCATTCATTCATTCAATTAAATATTTATTGAGGTCTTATTGTACGCCAGTCACTGTCCTAGACACTTCAACCATAGCAGTGAATGAAACAGACAAAAGTTCCTGTCCTCATGGAATTTGCATCCTGATAAATTGTCCCTTTTTTCTTTTTAAAAAATAGGATATGTTATTTTCCCTTTCGCTGGTTTTAAAGGCATTTTCTAGGATGGTGCCTGGCACATGGCAGAGACTTTCTATATATTCAATTGGATAAATACTCCACAGAATTGGAGAAAGTGACTCTAATAATATATTGCACTTCACAATTTTGAATATTCTGATCTATTGTCAGAATATTCTTTATTTTAAAAAGAATTCAGGTATTTCCTCACACTCTTTAAGTTATTTGTCAGGAGAAAAAGACTCTATGATTTGAATACTCCTAATTTGCTCACTAAATGTCTCATCAAATAGTGCACTGTCTTGGCATCACTTCAGACTCTACATACCATTCATTGTAAAGCAGATTACATTGCCTAAATATTTTATAATTTGCAAAGCACGTTAATATCCCAAAGGAAAGGAGAAATTTTTAAAGCCATCATTTTTTCTTAGTGTTACACGTGTGTACGGAAAGTGGATTACACACCACATTTCCTTTTTCCTTTTTCTCCCTTGGAATCGAATCCTGATCTTTGACTCGGCACAATTGCCTCACAATATAAAAATACTATGCTTCCCAGGCTCCCTTGCAGCTAGATCCAACCACTAAGTTATGGCGATAAAATGTAAGTGAAAGCATTGGTAGGATACCAGGAAGGCTGGTTAAAAAGAACAGATTGATTTGAGAGAAGACCCTTTTTGCCCTTTGATCCCTCCCTTTTCCTGCTACCTGGAATGCAGACAGGATGGCTGGAGTTCCAGTGGCCATTTTGGGCCAGGAAGTGATGTTGAAAATAGAAAGTAGGGGCCTACATCTTTGTGACATTATAAGCCACCATGTCAAATTTGTATGCCCACTTTATAAATGAAGAGAATTCAATTTCTATCTTGCTTTAGGCACCAACTGCCAATATTTTGGATATTTCTGTTATCTCCAACCAAACTTAATCTTAACAAATACAGCTTGTAATGCACTCCAATCAACTACATCAGGAAAGAGTCACATACTCCTTTTACTAGAGTAATGTGTTTTTAGCTCATTTCTTTTTCCTTTCAAGCTGTCTTAACTTCCTTTTTTAAAAAGATTAATAGGGATCCCTGGGTGGTGCAGCGGTTTAGCCCCTGCCTTTGGCCCAGGGCGTGATCCTGGAGACCCGGGATCAAATCCCACGTCGGGCTCCTGGTGCATGGAGCCTGCTTCTCCCTCTGCCTGTGTCTCTGCCTCTCTCTCTCTCTCTGTGACTATCATAAATAAAAATTTTAAAAAAAGATTAATATTTTGGGGGGAGAGGCAAAAGAAGAAGGAGGGAGAGTCTTAAGCAGACTCTATATTGAACTCAGAGACCTCAGTACCCTGAGATCACAACCTGAGCCAAAACCAAGAGTTGGACACCCAACCAAGTGCACCACCCAGGCAGCCCTCTTAACATTCTCTCTCTCTCTTTTTTTTTTAAGATTTTATTTATTTATTCATGAGAGACAGAGAGAGAGAGAGAGAGAGAGGCAGAGACACAGGCAGAGGGAGAAGCAGGCTCCATGCAGGGAGCCTGACGTGGGATTCGATCCCAGGTCTGCAGGATCACACCCTGGGCTGAAGGCCGCGCTAAACTGATGAGCCACCCGGGCTGCCCTTAACTCTCTTTTAAACCTGATTTCATTTAGGTTTATATGTTAGGCTGGGGGCCAGGGTAAGCCAACTGATTTGCCCATGATCCCGTGGGGCTGGTGGGGTGGGGAGTCAGCTTTTCTCACCTCATCCAACGCTGGTCTATATGACCTACTGGAAGGAAGAAAGCTACCACTTCTGGTCAATTGTTTTCTTCCTTATACCTCTGAAAAGGAAGGGGAAAAAAAAAGTCTTCTGAACCAGCAAACCAAGAAAGCCTAGGAACAGACGTAAGCACGCAAGGTGTGTTTTGCTATCTGGTGCCCAACATCTACCAGGACAGAATTCATCATAGTCCCTGCTCCCCACAGACAATACTAGGCAACCCTTAGCTCTCACCTGCTAGGCCCAGTTCTGCCTCTGAGTCTTTGTCAGAATAATTCCCCAACTCAGCTTCTCTTTGTTGACATGTTAGCACCTTATGCATGTATTTGATATCACCTTGTCTAAGGTTGCTAAGCTGTTGTTTGCTGCTGGTTAGCAGCTGTTATGCGAAGCTAAGATGGGACTCCTGCTGTTTCTGTTTTTAAATGTTTTTAACTTTAAAGTTAAATAAATAAATAAATAAATAAATAAATAAATAAATAAATAAAGTAAAATGATAAGTTTCCAAATCCAGGTCATATATAGAACATTCCACAACAGTTGAGTTACATCTGCTTTTTGTCTCTGGGACCCTGTGGTCTCTGCTGCCCGCTGGAGGTGAGGTTCCCCATTGAAACATGGAAAGAAAACATGGCCCAGGTGCCCAGGAAGCTCAAGACTAAAGAGTCAAAATGAGGGGATGGTTTTACCCAGAGCTGCAAATTCCTTGAGGAAAAAAACCACCACCTGATTGTTTCATGAACTGCTTTTTGATAGACTTAGCCAGGAGGGTAATTCAGAATGGCCAGCTTTGCCACTACCAACCCGAGAAACACAGAATCTCTTCTAAAGCAGAACCGGTTTCATACTCACATGAAAGAAAGGCTTGATCATTTTGCAAGGTCCACACCATGTGACTGCGAAGTCAACTACTACAAGTTTATCCCCGGCACTGTTCAAGGCTTCCTGAAAAGCATACTAAAAGAAAAAAGAAAAGCGCAGGTTAAATTTCCCAAAGTCCTGATCGAAGTTGATAGAATGTGACACAAAGAATGATTCAAACGTACTGCTTTGTAAACATCTAATAAACTAAAATGAACCAAATAAACTGCTAAAAACAAAAACAAAAAAAAGAACCCTCCCTCTTCCTGGTGAGTTGGGGTCTCTCCAAAAAAGCCACAGAATTGCCCCAGATGGCGTCATCTGGGAGCTGGGAGCATCCACCAAGGCCAGAGGCCCAATTCCCCATCACGACAGTGCCAGTGACAAAGACTGTGTCCTTTTCTCCCAATCCCTTTTGGAAAGGGTCTCCCATCCACTAAGCTTTGGGAGAGCAAGCTGGGGGAGGGTGGCCAGAGGGCGGGCGGCACAGTTGATGGGGGGCCGGTCCCCCCTGTGGGCCTCAGGCCTGAGCCAACACTATTCTCACTTGCTTAGTAGCTTCCAGTGTGACTGTCACACCCGACTGGATGCTTTGCTGCTGTGGTGATACTGCTCTTATGACCCCAAAGGGTAGGAAGGACTTCTGGCACCTACCAGAGACTTCATGCAGAGGCAGGAAAGAACCTGTCCTTGGAAGAGATTATAAAGGACTGAGGAAAACGAGGCTCAGGTTACTCCGGTGCTGCCCCCCTGCAGCCTCCACCCTTCGCCTGCCAGGTCCCTGATGCTCAGAGATGCTCAGAGAAGCAGCCCCAGCCACTTCACCATCAGGCCGCACAAGGCCCACAGGCCTGGCTTGAACCCAGGGCCCTGGAATTCCCTAATCCTTTTGAGAGGATTTCTATCCCAGCTGCCCCTGAAAACTGAAAAGGACGTTTCCTGACCCCTGGAGCATGAGAAGAATTGGGGTCAGAGTCCTCCAAGTGTCACGTCAGGTTTGAAATGACTGACCCTCCTCAACATTTCCACATCCACTTCACTTGCTGAATTTGTGGGACCACTAGGAAAATCTGAACCAGTTACATGTTCAGTATGTTTCAGATACAGAGAGCTGATGTTTAGAAATTCTGCAGAGGCCAGGGATATGCCCAGAATAGGATTTTGACTAGATTTCTCTTAAGTTGGTACTTTATGGGGGGAAATGGCCATATTCTTCAGGAACTCAGCCAAACCACTTATAATTTTTTAAAGCTCGGTGAGAATAATGGGCTTACTTAGAATGGTAGAAATAATAGCTTGATTTTCCTCCTTTGCTTTTGCTCTAGCTCAATTTCCCCTAGCTTATGGGTTGTATAAATTTTTGTACTAAAAAGAGATGCACATTAATTGCATTTTTTGATTCCCGGGTCACTCCTGCTTCTGTCATACACTTTTAATTTGAAAAGTGAGGCCCTAAAAAAGTAAGAATTACCCAAGCAATTTACAGTAATGCAAAATTTGGCTCAACGACCAGATCGATAGTCTCCCGAAGGCCTGGGACAGATACAGAGACAGTTACCAAAAGTCATTATCTAATTGAGAAATATCTGCTCAAACACCAGATTTCCAGTTGACCTTAACTAAGGATTCTCTTGGCCCAGAAAGCATGATCATAGACAGTTCTTAAAACAGCATCTGGACAAGGGCATTTCTTTGTAACATCACACATCATATATCATCCTATCACTTTCCAATTTCATTTCACTTCATTTTCATTTCCCTTTCTATTTGGAGATATGCCCAAAAAGAGACCCCAAATCATTTACAGTATTCCGTTTGGCAAAGCTCAAGGAGCCCTCAGACATCCCTGTATTTGGACTCCAACTGCCTTCATTCCGTTAGGATACTACAGGGTGTTTGTTATCCTGGCTATTAGATCCAGCTCCTTGCCCGCCCCTCTTTGACGGAGCAAGTGGAATTGCAGCTGCTCCTATGTCTCAGTGGACACAGTGGATAGTATTTCCTGTGTAAAGACAAATCCTTTTAAAAGAAGTGGGAAAATAATATTCTGTTATGAAGGTATCAGGGATGCCATTACGCACCCCTCAGCCTGATGGTTGGTCTAGATCTTGCTCAGTTTGGCAGGACCCCTGCCCAAGCACAGGACAGGGGCTCCCCCGATGCTCCTTTTGGGTCTACAGGTATCCTGGGAAGTTGTGGGGAGGTGTCTGCACAGGGCAGTTGGACAGAAGCAAGCCTGCGGCACTGCTAGGGTCGCCCTGTTAGTCTGTCAGCTGGCAAGGAGCCCGCTTCCTCCTGCAGGCAGCTCGGAGATGGAGGGCATGGTGGTCTCCACACAGGTAAAGCCTGGGTGGGCGGCGATGAAGGCCCCATTTAAGGTGGCTTTTGGGTGCATGCGAGGGACCCAGCACCTACTCATAGTAGGCCTATCAGTCTACTCATTGGGACCTTCCTCTTACCCCCTTGACAGTGTCTCCTCCCCATCCTGGCCACTCTCTCTTGCTCAGGGCCTAGGTCACTGGGTCCCTATCCTAGAACTACTAGAGCTCTCTATTCTCTATTCTCTGTGAGTTCCTTTCACACACCATCTTTACCGTCTTCCCAAACGGCTATAGTCCTTTACTTTCATAAGAGAACTTGATTTCCTTATCTAAACCACAGCCCACAGCTCCCAGCCAAAGCATCTGGATTCCCTTTCCTCGGGGGCCCAGAAAGTTCCATCTTCAAAGCTCTTTGAAAACCTTCAAATAGACCCATATCCTAGCTCTACAACAGAGTCTGCTGACAAAGGGTGGTGAGCCCACACTAAACACTCAATTCCAGGAACAGGGTGCTCACCAGAATGTTCCCTCAACAGAACACTAAGTCGGCACAGAAGTAGCCCATAAAAATAATACGTGCGGTTTTCTTATGTTTTCCTACCCCTTTTTTTATGACAATATGTCTGAATTAAATCAAGATCTCCAATTTACATAACTTTGAGACACCTTAAGAGATCTATTTCAAGAGCTGAATGGGAAGTGGATGAGCCAAAGCTCTCTTCCTAAAGTGTTTTTTAGGTTTGCTCGAGCACATGGCACTGTCAATGCCTGAAATGTCTATGCTGTGATGTTGCAACAATTTTTATCTGAAAAACTTCTTATTTCTTCATCTTTTATGATGCTTCAGGATCTCCAGGCACACCATTGTGTGCCTGTTATCCGTTATTCTGTTTCTCACATCACTCAATAGTGTCTATTCATCACTTGATTTTACAGGTGAGGAAACTGAAAGCATGAGTTTTAAAGGGATGGATTTAAAAATGGTATCATTTTGGGTTTATAAACATAAACATATTGAGGGCTCCTGAGACAAGAAGCCAATTTGTTTTCTGGAAAATCTGCACCTCCTACCTGGGTACATTTCACACACCCAGCAACACCATTGAGGATTATCCTTTGACCTATTTAATCAGTTGATAGAGGAAAACGGAACCTTATTATGGTTTATCTCAATGGATTTTATTTGAAACTCTCCACTTCCTTTTCTTTTCTTTTTTAAGATTATTTATTTATTCATGAGAGACACAGAGAGAGAGGCAGAGACATAAGGAGAGGGGAGCCCGATGCAGGACTTGATCCCAGGGCCCTGCATCACAACCTGAGCCAAAGGCAGCTGCTCAGCCACGGAGCCACCCAGGCATCTCCCACACACAAGTTCCCCATTTTCTAATAGTTTAATTTTGTCGTCCTTCTGAATTGCGTGGGGCGCAAATGTGACAGAAACCCTAAGCGCGTGGGGGGCAATGCTTTCCTATTCTACCAGGAGGCAGCCTTAGCTATTTCATTTCTAAAAGGAAAGGAACGATCTAGAAAAAGGGGAAGCTAAAAGTAACCCACGCTTCCATGGCTCGTTCCAAAAGTAGGAACAGATGGTTGACGCCGAGCAACAAGGAGGAAGCTTGCTGTGCCCCCCTTCTCCACAGCCCAAGTCAGCGCAGGCATCAGCGGCGCCAGGGCAGCTGCGGGCACCGACGCACCGAAACCAGGTGGAGCCCAGCTGTGCCTTTCCTCCTTTTCTTATAGAAACTCACCACTGGCCATGATCACATGATGGTGTCTCTGCTGCTGAAAATTGGATGGAACTTCAGGAGCACGTGCTTGTCAAACATGCAACCCTCCCCCTCCACCCCAACCTGTGCTCCAGTGTGGGGAAGTGGGTCACACAGAGGCACTCCGTGGCTTTCACACTGCATCAGAGGGTTGTGGCAAACAGGATGATGGGTGTTGCAAGGGGCAGAGACCACAAACCGTCTGCCACCACCTCCAGTCACCACAAGGAAGCTCATGGTTGCCTCCCTCTCTCAACCCTTTCCTGGCAAAGAGCATCTGACACTTTGCAAGAGGGCAGCTGCTTTCTGGAAAGAGGGCAGCTCTAATTAAAAGGTGTGATCAGGCAAGAGAAAGAAAAAAAAACCCAACTCTCAGATCACCGGCTCTTTTAGGGTACATCTGCATTCCCAAGGGTGATGGGTCCCAAATATGAGCCCTTGCTTTTGATTCAGCTCTGAGTGAGCAAAAAGGAATTGAGAAGCAGCAAGACAGAAGCGACGCCCCCTCCCCGCCCCCCAGGAAGCAGCCTTTCTGCTTTGGTTGGCCTGTGTTAAGAGCAGATTCTGCTCAGACCACTATGAGGCGCATCCTCCAAAAAGCTGCATCTTCCAGAAGATGATGTAAAGATGGCTCTGGGGGAGCAGGCATGATGTTCAGAGGAAAGGTCTATTCATTTCCTACCACTGCTGTAAATAATTACGGCAGATCCATGGCTTAACACAAAACACCTGTATTATCTTCATGTTCTGGAGCTCCAAAGTCCAAAATGGGTTTTACTGGGTTGATGTCATGTGTCAGCAAAGGTGTGTTCTTTCTGGAGGCTCTAGGGATAAGTCCATTATCCTGCCTTTTCCAGCTTCTAGAAGCTGCCTACGTTCCTTGGCTCATGGTCCCACTCCTCCATCTTCGAAGCCAGCACTGTGGCAGGCCTAGTGATCCTCACACTGCCATCTCTCTGATGCTTCCTGTTCTCTGTCCTCCTCCTGAGGACCCTTGTGATGGCCACAGGCCATCTGGGTAATCCCGGACAACCTCCTCGAGATCAGCTGATTAGCAACCTTAATTCCCTCTGAAATCTTAATGGTCCCATTGCCAGGGAACATCACATAGTCACAGGTTCCAGGAATTAGAATGGAGACATCTTTGCGGGGGGGGGGGGGGGGAGACAATTAATCTGCCTACCACAAGAGGGATCACCAAAGAGTTTGCTTTTGTATCTCTATATCCTCATAGCAACCATGGAGGTGGAATGTTTATCAAGAAACTTTAAGAATTTTTTTTTTTAAGATTTAAGATTTTTTTAATTTACTCATGAGAGACACAGAGAGAGAGAAGCAGAGACACAGGCAGAGGGAGAAGCAGGCTCCATGCAGGGAGCCCATCCCAGGACTCGATCCCGGGTCTCCAGGATCACACCCTGACCTGAAGGCGGCACTAAACCGCTGAGCCACCCGGGCTGCCCGAAACTTTAAGAATTTAAGTACTTTGCACTTTTTCCAAAGATACTCTCCTAGTAAGAGACAGAGCTGGAACATGACCCAGATCTGTTTTGAAAGCCCGTGCTCAGCCTCCCCACACTACGCTTCTACCCAGGACACAACCTGGCCCCTCTCCTGAATCCCTACAACACAAGGAGCCTGACAATTCTTCAGCAGGAGCCTCAGAGAAAATTCATCTTCCTTTAGGAATTTCAAAAAATACTAGTCATAAATAATAAAGAGTCAAGACAACTGGCTTCTACTTCATATGGCATTGCAGCCACTGCATACCTGGGCAAGGTGCCAAAACTTGCAGGTTCTCGGGATCCTCAACCTTAAAGCCAAGGATCTGGATGTCCAAGTCCACGGATTTATGATGTCTAAAACATCTTGCAGCTCTAAAATTCTAAAACCCAGTAATCACACTGGTGAAACCACTATGCTGCACGGCAGGTCCACCCAATGCATGGCTGAGCCATCCCAGATGCCCCTCGTTATTGTCACGTGCTCAACAGTAACGTATTCCAGGCACCCAAACCTATCAGCTACTTTTAGCATTTTTTCCCAGGAGCCCTGGCCTCTTGCTCCAAGTTGGACAGTCTCCCGCCCATGCTTGTTGAACACGTTTTCTCCCATCATTTTTGTCCACTGCCATGTCGGGGCTTCTCGTCTGCCAGTCTCCCGTGCTAGATCTTCTCTTTTCCGGACCCCCTTCTTCCTCTTTCTTGATGCATCCCTTTGTTTTGATGGACCACACACCCTGGTAGTTTCCTAGGGAAGTATAAAAGGAAGGCAATGCATGTGAAGGCTTGGAAAATGCCTTTCTTCTCACCTCAATGTGTGTAGCTTATAAATTCAGGGTGGAAGAGCGCTGTGGCTCAGCGAGGCTCCTTGTCTGCTAACTCTGGATGGCAATCGGATGTGGTGACTCGTGAGCCTTTGTAGATTGCTGGGGTTTATTATTATTATTATTATTATTATTATTATTATTATTATTATTAATTATTTTGGTCTCTCTCTCCGGAAGTTTTTGGAACCTTTATCTCTCGTGTCGTGTAGCTACATAATGATGTGAGTCTTGCTGTGAGTCTTTCTTGGGTTGTTGCGCTGGGCAGTCCGTGAGTGCTGTCACCTGGAACTCGGCCCTCCAGTTCCCAGAGCTTATCTCGTCGCATTGCTTTGTCTCGTTTCACTACTTCCTCCTCCTCTTCTTTTCTCTTCTGAATGAAAGTCTTGGTAGTTCATATTGAACATTCTAGATGGATCTATCTCTTTTATTTTTCACATCATCCACTGCTATAACTTCACTTCTGTTTTATGTGTGATTTCTTCCATATGATCTCGTAGCCTTTTAATTTTTTGGAAAAGTATCATTCTTAACCTCAAAGAAATGTTTCTTCCTTTGCTTACTTTTACAGGCTCTCATTCCTGTTTTGGATTCAATGTCTTCTCATAATTCATTGGGGATGTTAGGTTTGTTTTTTTTTTTTAACTTTCTATTATGAAGTAATTCTAGAATTGGCAGGAAGTTGCAAGGATAGTACAGGGAGGTGCCAAGTGCCTCTTACCCCTTTGCCCAGTATCCCCCGATGGTTACATCTTACATACTTGAAATATTATATCAAAACCAAGGAACTGACATTGGTGCAAAGTGTTCGTATAATTCTCTGTCATTCGATCCCATAAAATACATCACCACTAAGATCCCCCTTGTGCTGCCCCTTTATAATCTCATCCTTTCTCCTTCACCACAGAACATTGACTTTTTAAAGTTATTTTTCCTATTTTCAGCATAATCTGTTTCCTCAATGTCCTTTCTCTCCCTCTCTCTCTTTCTTTCTCTCTTTCTCTCATCCCTTTCATTTTGGAAGCTACTCGAAAATGTCTGATGATGTTGCCTATTGACTTGTAGTTGAGCATGAAGCTTAGCTGTGGATGGTTAGGGGCCTCATCTCAGGGAGATCATAGGCAAGTTTGCTTTTTCATTGGAGGATCCTCCAGTGTCAGCATCTGGGATCTTTTCTCTAGGCTCATTTGAAGGGTCCAGTGAAGAATCCTCTGATCTTCACCCCAGGGTTGGGGAGGACTGTAAGCCTGGCTGCCAACTTCCTGAAAGCAGAGTGTGGGGAGGGAGTGAAGAGCCTACTATTCCAAGGGCAGATTTTCACTTAATTCCCCTGTCTTCAGCTTGTACTCCTGTCTCTCCCCAATCTCCTTCACTGTGGTTCTCCTGAGTTTCTTAAGTTCAATTTCTTTAAAGAATAAGCCTCCAGTCTCTCAGTCCAGCAAGAAGGCAGTTGCCTAAATTTCACAAAGATAGGGAAGGGTGTCTTAACCGCTCCCGACAGATTTTTAAGAAATTCCGGGTTCTCAGCCTTGCCTCATGGCACCTCACACTTGTTTAGAACCTTTCTGTGGGTCTGAAAATAAAACCCTAACTTGCCACCATGCTCCCTCTCGAGAGGGAGCTCACGTAACCAACATTAGTTACAAATCCTCTAGAGCCCCAAATTTTGTTGAAGTCTCTTTCATCTGATGCTGTTTCTTATCCAATTCACTTTGTCCTCTTGGACTTTTTAATTTTCTTATTTCCTCTCCAGTCATTTTAATAAGATCCTAAGGGGGAAAGGAGCATGTTGTTAATCTGCCATGCTTATGCAGCATTCAATAACTGCTGTTTAGAACAACATTTGAAAAATATGATGAAAGCTGAATCTGTGTTCTAGTGAATTTTAAATATAGAAGTAACATGGTAGTATATTTCAGAAAAGTATCGCACACACACAAAAATTAAGATTACTTCCACTACTCAAAATTAATTTCCTTACCCCTTATTTGTCTTTAAAACTTTGTTGGGTGATACATCGCTCTATCTCCCAGGTATATTCACCCTTATTTCCTACTACTGCAATACCAGGGTTGTGAAGTTTGACAGCATAGGTGAGGGAAGGCTAAAGTCGAAATGAGCTCCAGACAGTATGTAACTTTTGCCTCTAGAATTAATCACCTCTAACAAATGACATGGACCCACAGAGCTCTTTCTCTGGGTTCTTTGCAGATGACTTGAATGAATGATGCTTTTGTCTGGTCTTCTCATCTTTGTCCTCTAGAATCCAGATTGCTTCTGAGTGACCATTGCCCTAGTGGATGCCAAACAGGGCAAGAGAGAGCTGGGTACAGGAGAAGTTGGTTTTGAAAGATCTGAGTAGGGTCTCCTGAAGGTTGAGAACCTGAAACAAGGGTGTAAGCAAGAGAGAGACCTTGCCAAGAAGAAAGAATTTAGCAAGAATGAGACCAAAGAGAAAAGTGGAAAAAACAAACAAACAAACAAACAAACCAAAGAGAAAAGTGGACAGTAATGGAAACAAAGACAATGGAGAATGTATGAGAAGAGAACAAAAGCAATACGAAAGAGAGACATGAATCCAACACAAAGAAAGCTAGCACCGTTAACCAGTAAGTATTGGTCTGAACAGAATTGAAGTTAGCCCATTCATTGGCTCAACAAATACGCAATAAATCTATGCAACAGCTACCATGTACAAGCCTGGGTAGGAAGGAATAAAATAGGCCAACAAATATTTTTTAAAAAGAGAGAAAAGGAAATATCAGATGGTAAGAATTAAAATAAATGTAGTTGAGTGACAAAGTTGTCTCCAGGTGGTGGTTGTTTAAGTTCAAATTTGAATGACAAGAGGGAAGGAACCAGCCTGCAGAGATCCAGGCAAATGATTAGCAAAATGCAAATTGAAAGCATAATGAGCTATCATATCACTTTAATACCTATCAGACTGGCAAAAATTCAAAAGTTAGGTGATGCCAAATATTGGCAAGGATATAGAGCAACAGGAATTCTTATTCACTGCTGAAGGGAGGACAAATTGGTGCAACCAGTTTGAAAGTAATTTTGTGTTACCTGGAAAGTACTGACATGCTTATATCCTTGAAATGACTAGTCCACATCTAGGTATGTGCCACAGAGAAACTTTTACACGTATATTAGGAGATGTGTCTGAGAATGTTCGTAGTTTTGTTGTAACAGCAAAAGGTGGGATAGGCTCAATGTCCACCAATGGTAGGCTATAAAATCGATAATTGCATCTTGATATTTTAGTGCAATAAAATATGATATAGCAGCGAAAAGGCATGCATTACACCCTCATTCAACATCATGATGAACCTCAGGAACATAGAACAGAGTGAAAAAAAAGCAAGTGGCAGAAATACTATGATTTCATTAACATGCAATCTAAACCCTGTTTAGAGATACAAACCAACCAACCATAAAGAAAAGCAAGAGGATGCTTGATACAAAATTCAGGCTAGCATTTATCTCAGAGTGGGTTGGGATCAGGGAGGAGCTCACAAGTTTGACAGTTAAATGGCTGATGATTGGTGGGTACATGAATATAAGGTATGTTGTTTTTCTTTAAACGTGATATGTATCTTATAAATATTGCATGTATTCATCACAAGTTGCTTTTAGCTAAAAAACAAAACACAAAAAGTGGGGCGATACTGTAGGCAGAGGAAACGATGAACACCAAGGCTAGATTTTTCTACAGGATGTGAGAGAGGAGGCCGGTGTGGCTGAAGCTCAGCCGATGGGGACGAGGTAGAGAAAGATGAGGTCAGAGGACTGAATATATGGGGTGACTGATGATGAGAAGAATAAGGGCCAAGATAGTGAGGGATTCAATAATGTTGAAGAATTGCTGGAGTGAGGATAACAGAAGTATTAGTGTTTTCCAGAGAAATGCAGACAACAGGATATAAAAGAAATTTATCATGAAGAAGTGGTTCGCGTGATTATGAGAGCTGAGAAGTCCCAGGGCCTGCCATCTGCCAGCTGGAGACCCAAGAAGACCAGTGGTATAATTCGGCCCAAGTCAGAAGACCTGAGAACCAGGGGCCCCATCATGTAAATTCTAGTTCAAGGGCAAGAGGAGATGAGAGGAGATGTCCCGGTTGAAACAGCAAGGCAGGAAAGAAAGGGGGGTTGTGAGTTCCTCCTTCCTCCATATTTTTGTTCACTTCAAGCCCTCAACGGATTGAATAATGCCCACCCACCACAGGAGGCCCATCTACTTTACTGAGTCAACCAATTCAAATGCTAATCTTTTCTGGAAACACCCTCACATACACCCCACCCCCCCAAAAAAATCATGTTTAACCAGACAGCTGGGGATCCCTTGATCCAGTCACACATAAAATTAAGCATCACAGTGGAGTAAGTGGTCTGGGGGTCAAGGGATGATGCTCAGACAACAGGAGGCTTTGAAGTTAAGATTTCAGAGGTGAGGGGCACCTGGGTGGCACGGTCAGTTGGGTTTCAGCTCAGGTCTTGATTTTGGGATCATGCGATGGAGACTTGCGTCTGGTTCTGCGTTCACTTTGGAGTCCGCCTGGGATTCTCCTTACCTCTCTCTGCCCCTCCCTCCCTCACCCTGCGTGCACATTGTCTCTCTCTCTCTCTCTCAAACAAATAAGTCAACCTTAAAAAATATATTTTGGAGGTGACACTTTAATCAGTGATGATGATGTCATAGGATCTTAAGAATGAGTAGTCAAAAGGGATGAGAAAGTAGAAGGCAGGGTGGGGGTGGGTCAGCCCCTGGGGTGTGGGACCTGGACTAATCTGACAAGCCACTTACCAGGCAGCCGTGAGGGCCACCGCGGGGCCACCTGTCCTGCCACCTCCAAACCAGCTACCTTGAGATCCAACTTTTTGTCCTAATCTTCAGTTTCTGTGGGAAGGGAAAAGTTTGGTTAATGAATGGACCAAAGGGGGAGCATGCCCGGGCTCTGGGTGGCAGCAGAGTTCCAGGGGGCCGACACACTGGCCCCAAGAGGGCAGAAGGCCAGTCAGTGGGCCACGCGGTATCTTCCCACAGCCCCTCCAATCTTCAAGGAGTTTACTAAGCTCAAAAGTGGTGAGTATGTTGAATTCCTCTTTGAAAATGGGGAAGAAGTTGAACCCCATGTCTGAATTTAACGCAGCATGCATAGGTGGGGCAATATGCAAGAGAGAAGAGCGTGAGAACTAAGGCCCAGAAACAGTCAGAAATCACAGGAAGGACTTGACGGGCTGCCAGTCTTGAAGTGAGGAGACTGTCCAGAGTTGCCACGCCTGTGACAGGCAGTGGGGCACCAGCCACCACCTCTCATTTGTGCAAGGAGGGCACTGGGTCTCAGAGACGTTAGCTATTTGCCCAAGATTATTCACTTGCTAACATGCTAGAGGCAGGATTTGAACCCAGGCCCACTGGACTCCGCACCTGTGTTCCTTACCACCATCCAGCAGCTGGAGAGAGGAAGTACATCCACTGGGTTCTGAGGGCTGAGTGGGGACCCTCCAGAGAGGAGGGGAGAAGGGAAGACAAAGGGGAATGGTAGCAGGCTGAGGAGTGCACGGGGCGAGCAGAGCCAGGAGATGAGCCACTGCACTGTGCGCAGGCTTCGGCGGAGGCCACGCCAGCTGACCAGGTCCCCAGGGCCACACACTTTCTCACCTCCAAGCAAGGGAGCTGTTTCCTCCCTCCAGAATTACTTCTCCTCAGTCTTCACCTCAAAGCTTTTTCTTACTCTTCAAAATTTATTCCAGGGGCCATTATATCAATATTCATTTTCTGATTTTCCTTACTGACTTCTGATTATGTAAGACTATGTCCTTATTTATTTATTTATTTATTTATTTATTTATTTTGAAACTGCCCACCAAAATGCTTGGGGGTAAAGGGGCACCATTTCTGCCATTATTCACAGAAGTCTCGGAATCACATACCTACATATGCCCAGAGAAGTGCTGGTGAGATGCCCACCCTGGGGGAAGCTAGGCTGAGGCGAATGCGTATGCTCTGCACTGTGTTCGCAACTTCCGTAATTCTTGAAGCTATTGCAAAATCACAAAGGTGTTTACTGTTAGAGCTAAGAAGCAGGAAGAGAAAGCCAAGAAAGAGAAAGAGGAAAAGGAGGGGGGAGGGGTGGGAGAGAGTGGGGGAGCATCTCCTGCTCCGCACCCCTGCAGGCTCTCTTACAAGGACATTGCACTCCTGAGACCCACACCTTCCATGTTGCTGTTGTCATGGGGTCTCCAACCTGATATGGAGCCTTCAAAACTCTCTTTATCTCCACTAAGCAATGTAGGTGCAGGAAACTAGAGACCCAGATTTCTTCCAGAAACAAAACAAAACAAAAGGTGGAGGAGTTATGCCCCAGGAGCCCTCCCTTCCCAGATGCCCAGGTGGTCCAAGGGCACATGGTCCCCCCTCCGCCCATGGCCATACTGGTGGTTTCCCTTCCTTTCAGCCCGGCATTGCTGTTAACCCATTGGATGGCTTCTCTGCTTCCAGAAAAATAAGACTGTCTGTCCTGCCACCTAGCACCACGGAGACTATCCCCGAAGCTGGTTTTCCTGCTACTAGGTCGGTTTCCCGAGTCCCACTCACCGGCTCCTCCTTTAACCTCCCGTGGCTGAGAATTGCAAAATCCAAAGAGTGGATTAAATCATCCGCGGGCTCTCTTCCAGCCCTGCCATCTGCGGTTCTGCGGCTCTTGAGAAATCAGACCTGAATACCCCCAAAGAGGCCTGGCCTTCCTAGGAGATCTAAGAACCTTCTCGGCCTAGGCTGGGTTGCCAGCGCCCTCTCGTGAGCAGATCTGACCCGTCACAGAGCCAGGAAATGACGTCGTCAGGAAATTGCAAAATCAAAATAGCAACGAGGCAAGCACCTAAATATTAAGGGTTGACCTTGATCAGGGCCTTGGATGCCGACCTGCAGGCCGCACGAGGCTTACCCCCTCCACCCTTGCAGCACCCCCATGGAGGGAGCCGTGCTACTTCTGCCATTTTAGAGATCCCTTGTCCAAGGCCGCCCAGCTCCCACCCAAGCCCTGAACTCAGGCAGCGGGATTCCAAGGCGTCTTCAGAACTCACCACTACCGTGTCCCATCAGAGGAAAATGACTTTAAGAGGTTGTCAGAAATGGAAAACTACTTTAGGGATCCCCTAGCCAGCATCTCCCCCCGCGTGGCCCACTCTAGAGGCGGGTCCGCAGAAGGGTGTAAGGTTATGGGAGCAGGTTGGTGGGGGTGCAGAGACCCAGGGGTCCAAGATCAAACAAGTTTGACCAATACCAAGTTGAAGAACATTTATGGTGACGCAGCTCCCTGCCTTCATTACTACGCTCGGGTGAAAGAAAGAATGAGATAGAATAATGAGAAAGAACGTGATCGAATGTGTCACGTATACCCCCAACTCTTTAGTTTCTCTTTAGTTCCTCTACGTCAGAGCATATCGGGCCAGGTGGCTCTTTGCTGTGGGACCTTTCTTGTGGGTGGCAGGACGATTAGCCCCATCCCTCGCCTCTGCCCACTAGATGCCAGGAGCACCCCTGCCCTCTCCTCACGTTGTGACCACCAAAAATGGCTCCAGACGTTGCCAAATGTGAGTGGCAAAAACGCACCTGGTGACCCTTGTTTTAGGCCATAGAGTTCTTTTCTTCATGGAGCGACTCAAAGGACTAATGTTGCAGGGAACTCACTTCTGGAAACACCGTTCTAGCTCATTGATGCTCGGCTTGTAGGCGAGGAAATGAAGACCCAGGGAGGTGAGGTGACTTGCTCATGTCAGTTAGGTCATGGGGGTGATGCCTGTAAGAGCCCTTTCCACAGGGGCTTCGGGCCTATCCTAGCACCTCCTGGGTGACTCTGACAATGGGGGTTGGGGGCGGGATCCAGAGGCAGGTCAGTGAAGCCCTTACCTTGGTCACCGCCGCTGTTTCACAGATACTCAAATCCTCTAGCCGTGTGTTTTCCTCCTATTGATGCAGCTAGTGGACCCGGGGACTCAGACACTCGTCAAAAGAAAGACCAGCTCATGACTGACCCCACCGTCAAGGTCATACTGCAATGAATTTCTCTTTTCCAACCAAAAGCACTGGGAGGCTAAGTTCAGAAAGAATCCCTTTTCCTTAAGAATTCCCCTGAAGTCCCCCTTCCTCATGGGCTCCCCAACAATGGTAGTATTGAGGGCCAAAGTTGACATCCTGTGTCTCCTTTTCCCCCGAGGAACCTTTGGAATGGGGGCAGGTTCCATCTACTGAGGCTGATGTGATGTGGAATCAGGATCAGGTGCGTAGATAATAGGGGATCCGATGGAGTCTTAGAAAGCAAATGCTGTGCTTTCTAGAGTGCTCCTCAAGCAGAGGCCAAATTCTGAGGTCAGGAGGACCCAGAGGAGGGGGAGGTTGGATGAGGTATAAACTTAGTACCTACCCTTCCTCTCCATGGGCTAGTGTATAGATCATTCCAGAAGCAGGGACACACTTTATGCCTTTCTCAGTCCACTGCAACTTTGGGTTTCAACCACCTAGATGCTAACCTTGGAAGATTAGGGGGATAGTCTATGGCCAGTTGCTTCCGGTCCACATGGTACTCTAGAGAGAGCTGTGCTTGCCCAGGAGGTGCCCACACAGTGTGGACAACGCTAGCTGCCGGTCCCACCCACTGTGCTTGCCACGGGGCCAGCGCTGCTCTTCATGCTTTGCCCTTATAACTCATTTTGAGTAAGGAAAGGGTTAAGGTATAGTCAGGGAGCGATGGGGGCCCCTGACCAGGCCCTAAAACTATTCCTGGTAGGCAGAAGCTGCTTAGATAGAGTGAAGGAGAGATAAGGGACTAGACCAGACCACCCGGCCTTGCATGCTGGGCCTCGTGTGTTTCTTTGGCGTCTACACCGTAATCACAGAAAATGGGCAAACCTCAAAGAAGTAAGTCATTAAGGCCATTGCCACCAGTCCCTGCTCAAACCCAGATGGCACAAGACTCCCAAGGCCACAGCTTCCTGGTCAAGTTCTCCATGAAAGGCCAGCCCTGAAAACTCTCTGTGGCAGCCCACTGGGGACCCCTCTCACTCCAGAGAGCTTTTCCTTTCCTTGCCGCTCCCACCTTCACTTAGTAGATGTTCACTCCCCCCCCCGCCCCCCGTTGTGTCTGTGAGACCTGCTCTCCGACTTGGGAGACAAGAACCCTGCCATCCTGCCCCAGGTTCATGTCCACAAGCTCGCGTGGCAAGCACTGCTATGATGCCCGTCTGCAGATGAGGAAACTGAGACACGAGCATCAAATAAGTTGCACGAGGCCACAGAACTAGTAAGTATGGGAGCCAGCTTTGAAATCCAAGGGGCCTGGACCCAGAGCCCCCCGCCCCACCCCCACCCCTGCCCCGCATCCCCACAAGGCTGAAAACACAGCTCTGGGAGCCCTGCCGTTAAGGTGATAAAGACACCGTGGACTTGGCAGGGAACCACCCAGGGCACAGCACTGACACGGGAGAGCTGGGTTCTTGTCTCCTGGAGTCGAAGGATGAATCTCAGGGACAATGGAGAATGAGTAAAGCCATAGGAGTTTAGTAAGCAAAGATGCAGAGAAAGCTCTGAGAAGTGAGAGGAGTCCCGACAGGGTTGCCACTGAGGGCTTTTCGGCTGGCCTTTTATTGAGAACCTAGCCAGGGAACCCAAAGCCTTGAGATCCTCGTGCCATCTTGGTTTGAGCAGGACTACGATATCATCTTATTTTTTTTTATATCATCCTTAATGACTTATTTCTTCAAGGTCTGATGAGTTTCTATGATTACTTGGTAACCATTAAAGGAAGATACTCCCTAACATTTTGGAGCTAGGAAGCCAGATTTTTATTATTATTATTATTATTATTATTATTATTATTATTATTATTATTTTCACTGTCTTATCTCTGTTTCCTTAGGGTGGGTAGGAGCCTGATTCTGGGTCCTCTCGGTGTCTTTGGGATTTATGGGAGCCTGACTCTGGGCCTCTCCCTTGTCTTCCCCACCTAGCCCCGTCTCAGAACGCGCTCTGTAATGACTGGAAAGACAGAAAAAACCAACTCTTCCTTTTCAAAAGGTGACGTGTTGCCCTTTTGGGAAAATGACATATATAAAGCAGAATCTGGTCAACCATCTTTCTAAAGGGTGATTTTCTAGACAATGATAAAGACTGATTAAGTGCTTTTCTTCCCATGGGGACACCGAAGTGAGCTGGAAACACCTGATTTTGGTCGCCTTGCTGGGCCTGCTTCTTTGCGGGAGGCTCGTCATGTGTGGAACTCAAAGCGATGCTGCCATCTGCTGTAGAAGTGGAGGATTTCCCCCTCTCTTTCCTAAACAATTTAACAGTTGTAGAAATAAAGGAGAGATTTCAATCTTAATCTATCTCCTCATGTGCTAAATTGGTGCCTCATTGTGATCATGGCTAAAGACATAATTTTGGTTCACCTCCCATGAGAGCATATTTCAAGGTCTTTTTTTTTTTATAAAGATTTTATTTATTTATTCACCAGAGACACACAGAGAGAGGCCGAGACACAGGCAGAGGGAGAAGCAGGCTCCCTGCGGGGAGGCCGATGTGGGACTCGATCCCAGGACCCCAGAGATCATGACCTGAGCCAAAGATAGATGGTCAACCATTGAGCCACCCAAGTGCCCATATTTCAAGGTCTTAATTGCGGTGTTGATGCTTAACCAACAGACCACTGACTTCCCTCAACCGCCACCACCACCACAGACATCCGGGCACAGTGAGCCACTTCCATCTAATCACCTGCCACTGTTTCCTTCCCTACACACTTTCTTCTCCAGGTGATCACCCTCATGGAGGGCAGAGCACATACTCCCCTTCATGCAACCCCCGGAGGTCCCCCAGGGTCAAATGCAGACTCTTAGCATGGCCTGGGCAGCCCCACCTCATCTAGCTCCTGCCTGCTCTGACCTCTGGGTTCCTCCAACCACGACCTTCTGTCTTTTTTTTTTTTTTTTCACAAGAAAGGCTCCTTTGCCCCCCTTGGATCTTTTGTATTTGCCATTCTTTCTGCCAAAAGGTTGCTCTGGACCCCAGTCTCTGCAGTCTGTCTCCTCTGTTACTTAAAACTTAGAATCAATGTCACCTCCCCAGGGACACTTTCTGGCCACTTATTTTAAGACATAAAGCCTCAGTCTCTACTACATAACAGGTAAGTGATAAATATTAATTTCCTTCTGTTTACCAGACAGCACAGGCTCTGATGCTGTTGATCAGAAACAAAGCCACGAGCATGGAGAATTATTGTGTGGAGCCCTCACCTGCCCCCGGCTCTGATGTTGGCACAGGATTGGGAGAGCACATTACCAATTAGAAGAAGTTCATTTAGCTGAGAAGGCCGAGGGAAGAGCTATTAGTGGGTGAGTTGGGCTTGTCCCCCCTCCCGGGCCCCCCCACGCACACACATGGTGGTCCTTACCGTTACCCACACCCCGGGTCCCACACAGCTACCATAATCCACGTTCATAAAAAGAGACACCTCCGGATCTCCTCTGGTTTCTCCTCTCAGGCTAAAAGTCAGAGATGGATCTCAGGCATAAAAGCTACAGAAAAATGGCACTTTGGATTGTGGATCACCTTCCTGCTGTCTTCATTAGAGAAAGTCCTTAACCATGTATGGGGTGTCTGATAAAAGACAACATTTGAGCGGCATTTTACAGGCTGCAAATGCTTTCACATACAGGGTCTCGATTATAACCCATCACGACCTCTACAGGTGAGGTTGGCTAATGGCCCACAGATCTAGCAAGCAACCAAACCCAAGTTGCATGCCCAAGGCATTGGAAGTATTTCTTTTTCATAAATCTGGCTCTGGGAAAGAAGGTTCTCCCAAGTGGAAATTTGTTGGAGAAAATATTGTATAGAATGAGAGTGTCCGGGATCCCTGGGTGGCGCAGCGGTTTGGCGCCTGCCTTTGGCCCAGGGCGCGATCCTGGAGACCCGGGATCGAATCCCACGTCGGGCTCCCTGCATGGAGCCTGCTTCTCCCTCTGCCTGTGTCTCTGCCTCTCTCTGTGTGTGTGTGTGACTATCATAAATAAATAAAAATTAAAAAAAAAAAAGAATGAGAGTGTCCACTCTGAGGGTTTGGAGCATGATCACTAATTCACCTCCGGCAGGTACTAAAACACACCTGTTTCCCAGGGCGAGACTGGCGCACTGACCTACATTTACAAACCAGTGATCACAGGCTACTTAATGATCATTTCTGTAGTAACAAATCTTTCCAGTGACTTGCTGGCTTGAACTCTAGGTTGAGAAAAGTGACATATTTTTAAGCATCGTCTTACCAGGACCCGGATGTACAAAAAGTAGACATCCAACATTTTTCAATGTTAGCCGATTTAGGCTTTGGCAACGAAAGAGGGTTGGTTGGGAAGTGACTCTCTGAGTTCACTCCGGCCACCAAGAGCAGCCCCCTGGATAGATGACTGGCCAAGACGGTGACGTGTATCCTGGAAGATGGCCAGGAAGTGGTCAAAATGTCACGTTAGCTCACAGAAAGCCAGTAGTAGTTCACATGTGCTTTGAGAGTAGAAACCACAAGCACTGGTTTTCTCTGAACTTTCGCATCAGAGGAGAGTAGGTGTTCTAAGTCCTAGCTCTGTAGCACTTGTGCTAATATTATCTTATTTGATGCTCAAACCAACCCTGCAAGGTGGATGTGCTACCTCGCCTTCCAGATAAAGAAGAAAAGACGTGGAGAGATTAAAGGCTCTGGTCAACATGACACAACCTGAAAGCATCTGAGCCAGCCTTCAAATGTGGGTTTCCTGACTTAATCCTCTGCTTCGCATTTTCATCATGCTCATGGGCCAATCACCTTCTCATTCCCAAGATAAGTTATGAGAGTTTGCAAAGCAAACTCTTAGGAAAAAAAAAAACATGGTTGTAGTGCAGATGTGATTTTCAAAATGATACATCCTCTAGACAGGAGAGCTTAGAAAAGAGATTTTTTTTTAAAAAAATATTTTATTTATTTATTCATAGAGAGAGAGAGAGGGGCAGAGTCACAGGCAGAGGGAGAAGCAGGCTCCATGCAGGGAGCCCTATGTGGGACTCGATCCTGGGTCTCCAGCATCATGCCTTGGGCTGAAGGCGGCGCTAAACTGCTGAGCCACCCGGGCTGCCTGAAAAGAGCTTTTTCCAATCTCACTATATGGAGGTATTCATCATTAAATAAACATGGTAAATCTCATTCTGGTCTAGTTTTTCCATTTGGGCAGTTAACATATTGTTAAAATAAAATTATAATCATGGCTTTCAAGAAAACATACACAGGCAACCATGGCAGATCCTCCTAAGGGACAGACTAAGATGAAAGCAATGACATGACTATTGTACGTGGTAACAAAGATATTATTAGTGACCTGGACAGTTTGAGTGGAATAGTTGAAATAGAAACTCTGTTGGATTAAGCAAAAAAGAAAAAGAAGAGGTATAGGAAATAAAGACAAAAATTAAAGATTCTTCTTTGAAAAAAGCTGCGAAAAGAACATAGAGGGAACAATGGAGGGACACTCGGGTGACTCAGCGGTTGAGCATCTGCCTTCAGCTCAGGGTGTGACCCCGGGGTCCTGGGATCGAGTCCCGCATCAGCCTGCTTCTCCCTCTGCCTATATGTCTGCCTCTGTCTCTCATAAATAAATAAAAATCTTTAAAAAAATAAAAAAAAAAGAAGTGACGGTGGAGATGAATGTGAAGTCAAAGAATTTCTTTCCCTCTGCTTTTTCATTTATTTTTTAATATGAGGGATACTGGATGACAGCGGATGACCGACAGTGGAATAGCTTCTGCCGTCTGTATGACGAACCTGTCCCCTCCCGCTGATCCACTTGACCATGGGCATCGGGACCGCCTACGTTAGTCAGGAAAGGCCGCGTTATGCTGCAGTAACAGGCACTACTAGCAAATCTCTGTAACCGAACAAAATAGAAGTTCTCTTTGAATCACGCCAAGTCCACAGCAGATGCCATTCTTAGGAGTAGGTCTCCTTCCAACAATCACTCAGGGTTTTGGGCTTTTTCCCTCGTGTAACTCTTTGCTTCTAGATGGTCAGAGAGGATTGAGAGAGGGGAAAGGCAAGCAGGACGTATAGGGCCAGACTGGAAGTAGCGTGCTGCACCCCCACTTGTATCTCGATCCCGCATTGGCTCACCCAGCTGCAAGTGGGCTAGAGCATGTAGCTTCACCGTGTGCCCATGAGGAGGGGAGCCTGATGTTGGAGGGCGGGCCACAGGCTGTAGACACACCTCTCTTCTTGGCTTCTGTACAGCCCCATGGCTGATGATGGAGGCCGTTGTCTATCAACTCGCTTTAATAAAGATTGTCTCCCGGCTGCTCGTAAGCCATTTCCTGTTGGTTATGGACAGAGAATCTGTCCCCCAGGGCCTTCCACCTTCAGTGGTACGGCGATGCGCTTCTGTTTGACACCGTGGAATCCATAATAAGCAGAGCACAGGGGAAAGATCTACAGTGAAGCCCTTCACCAAGGGCGTCTCTATGTGTCTGCCAATAGTACTTGGTCAATATATACCCTACTGGATGGCTTCTTTATTTTGCCTTTTTTTTTTTAAGATTGATTGATTGATTGATTGATTTATTATAGACATAGAGAGAGAGAGAGAGAGAGGCAGAGACACAGGCAGAGGGAGAAGCAGGCTCCATGCCGGGAGCCCAATGTGGGACTCGATCCCGGGACTCCAGGATCGCGCCCTGGGCCAAAGGCAGGTGCTAAACCGCTGAGCCACCCAGGGATCCCCCGTTATTTTGCTTTTAATGTTGAAATTTGCTAAAGTGGTTGGGACTGAGGATGAGATCGATGTAATATGGGTAGGAGGGGATGCCTGGGTGGCTCAGCAGTTGAGCGTCTGAGCCGGGATCAGGGCGTGATCCCGAGGTCCTAGGATCGAGTCCTGGATCGGGCTTCCTGCATGGAGCCTACTTCTCCCTCTGCCTGTGTCTCTCATGAATAAATAAAAGTCTAAAAAATAATAATAATACGGGTAGGGAAGTGGCAAAAGGGGATGCTTCTCAAATGAACAATTAGAAGCTTTTCTACCTCTGCCTGGGGTGGTGGCCGGAGAACTGTGTGAGTGGAAAGCTAGTATGCAGGCAGGCCCCTGACCCTGGCCACCAGGTCTGGAGATCTAATACCTCCACACAGCACCCTCTGCTGGAACCCCGGGTTCCTCTTCTTGCTGAAAGAACCTTGCAGACTCGTAGGGAGGAACTGGGACTTCAGGCCTGCCACCAGGTCTCGGGGGGGTTCAACCTCAGCCAAACACAGCATATAGGGATCCTCCAGCATGAGTCTTCTCAGGTCACCTCCAAAAGGGAGTGAAGTAGAGAATCACATCGTCTCATTTGTCAACATCCTTCCCAAGCATGGTTCCGTAAAACGAGCTCTGTCTTTAAATAAACAATTCCCCAACTGGTGTGAAACGAGAAATGGCCCTTTTCACTTCACTAGACACTAAAATAGTGCTTTGGTGAGGGATGCCACGGTAGGTCGACTGCAAACACAACTGGAAAGTCTCAGGGTAAAACAGAAAAGCCACCTCTTCCGCTTCCACCCTCAGGGGCAGCGCCCTTGTCGAGAGGTCTAAGGAACCAAGAAATTAACCGTAGAGCTTAGACAAATCCTGCACTTTCCTCTGCACTTTTCGGGCCTCTGCCTGCATCTCCAGGCTTCTCTTGTCCCCGGGCTGCCCCTCACCCTCATCTTGCTGTATCCCTACCTCCTGCACCCCCTACCCAAGGTCACTGTGCATTTAGATCTGGAAACCAGAGGCCCTGCTGTGTGGCCTTCCTCTGGCTCTGTCCCTCCCCACAGGTGATGGAACAAAGGCCCAGGGGACAAGCCTTCCTATACAGCCCCCGCCCCTCCCTCCAGATGGTGCTCTGGGCAACCTCAGCATTTCCTCCCCTGTGGCCCCAGACCACTTGGGGAGGACAATCAGGACCTTGCCCTTGGTCCAGTGTCTTGAAGGTGAACTGTGTTGCCCCAAGACCAAGACCAAAACCAAGATGGCCTGTGGGATGGAGCCAGAGACAAGAAGAGAAAGAGGTCAGCCCTCAGAGGCTAGCCCTGAGCCCTTGTGATCCAGAGCATGACACCAAGGAGTCTGAGGTTCTGGACTCAAACCTGCCTCCCCCAGGTCCTGATGAAGGTCTGGTCATCACGGGAAGAGGATAAAATAAATCTTGTGTAATTTTTACATATTTAATGCTCTGGCACATGGGCCTCCATTTGTTTTCTGGCAGGGGCTCTGCAAATGTTTCTGGTGCCCTTTCCCCTCCTACTTCCCGCCCAACCTCCTCAGTTTTCAACATATTGCCCATGGTCACAGTGTCTCCTGTGTTCTTCCCCGGAGCTGGGATCTGGGGCAGATGCCTGAGGCCAAGGTGAGCCAGTCCACGGTAGGATCCTGTCTTTATTTGAAATGTTGATATTTTGAGGGGCCTGGGTGGCTCAGTAGGTTAAGCATCCACCTTCGGGTCAGGTCATGATCCCAGGGTCCCAGCCTGTTCGTGCTCTCTCTTGTTATATCTCACTCTCAAATAAATAAATAAAACAAAAATAAAAAAGAAATGTTGAGATTTTGTTCATGGTAAATTTTTTGGCATTATTTTTTTTAAATATTGCCCAAAACATGATTTCTCTCGAGTCTTGAGTTTTCGGGTTCCCTTGAACTTTACGCCTGAGACGAGTACCTCGTTCCCCTCCCACCTGTTCCAGCATCTCTCCCCTCCCATTTCTTCCATGACAGCCCTTGTTCAGAGCCTCATCTGGTCGGTTGGTCAGCCTGCAATTGCCCACCCATCCTCGCCCGGATCCAGCATTATCTGCCTATGCGTAGGTTGAATTGTGAGACTCTCTCTCGCTCACTCGCTCTCAAAATCCTTCAAAGCTTCCCTGCCTCCCTTAGAATCCAAAGCCCATCATGCTCACTGGCAACATGTTCTGAGTCCTGCTAACCTTTCTGGCTTCATCCCTAGCCAAATCCCTCCGCGTTTGGCCAAATCCCTCCATTCTAGGCCCGCCTACTGGTCCTTCCCCAGAGGGGCTTGTGGTGGGCCGGATGCTTGGTTTCCTGGGCTGCTCTTCCTCTGCTGGAGCCTCTTGACTCCCTCCCTTCCCTGTGGAGTCTGGCTGAGCCTCCAGGACCAGTTTCCAGAAGCACCTGTGGTGTCCCACATAGATCCTGCTGCTCCTACAGTGCTTTGACTCAACCTGCTCTCTGAGTTAGACTTAATCTACCTGCCACCCTGCCCCCCCATCCCCCTCACCTCAGGGGTGACCATAGGCCCCTTGATCAGTGAGCCTGCACCCTGCTTCCGATCCACGGGGCTGGGCAGCAACACTGCCCAGTTACTCCCTCGCGTGTCCTCAGCCTCCAGTTCATACTTGGACAGACATTCTCCTTATCTCCTTCATGGTCTCCATAATGGAGCTTTCTCCTCAGCAACACGGATCTTCTCTGACTGATGGATGTCCCAGTGATGCCTCAGACTTGATCTGAAGTTGGAACCTTCTCCTAGACTGACGCTCTAAGCACCTATGGCAAAGGGCGACAAAAGTGACACCACGACACCTGCTATTTGACAGTCTCTCTTCCCATCTGAGGTCCTCCCACAGGAACCTGGGAGAGGGCAGGGCCACCAGAATCCGTTGCCCGTTACACACAGACACCCGAGTGTGGCCGGCAGTGAGCACCAATCCCCCTCCAGCCCTCTGTAGGCAATGAGGGAAAGGAGGGGCCTTTTTTGTGCTCCCAATCAGCGCCTCACCCAAGATTGGTTTGAAGGTATATTCCAATTTCTGTGAAGTCTGAAAATCAAGATGGATTCACTTGTTTTTTAACGTGAGGTAACAGCCACTCCCCCAGCCACCCTCATGATGATTCAAACGAGCACCCTCCAAGCTCGTGGCTGTCCTCCCCCTCCCTGCACCTGAGGGTGGTGGTTCTCTCCAACCCTCGAGAGTGGAAGTAGAAGAGGTGGAGGTGGTGCTCAGACGCCGTTGCTCTGTGTTTGGGGATCTCCGTCCGTACACCCACGCACAGATCGATAGATGGTGTCGTTTCTATGCTGTTGTTACCGTTTGGAGTCCATTCTCTGGGTCTTGACTCCTGAAGGCGAGAGACCCAGAACCAGAGGATGCCAGGAACTGTGCCAATCACTCACCATTTAGCCCTCCTGACAACCCCAATGTGGGAGCATTTGGTTTCCCGGGGCTGTGGCAACAGATGACTGCAAATCGAGTGGGTTAAAACAACAGACACTTATTGTCTCCCAATTCTGGATGTTAGAAATCCAAAGTCAAGGTGTCGGCCAGGTTGGTTCCATCCTGAGGCTGGGAGGGAGAACCTGCTCTGCACCTCCCTTCTAGCGTCTGCTGCTTGCCAGCAGTCTTCACTGTTCCCGGGCATATAGACATGAGGCCCCAGTGTCTGTCTCCTTCCCATGGCATTCTCCCTGTGATTTCTGTGTCTGTATTTCTGTCCAAATTTCCCTTTTATTATAAGAACGCCAGTCATTGGATGAGGATCCGCCCAATCCAATATGACTTCATCTTTTTTTTTTCAATATGACCTCATCTTAATTACATCGTCAAAGACCTATTTCCAAATAAGGTCATATTCATAGGTACCTGGAGCGAAAACTTCAATATTTCTTTTTGGTGGTGGTGGGGCAGGTGCCAAATCAAGCCACACTAGCAGGTATCGTTCTAACTCTCATACTAAACTGAGACACAGAGTAAATTACCCAAAGATACACAGAAAATAGTTTTTTTTAAAAAGATTTATTTAGTTACTCATGAGAGACACACAGACAGAGGCAGAGACACAGACAGAGGGAGAAGCAGGCTCTGATGTAGGACCCGATCCCAGACCCTGGGATCACAACCTGAGCCAAAGGCAGACACTCAACCCCTGAGCCATCCAGGTGCCCAGAAAATAAGTTTTTAATTTGTCTAGATCTAATTATTACCACTTAAAAATTACTTGTACCAGGCCCTCTGCTGAGTGCTTCATTTTTCATGTCTAATCCCAAACTGACAGCTTGTATTTATTATTCCCCCATTTTGCAAACAGAGGCACAGAGCATTTAAGTAGCTTGCCCAGACTCACACAAATAGAAAGTGGCAGATCTGGGAATGGATCCAATAATTCTCACCCCAGTCAACCCACTAGAACGTCTCTGAGATGCCTCATCCTTCTTCGCTCCATGTCCCCTGCTGTCAGTCCCTACCTGCAACTGAGAATCATGACTGTAAAGGACACATTACTAGAACTTTCCAAGTGAACAGTGTATAGGAAAAATTAGTCATTGTGATCATAGTACTGCAACTGGATGCCTCATGGCGGGTGAGAATCTGATGAGAAAGACCAAGTCTTTATCTTCTTTCCAGCAGCCAGCAGAGTTGCACAGAAAAACCAGGACAGTGAATAAGACCCATTAAAGAGCAACATATGTCAAAAATAATCACGTCCCCACAGGGTGCTGCACATGAGCTGAAGCCGCTTCTGGGCTCTCACGGGCACCTCACTGGGAAGAAGCAACTACCACCACAGTGGGGAGGAACCGCATCTCAGCCAAACCTATAGAATGGCTATTTATATTGCCTCATTCTTCCTCAAAACGAAAAGTCAAAAGCATCACTTCCTGGCAGCTGCTGCGCACTCTTCCTTCCTCAACATTAAAGATGTACCTCTCTCTCTCACACACACACACACACACACACTCGTACCAGTGTCTTGCAAACACAGCAGCCTGGACACGGAGCCCTTCAAACAGTACCTAAGCCACAGAAACTTCCTCAAGCCGATGCAAGAGAATGAGGGAGAAGGCATTTGGCCCAATACTGCAAAAGTATGACCAGCACTTACCAGCTAGAATTGGTTCTGCTTGTATCACCTCAAAAAGATATCACACGGGTAGGGACCAGGAACACGGGCTTTGGAGGCAGGCAGCCTTGAATGCCAACTCCAGCTCTCCCATGCACGGCCCGTGGGAACTTAGGTTATTTCTCTTCTCTCAGACTGTTGTCTCACTTGTGAAATGAAGATGCTGACATGAACCTCCCAGAGGGATCCCTGGGTGGCGCAGCGGTTTAGCGCCTGCCTTTGGCTCAGGGCACGATCCTGGAGACCTGGGATCGAATCCCACATCGGGCTCCCGGTGCATGGAGCCTGCTTCTCCCTCTGCCTATGTCTCTGCCTCTCTCTCTCTCTCTGTGTGACTATCGTAAATTAAAAAAAAAAAAAAAATGAACCTCCCAGAGGTGTTATAAGGCATATCGACGTGCCACTTGATTCTGGACTCCTAAGAAGGAATACAAGTGACGGGTAAGAATAAAACACTGCTTTAAATTTGATCTCAGTTATCTTATCCCATGGACCTAAATTTTTATTTAAAAGAGACCGGGTTAAATCATGAATGGGAGCATAGCTCTGGATGCATCTGGGATGGGAAACCAAGTGACGGAAAGAGTAGATACCAGATTAGTAGGACACATCCATCTCTTTCATGTGCTCGATATTAACCCCTGAATAAAATACACACACACACACACACACACACACAAGCACCTGTACACAACTAGATGGGGTTAGGGAAGGACAGGTCCTACTCTATCGTCCGCCCCTACTGTTTGAGAAGTTCACTTGGAATAGGTTTAGTTGGGGCATGTGAGTCCTGGGGTGTGCGACCCCCGTGCTCCAGGTGGAAGATGTGCTGGGAAAGGACGTGGGCCCGGGATCCTTCTCAAGTAGGAGAAAGTATACAGGAGGTAGAAGGAAAAACAACAACAAAACAGACCAACATGCCTCAAGAAATCATCTAGATAAAAGAAATATTAGGAAAAATAAATGCATAATGGTTTAGCGATTTACCTCACCTTTTTAATTGAGGTCCATGATTTTATTGTCATTACTAAAATCACATTGCTCAATGACGGGACTTTCCCACAGTTTAAGTTTGTCAATACCTTATGTTCAGTTTTATATCCACGAGACAAAATCCTAAAGGGCAGGGATGAGGTTCGACTCAGCCATGCAGCCCTTGATTTAGTGTGTGGAAGGGAGAGGACAAGTACAGGGTCGGTGTGTGCCTGAGAGTGGCCCGCAGGGGCGACACCTTCGAACGGCAGCTGCAGCCCCGCTAAGCAGCTCACACTCATCTGGACATAGATGCAGAGGGAACAGGGACTCCCTGTGCCAACCCCGGAATAAGTATGATCTAAAACACGGATGCAATTACAAAGTGGCATTTAAGTCGGGGGGGGAAAGAACCCCGGAGTAAACAGATCATTGTTCGCATTTTTGTTCATTGAAAGTACCAATTCGTTTAAAACTAGCTTTGTAGAAAGACAAACTGAGTAATTTGCCTTGTCAGTTAACAATTCATAAAAAAATAGGCTCCAGTATCAGCTGAATGCAACCACTCAAAGGCAATTTTAAGAAGTATCAAAAAAAAATTCTTAAGAAAAAAACAGTAGCAGCAAAAACACTGAACGTTTGTAAACAAGACCACCAGTAACAAACCTATGCTTAATAACAAAAAAATGTGCATTCTTAGTAACACATTAAATATATATATATATATATAATAAAAAAGATTGGCCACCATTTTTTCTTAATATACAATACTCAAAATCTGAAACACGATTGTCAATAATCGACACAAATCGGTGTTATAAGGCATGTTGAACAGTCTTTTCCACCGTGGTCAGGGGCTCATGTTGCTGCAGAGGGTAAACTTTCCAGAAGTCTTCTCCTGGCTGTGATCCTGGCACACCGGGGGCACTCGGAGGACTGGAAGCACTGCTTGTGAAAGCAAGCTCTGCACCCTACGAGCGGGGGAGGGGGGAAGGCGTCAGCGAAGGGCTACCTTGCTTTCCCACCTACTACAGGTGCTCATCCCCATCCCGGGGAGACAGGTGGTCCGAAGCCAGAAAGCAGAGTCATCCAACTAGAAATGAGGCAGCTCCACACGGAGGGATTCTAAAGCCCCCAGTAGGTCACGAATGGGAGGCTGAGAGGGCCTGATGTCCTGGGGACGAAGTGCAACCCCCCCCCCAACCCGGGACTGCCCCAGGGTGTTGGTGGCCGACCCCACAGGAGGCGGCCCTCCCTGGAAATGGCCCTAACTGGAGAGACCTGCCTCCCCCCTTTCCAGGTCATCTCAAGGTCATTTTCCCTCTGGCCGGGATCTGGTGACCAAGCAACACTGGGTTTAAGGATGTGGCTGGGCCCTGTCCCCACGATGTGACAACGCTGAAGGCCGAGCTGCTCCAGCTCCAGAGCACCCCGTGGGAATTGCTGAGCCTTCTCGGCTGCTACCCACAGCTGGACTCTTCCCTCTGCCGAGGCCTGCTGACCTCCCCCGCCCCAACAGGTGCTGGCCTGAGAACAGCCCCCCCCCCCCCCCCCCCCCCCCCCCCCCCCCCCCCCCCCGTGAGCTTCGTGCAAATCCGGGCCTTGTCTGCTGGGGAGCCTGTGCTGGATGCCCCCTAAGGGGTCAGGGGAGACGGCGGGAGTGGCCTAAGGGGAGGAAGGGCTCCTGTCAAGGCTGAGGCTGCAGGCAGGATCAGATGGCCCCCAGGAGCCACTTTAGGGATCACAGGATTGCTTCGAGCGTGGACACATCCAAACAAGGCTGCCACGCTCTCCTGGAAAGAGCCAGACAGTAACTGTGCTGGGTCCTCCCGCCTCCATGGTCTCCATAGCCACTCGGCGACTGCCACTGTCACGCAGAAGAAGCCGGAGCTGGTGCCCAGGCTTCAGGCATGACTGCGATCGATTGTGATCGATTGTGATGGATTGTGATCTGACTGTGATCTGATTGTAAAACTGGGCCGCGGCTGTGCTGGTGTAAGAGAGCTTGGGCGTGGGCCGAGGAGCAACCACCCCTCTCCCCGAACCCTACACGGGGAGTCCTCACCCTCGGCCCCTGCCCCACCCAGATCCTCCGCACCCCCACCCCCCCGCACCCATCCAACATCCAGGCCCATGCCAGCACCACGATGCTTTAAACAACGTTGTTGTGCTTAAAGTATTGAGTTGCCGTTAAGTTAATTCTGTCTCTCGGTTGTTAAGCTATTATTAAGCGCATGTTAGGAAGTTATTAAGATACCTGCACATCGTCTACACGTTTCGGTCTGAAATGGGAAGATGACGGCTGTACTCTGGCAAAATTCGCAGATGAAGCCCTTTCCTTGACACAGCTGTAAGGGAAGGTGCCAAAAAGTTAAGGCCCCCATTTGGCCTTCTGATGGAGGAGCCCCGTTACTACTTGTACAGGACCTTATAAACGTCCGTGTTTAAGCGTCTGTAACCCCAGCTTCTGGAAGAAATGGGAAGCTACATCATACTCTAAGGTAGCAAGTAGATTCAAACGGCACATGTGCACTGGTTCTGCGTGGAAACATTTCACAGCCTGCGAGTTGAAGGCACCAGGGAAAGATCTTAATTTTGCACGCGTGCTTTTTAATGATCTACTTTTGTTTCTGATGGTTGTGCCACCGTTCCTACGTTCACGCAGACACAGAATTCCTGTGCCACTGGATTGTGAGTCCCCATGGCTGTACGTGGCACGGCAGGGCAGACGGGAGTCCAGGGAGGCCCCATGCAGGGCTTTGGCCCCCAAGACGAAGAGGTCACTGGGCCCAGGCTTGCATCCTGGCCCTGCCACTTGCCAGCACGGTGATCTCGGCTGTTCCTGAACAGCTCTGAACCTCGTTTCTCTCATCTGAAAATACTGTACTCAAGGCTGGTGGGGGTTAAGTGAGGTAAAGGCCAGAACACCCATCATAGGTCCCGATGGGTCAAGGATAGCTTGGGGACACAGCAGTCCCAGGTGAGCCCTTACCTCACAGCTGGCCACATGTGCAAGGGAAGCTTTGAGAATGTCCTTGAGCAAGGGCACCAGCAGCCTCTTCTTTACCCTGACCAGGTCCTCCAGAGAGAACAGGTGGAGATCGTCGGTCAAGTGCCTCGGCACCTGCTCAAATGCCTTTACTGCGCTGCCAGGAGGGAAACAAAGAGCAATTCAGACACCCACCCGCACGGAGGCCGGGAGACAAGAGGGGTTAGCAGGCACTCGCACTTAATGTTTTGGAACTCAATTAAAAAACAAAAAAACTAAAACTAAAAGAAGCCCAAGGGCCAGTTAACCTTAACTCGTCATCTTACATTTTGCAAGTATGTCAAAGATCCTGGAAAGCCAGGATCTTAAAATTCCATAAAAGCGGATTTCAGAAAGCTGAACCAGCAGAAAAACAAACCCCTTGCAGCCTGCCCATGTTACACTGAGCAAAAGACACCTGCGAATTTGTGCTTCAAGTCTGAAAAACATGTACTGAGATTAAAAACAAAGGAAGAAGAAGAAGAAGAAGAAGGAGGAGGAGGAGGAGGAGGAGGAGGAGGAGGAGGAGGAGGAGGAGGAGGAGAAAACTACTTGATTCTCCATTCTGGCTAAATTTCAAGTCCATCTACATGCTGACTGTTGTCCAGCTGCCCGTAGGCAGGCGTGTGACCCCCCACCCATAACCAGGAGTCCAGCCCTGAGCATCCAACTGGGAGCAGATCAAAGCCACCTGAGTGTCCCAAGGACACCCAAATATTGAATGTAGCTTTCCCCGACTGCCAGTGACCTCTTCCTAAATGCCCCAAATTAGGTAGTAGAATTATCATGCACGCAGCCCCAACCCGGCCACGGCCTACGCTAGACGTGGCCTTCCAGTCGTGCCAAACTGCGTGGAGTTCTCCATCTGGCCTGGGGTGCTTGCTCACACCGCTTTATCGGCCGGGGGACCCCTGACACCTCTTTGGTCCAACTCGCTAGGCTTTTTCTCGGGGAAGCTTTGTGGCCCTCTTCCCCACCTCACCCCTTCAGACTTAAATGTTGCCTCTTCTGCACCCTCAGGGCACATGCATATGTGTCCAACACGGCCGGGCAATGATCTGTTTGTGCTTTCTCCCTGGACTTAACACCAGTCGCACTGATTTTTGTATCTGAAGCACAGAATGGATACTCGGGAAATTTTTGTAGACGGTAATAACTGTGGGTCTTGTTATATGTTATGCACAAGAAAAGCGACGACCTGAGAAGTAATTGAACTGTCACGTCGTTGCCATGAGGTAGAGCTTGAGGCCAAATAACTATAGGAGACATGCTCCTCCTCAAGAAATCTAATTCAAGGGGTGTCTGGGAGGCTCAGCGGTTGAGCATCCACGTTGGGCTCAGGTTGTGACTCCAGGGTCCTGGGTTCGAGTCCTGCATGGGGCTCCCTGCACGGAGCCTGCTTCTCCCTCTGCCTATGTCTTTGCCTCTTTCTCTGTCTCTCATAAATAAATAAATAAAATCTTTAAAAAAAGAAATTTAATGCAAAAGCAATATATTATCATTAAATGAAGATCAGAAGCTGAAAGAAGCTTTAAAACAAAACAATTTTTAAAAACTATATCCTATTATAATACATAATCTTCACCCCTTGAGTAATCTGTTTTTTCACTTAAAAAAATTCTATCTCTGTCAATGAAGGCACGCCTATACCTTTGTGTCATGGCTTCCAGAAATTTCCACTTCTAGAAATTTATTTTAAGGACATATTTTCGGATGTGCACAGAGATTCAGCTAAAGTCTAGTTTTTTTTTTTAAATAACCAATGGTATTACACATCTAACGAAGTATCTACTAGGTATTAAAATCTATTAGGTTTAATATCTACAAAGATATTAAAATCTATTTTAAAATAAATACATTAAAAATCTATTCGATTAAAAATCTACCGGTAAGACAACAAAACCGAAATTAGAAGTTCACTACTAGCGAGCCAGGGAGCGACCTAGGGAGAGACCCTGTGGATCGGAGCGGCGGGGACCAGGTGGCACACGGCACAGGCAGGTGTGTGGAGGCTCGCAGCCCTCCCCAGCTCAGGCCCGGCCCGGCCTGGCCCAGCCACGCTAGTTAGTACCTTTCAGCAAACCTGCAGGTCTTCAACAGCTTCTTGATCTGAAAAAGTTGCTCCTGGATTTCCTAATGTGAGAAACCAAACAGGGGGAAAAGTTAAGGCGATACATGACACAGGAAACGAGTAAATCAAATGCAACTGTTCTTTCTAACTTGGAAATGCTGCAGCTCTATAAGACGAGCCTTTGAAGTTAACCGTGTATGTAGCAGAGGTTCATGGCTGAGTCCAGAGATCCTCAGAGGGTCCAGGTGGACCCCAAGCTTCATGGAGTCTGAAGCTTACACTACCGTTGGGGGCCTTCTTTGGGGAAAGCAGAAAGCTATGTGCCAAAGGTGGAGATCCTGCCGTTTGTGGCAACAAACATCCAGGTGGATGAACCTGGAGGGCATTATGCTAAGTGACATAAAACAGACACAGAAAGAAAAAACCTGCATGGTTCCACTTACATGTGGAATCTTAAAGAAAATCCAATACACAGACGCAGAGGTGAACGGAGGTCACCAGGGATGGGGAGGTGGGGCAAACGGGGAGATTTTCCAAAGGGAACAAAATTGCAGTTGCGTCGGATAAGTCTAGAGACCCGATATATGACATGGGGACCACGGTGACTCATACTCTACTGAATACCGGAAATTTGCCAAGAGGGTGTGGTTCAGGTGCCCCCGCCGCACACAGGGACACACATGATGTAACGTCCACTAACCTGATCAGTAATCATTTCACTTGCATTTGTGCATCTAATGCTCACGCAGTAAACCCCAAATGTAGAGAATTTCATTTTAAAAATAATAATAAGTAAATTTCAAAAGTTACATATAAACGCAAAATGATGCATAAATAGGAAACTGGTTCCGAGGCCTTGGAGAGGGTCCTGAGGCTACTGCTCCAGCCTCCGATGGTCGATGGGCCCCTTGGGGTGGGGGTGGGGGGGCTGTTGGGGTCCCCGGGGACGGCGCAGCATGCCCCTGGCCCAGCCTCCCCGCAGGGGCAGCCGCTCACCCTGGCTCGGTCCAGCTCCTTGGCCTTGGCGTACAGGCTGTGGCCTGCGCTCAGCAAATTGAAAATGGGCTGGTGCCACACGCTGTCCAGCAGGCGCTTGGAGAAGTTGCTGACGTAGTACCTCCTGAAGTCCCACGTGCTCAGGATCCGGGCCGGGATGCAGGAGTCTGCGTAGGTGTGGCAGCAGTCACAGAAATACTTGCCCAGGTAGTCGCAGTACCGCAGGCGCCTCACAAACTCTGCAGGGTGCACAGAAGGCTGAGCGCAGGGCACCTCGGAGGGCAGCCTACCCACCGCTGTCCATTCCCCCTGCTTCCCAGTCCCACCTCCCCTCCCCGTCCCAGGTGCAAGGCTCAGATTGCTGGGTGTGTGCGGCTGACCCCATCACTCGACCTCACGGCAGCTGGGAAAGCTGGGGCAGCCACCCGAGGCCGTGGAGGATGGCCATGCGTGAGCTCTGCTTTCCAAAAACAGTTGTCAGAAAAAGAGAGAGAGAGAGAGAGAGAGAGAGAGAGAGAGAGAGAGAGAGAGAGAGAAATCTCCTAAAAATACTCCTGAATTTGGAAGAGGGGCACTGGAATAAACAACAGTGTGGCCAAATGAGCACGAGATTTAGGGTCTAGAAATCTGGGGGGAGTCCACGCTCTGCCTCCCGTTGGCAGGCAGACTGAGGGCTGGTGGGAAACTCTTCAGGTTAACTATCCTGAAGCCACGAAAAGCAACCCAGAGTTAGATTATGGGATATCTCACACATGGGAAGGGCTTTGTAAATTATAAAGCACGCTTTGGAGGCCCTTAGGGAGGAGCACCCCAAAGACCTCCTGCATAGACCGGTGAGGAAGACCTTATGGAAATATGCGAGGGATGGGAACAGGCAATACAGGGAAACTTGGAATGTGGATGACCAGTGACCACGTGAGAAACAGTCTCGGTAACAAAGACGTGCAGGTTATGAACTACTTGGTTTTGCATCAGACTGTCACCATGGTAGAGGATCCGGAGCAGGTGAGGTGCAGAGGGGTGGGCGCCCCCTGCACCCGCCAGCTGACAGGAGGGCTACTTCCTAGGAGGACATTTACCTGATATACTTCACCTCTTTGTTGTGTAGCAGGAATCCTACTTTTGTAACACTAGACAGAAACGCTAACGCACACACGGAGAGATCTAGAAGGGTGTTTCTACAGCACATTGATAACGCAGGAGGGGTAGCAATCTAAATCTACGTTAAAGAAGCAACTGGCTAGGCAAGTGCACTCAGCAGTGGGACGCCAGAGAGCCCAGGAACGCGTGGGTGAGCGTGCGGAGTGGACATCCCGTTCCAGATCTGTATGATGTGATCTTGACTTTGCTTTTGAAAATACACACATGCACAGTCCAAGAAGATCCCCACCACAAAGCCAATAGTGAAGACTTCTAAAGGGTGGGAGGAAGGATTTTCGTTCTTTGCATTTTTTTTGTTTGCTAAAACGGGCAAGCGCTGCTTTCGGAAATACATCTAACAAAATACGGTGGCAAGCAAAAGGTATAGAGACGAGTGCAACAAGTCCCTGGGCACTTGTCTTCTTCTTAACCACCCAGGTTAAGAAGAAGACAGCAATTCAGTTAAGTCTCCCGTGTGCCCTTCCCTCCCTCAACTCCTTCAACTCCTCTGTAAGTCCAAAAATATCTTAAAATAAAAAGTAAAAGGGTGCTTGGGTGGCTCAGTCAGTTAAGCGTCTGCCTTCAGCTCAGGTCATGATCAAGCCCCGCATCAGGCTCCCTGCTCAGGGCTCCTTCCTGCTTCTCTCTCTGCTCTGCCCTTGCCTCTTGCTGGGGCTCTCTCTCTCTCAAATAAATAAATAAAATATTTTTTAAAAAATTAAAAAAAAAAAAGTAGAGTCAAACTATATCCTAAGAACTACATAGGAAGTTGACAGGCAAAGTCCAAAACCGACGACACGGCTGATAACGCATCTACCACGTGTGCCCTGGGCGCCTGTGATGGCCTGCTTTCTCCTCTCCGGTCACACGGGACTTCTCTGAAATCGCTGCAGGCCCTTTCTTTGCTCATGGTGACCTCTACCCCCATAGCACACACACGCACATGCTTCTGGGCACGATCACTTCCCTACAGAACTTCTCACTCCCAGCCCCCCAGGCGCAGATTCAGTTCCCGTGCTGTCAATCCCACAGCACTCTGGACTTTCTCTTTCGTTGCAAGCACCACCCTTGCTGTTCTCTTGGCTGATAACTATGCCTTCCAGTAAGCAAGTTCTACGAGGGGAGGACCACGTTTATGCCACCAGCGCAGGCGTACATCTCCACCGTTGAACCAACTTAGGGGAACACTTGAAGAGCTGATGGAGTCACGGTGACGTGTCCATAACTTCTGACTCAGGCGCTCAGTCCTGTGCTCAACACGGAGGCACCGGGATACAGTGGTTAACCAAACAGGGTCCCTCCTGGACTAGCTGGGGGTGAGAGGGTGGGATGAGTCATTTAAAGGAAACTGGTTTACAACTGTGATGAATGGCTCGAACTGCCATTCAGTGTGGTAGAAGGAATCCCAGACAGACTTCTGTTTTCTATTTTTATTTCTCGAGGTGGAGTCCTCAAAGTCTTTTCCCTTCCATGACTTCCCATCAAAGGCCAAGGGAACCCTTTCCGGCAAAGCTCCTCTCCCCAGCTTTCCACAGGGCAGACCTGGGGATACCCTCACGAGCAGAACATGTGATTCCCAGTCTTCACTGGGCAATTTGCATTTCTGACTGGAAGAAGTCTGATTTTCTAGGCCCCAGCTGACCCAGGAATGATTCCCCTCAAGCCACCTCCTCAAACCCCCTCGGAGGGGTTTGGGTAGCTCCTCCATAAGCCACGCAAACCTTCCACAGGTATCTTTTGAGGAACAGCTGTGTACCGGGTGCTGTTGTAAGAAGCAGGGGATAAAGCAATGAATAAAACAGACAACACGTCTGTCCCCATGGAACTTAGAGTCTAGATAGGGACACAGGCCAACAATGAGAAAAATCAGTAAAATCTAAGAGTATTTTAGGAAGAGAAGCACAAAGGAAGAAGGAAGGGTAAAGTGTATGCTTGTGGCCAGGAGGGCCAAGGTTGACGTTTTCAATATGGGAGCCAGAGGAAACCTCCTAACTTTTGAGAGAAGAGTGAAGTAAGGGAAGTCACTCTAGGGAGAGAAAACCGCGAATGCAAATCCCTAAGTCAGGAGCGAGCCTGCCTCCTTCGAGGACCGGCAGGGAGGCCACTGGCTGGAGCCGAGGGCCCGATGAGGAGAGGACTAGGGATGAAGCCAAGGGCACCAGGCCAGCCACGCAGCCCTGATAGGTCAACGGGGCCTCTTCATGAAAGAAAGGGCAACATCATGAAGTCCTTGTAGCAACTTCGTCCACAAAAGCAATGCACGCTCCGACTGGGCTCTTCTTCGCCCTGTCGCCACATACTAGGCAGGGAAGCCACTGTCCGTACTTACTGGGTTCTATCGGCGTGCCACAGCCAGCACACAGAAAGTTCTGGGCTGCTACCACGAGATCCCTCCTGAGTACAGAAAACGGTAAGTTACATTTCGGAAATAGCCAAGGGAGCATTTTTCACTGACTGGAAAGGACATTGACATCATGGTGCTTTTCCCTGCTTGGGGCTTTTTCTTGGTCATTTTTCATTATAGGATTCTTCAGTAGAGTTTTCTAGTTGAGATCTCTGGGTCTTTTGTTTAAGTTATTTTTTATTTATTTTATTTTATTATTATTTTTTTCTATTTTTGTTATGTTGGGGGGGATCTCTGGGTTTGTTTTTTGTTTTTGTTTTTGTTTTTGTTTTGTTTTGTTTTGTTTTGTTTTTCTGATCTCTGGGTCTTTTAAAAACGTCTGCTACCAGCCAAGCAGAAGTTGGTATCATGAATAACTCTTCCACCACGGGATCTTTAGAGACTGCTCAATATGCAGGCACAGGATCCCTGCCAGAGAGAACCGGAGACCTGTAACTCATGGGAGAAAGTTCAGGAAGACCAAACACCAAGAGGTGATGCACTCGGGAAGTTCACAAATGGATCCAAAGAAATCTGGAGGTCGGGTAAGACGTAAGCATCAAACATCTCCGTTGAGCAACAGTCCACTGACGTGTTTTCTACTGGACTGTTTGATGCCACAACTTCACATGTGATTTGGAAATACGAAGGTGGTCGTAAAGTTTTATTACAGTTTAGGATCAGCCAAAATGACCCGGGTAAAAATATGTGGAACCCTATCCGTATCCCTTAGAGACGACGTAGGAAGTTGTTCTAGAGAATAAAGACACCCCTTGCTAAGGAAAGTGATCCCTCGCAAAGCCTAGGGAAGGAGCTCTCCCGCTCAAGCACCCCAGAGGCCTTCATGGTGTTCTCTCAAAAGAAAAACGTAGGGGGCAGCCCAGGGGGCTCAGCGGTTTAGGACTGTCTTCGGCCCAGGGCCTGATCCTGGAGACCCAGGATCGAGTCCCATGTCGGGCTCCCTGCATGGAGCCTGCTTCTCCCTCTGCCTGTGTCTCGGCCTCTCTCTCTGTGTCTTTCGTGGATAAATAAATTAAAAAAAATAAAAAAAATGCAGGACAGAGCTTATGAGGCACTTCCGTGGGTCACAGGCAGTCACCATCGCCAGTCCCTTCTTTATGCTGCAGTGTGGGTGCCACATTAAATACAACCCAAGAGGAATGGAGAAACTGCAGCTGGTTAAAATGTCCCCTTATAATGTCACATACTCTCAAAGACAAATAAAATTACTACCTTAAATAATTACATATTGTATTTATACAAATACATCTATAAAAATGAGTTTATTTCTTTTTTTCTTTTGCATTCTCTTTGTCGTTTGTCTTTTAGGATTTGGTTACTTCTTAGAGAACAAAGTTTTTTTTGTTTGTTTGTTTTTGATTTTTGCATTCTGTGTCATTTCTTAACTATAGGAGCTATCCTCAAGATTAGATTTTCCCTTAAAAAATGTATCCATTGGGGTTTTTTAAATTTTTTTAAATTTTTAAAAATATTTATTTATTTATTTATTTATCCATCGGTTTTTATTTCACATTGCACTGGTGAAAAGAGCCGTCTTTTAAAATTCTTGTATATGAGTTTTAAGATCCCATATTAGCCCCTTAAAAAAAATCCCCACTTGAACTTATATAATTTTCAATTGCTATGTAACATACATGATGCAGGACACAGTTAAATTCTCAACTGTCCAACTACGGAGCCCAACCCTCCACCCACCCCCCAAACCCATGATAAACAGGGTGCTAAGAAGCTGACTCAGAAAAATATGCCCAACTTGCCTTTTCCTAAAACAAACTTTCCTTCATCCCTTGGTGTGTAATTTTCTTCCCTTTACCTCCTTCTACGGGGAGGTGGGACCCATCACACCTTGTCACCCGGCCCGGAGGCCCAAGCAGCAGCCCCACTTACTTGAGTGGTGGATGAACATCAAATATGATTTGAAATCGGGGGGGCTCCCAGTCTTCAGCCTCTCTGATCTTCGACTGAAGTTTAATTTCCTGAACCACATCCACACTGGATTCAAAGTCTTTCCGGACACGTTCTTCATTTACAACCTGTGTGTAACACAGAGGAGGATTTCAGAGCATGTACCTAAATGAGCATATTTCAGGAACTGAAAGAAAAAGAGCATTCAATTGTGTCTCCAGCATTAAGATTCGCCATGAAAAATTAAAACTGCCCTCCACTGAACGAGAGGAGCCCTCCCCGTCCCTGAAGCCGTCTGCAGGATTGCTGGTTGGAACACCACCCGGCTGAGATCACTTTTCTTATTTGGGGGGAGTTCATTTCTTTCCAGACTTGGAGTTACTGTAAGTAGGTCACTGGGACCTGGAATGCTTTGATTTCCCAGCAGGAGCCTCACCGCTCTTAGTGGACAGACTGACAGATGCTGCCAACCGGACCCCCCAGCTGTTGTCAGACTTCCCCAGAAACAGCTCTTTTAATCCCCTTCCCCTGCTTAACATCCAGTGGCTCCCAACTGAACCATTCAATTCTCCTGCAAGAATTTAAAATGCAAACTCCAGCGGATCCCCGAGTGGCTCAGCGGTTGACCGTCTGCCTTCGGCTCAGGGCGTGATCCTGGGGTCCCGGGATCGAGTCCCGGGATCAAGTCTCACATCAGGCTCCCCACATGGAGCTTGCTTCTCCCTCTGCCTGTGTCTCTGCCTCTCTCTGTGTGTCTCCCATAAATAAATAAAATATTTTGTTAAAAATAAAATAAAATGCAAACTTCTCGAATTAGCATTTTATGTCTTCCACAATTTGACCATCTTCAAACCCAACCTCCCAGGAAGATCAACACCCCTCACCCCAACACAGATACACACAAACACATGTCACCCCACACCAAGCTGCCCTGCTCAACAAATAACACCAGGTGCCCTCCTCCCCGTCACTTTTGCCCCAGCTGCCCTTAGCCAAGATCCTCGTCCACGTGTTTCTACCTGCTACCACTTCTCAAGTCCTGAGATCTCCAGTTGGCTTTCCCAAGTCCCCCGAGAAAATGAAACACTCCTCCTCTGCAACGTGCAGAGTGCTTTTCTCCTACCCAAGTCTTGGCTTTGCTGCAAAGTCCTCTCCCCACGGTGGGCTCCCCGCTGTCAGGAGGCAGAGTGCTCCCCAAGGGACCAGGCTGGGCGGGCTCCTGCTCTTCCCCTGACCAGGCCCCTCCAGGTGCTGGGAGTAACACTCTAGCATCTACTCAGTAGGATATTTGTGAGAAAGAAAATCCAAAATGCTGAATTCTCGGGGAGAATAATCCACCCTCAATAAATGCCAGATCCATCCTTCTGTTCCTGTCTCCCCCAACACCCGGTGACCAAACAGGGAAACACATAAATGTCTGAAGGGAACAGCAGGCAAAATTAGAACTTAGGAACTTTCGATTCAAGGCCCATTTATTTTGATACTTACTATGGAGCCAGCGGCATTGGGAGAACCTTCCAGCTGATGATGAACTTCTGACCACATCCAGCACTTCTGGAATACTCGGTACAACTCTTTGGCTATTAGCTCAGCGGAATTGAAGTCTGGCTCATAAACGATACTGAAAGGTAAGGGATGCAGAAAGTGGAAAACTATATTCGCGAGGAGTCTTCAGATTTTCAACTCTCTTTCCCGCTCCAAAAACTCAGAAGGGGTGTCACATGAGGCAGCATGCACCAACCATCCACTGGTTGTCTTACTCAACACAATTGCCCTGTGCTCAACAGAGCAGCTTTCATTTAGGTATTGAGGGTACCAAGACTGGGAAATGTGGTAAGAAGAGCACTGGATTTGGAGCCTTCGGCCTTGAATTCAAGTCCCACCTCTGCTCATTTAGCAGCACTGTGTCCTGAGGCACATTTAATCTGACCCTCAGTTTCCACACTTATAAAATGGGAGTTAACCCCCAACCCCCCGCCTGATTAAATGAGAATGTATATAAAGGCCTTTTAAGCTCTGTAAAAATTATAGCGGTGACTGTTCCATTGCTAAAGAGTAATCCCTGTCATTGGAACTGGCTGAACTCAGTCTGAGATGTCAGAGGTTGGGCATTCACAGTGCCTCAGAGGTCACGGCCCAGGGGTCCCGGCCCAGGTGGACACGGAAGAGATACCTCTTGGAAGAGCTGCAGGAGCATCCACAGGTTTCTGTGATATTGCTAAACTCACCAAGTTCTGCAAGCAAATAGAAGAAAGGGTATTAAAATCTTTCAGTCTGTTTCACTTACTCATACTCAATTTTGTAAGACTACAAAAATAAATCCCTGCACCGCAGAAAGAACGAGTTACTCAGCATCTCCGTACTTCAGGTTCTTTGGGTTTCTATTATGAGAAAGTACAGCTAATGACCGAAGATGGCATTTCAAAATACACCCTCCCGGAATTCCACCCAAATGTAACTGAGAGGCCAGACAGATCTCTGTCTGACTACAAGGAGTATCTGCCTTTTTTTTTTTTTTTTTAGTATCTGCTTTTGTGTTCAATTCTGTAAGTGAGATGAAAGATCGATTGTCGAGACATTTGAAATAAGAAGGACACCTTTTTTTTTTTTTTTTTTTTTATATCAGGGACATAATCTGATCCTGGGAGAAGTTCCTTTGAAAGCCACTATAATGTGGGATGGCATGTGATGCACGTCAACACGTGTGTGTGTAGCAGGAGGTGGGGAGGGAGGTTACGAGTCACAGCTGCTGAGTTTCCAAATCTTACCTACGACAACAAAGTCATCAAAGTCACATTTACAGGCTTCTTTGAGAACGTCACCGTAAGTGGGTGTCCCAGCCACCGGGCTGCCCTGTAACATAGCACAACCTAGAACAAGAGAGGAAGGAGGTTCCATCAACAAGAAAAAAAAAGAAAAACTGTACCACCTGTCACATCCAACTAACCAGAAACTGGGGAATAAAATGGGCCAAGAGTTTACTTTCAAAGAGTTTTAAAACCCAATTTTGAGAATTCAAAAATGCAGGGAGCTATTTTTGTGTTGTTCTTACATTCGCTGTGATTAAGCGAAACAGATGGATGAGGATCTGTGACGAGGAGGCCTTCAGAAGAGTGAGCGGCCTGCTTTCAGGCGTGTTTGAAATTTTCCATGATACGAAGTTTAAAAAAGAATGAAAGAGGGTAAAAAATCAGCCTCACGGTGAGGCAAAGGGTAGAGGCAACACAGAGGGTTGAAGAGAGTCCTCCCGAAATTCATATCCACCCAGAGCCTGTGCATGTGACCTTATGTGGAATTAGCCCCTTGGCAGAGGTGATCGTGTTGAGCTGAGGTCATACTGGATGCGGGTGGGCCCTAAATCCAACATGACCGTTTAGATTAGAAAGAGGGAATTATGAAAAGAGGGAAATTTGGACACAGACACTGATCTCCGGAGAGAAGGCCCTGTGAGATGGAGGCAGAGACGGGAGTGACACGTCTATAAGCCTAGGATGCCCAACGACCATGGGCAACCACTCAAAGCCAGGAGATCCATGGGACGGGTTCTCCCTCAGAGCCTCCAGAAGGAACCAAACCCTCCAACAACTTCATTGCTGACTTCTGGACTCCCCAAGTGAGAAAAGATACATTTTCTGTTGTTTTCAGCCACCTGGTTTGTGGTATTTTGCTACAGCAACCCTAGGAAACTACTTCCAATACGTCTAGGTTTTTCTATCCCAAATGCTAGTATTGGAATTTATCCTAAGAATATCATTAAAAAGAAAATTAAGGGACGCCCGAGTGGCTCAGTGGTTTAGCGCCGCCTTCAGTCCAGGGCCTGATCCTGGAGTCCCGGGATCAAGTCCCACGTCGGGCTCCCTGCATGGAGCCTGCTTCTCCCTCTGCCTGTGTCTCTGCCCCTCTCTCTCTCTTTCTGTCTCTATGAATAAATAAATAAAATCTTAAAAAAAAGAAAAGAAAGTTAAAAAGGTGAAAAAGGTGGGCTTTGATCATAAAGGAACTATTGGCAGTCCATTTAAATATTCAAATATGGAAAGCCACCTACGTGCCAAATATTGGTAAGTTAATTTTGCAAATCATGTTATTAACTCAAGAAGCACCATCGTGGGAAAAATGTGAAAACCGTAGCAACTTGGAAAACTGGATATGAAATAGTGTTAATATGATATGATCATATTATTAATGGAATTACAGTAATACGAGTACATAATCACTATGAAACTGTACTCACATGATTAAGTTTAAGAGAAAAACACACACAAAAATAAAAATAAATAAAAAATAAAAATAAAAAAAGAGAAAAACACAGAGAAGTGGATACAGTCGTTTAGGAAAATATTCTAGGCCACAGGTTACACGAATGGGCTTCAGAAGGGACTGGCCAGGGTTTAAAACAGCACTGCCTGGGTGGTGAGGTCAGTTAAGCGTCTGACTCGATCCTTGGATCCAACTCAGGTCATGATCTCAGGGTCCTGGGTTCGAGCCCCCGTGTCTGGCTCTGTGTGCTCAGTGCGGGGTCGGCATGGGGTTCTCTCTCCCTCTCTCTCTCTGCCCCTCCTGCTCATGCTCTCTCTCTCTTTCTAAGATAAATAGAGAAATCTTTAAAAAAAAAATTAAAAAAGAAACCACCACCACACTGCCCCATCCTAGCGAGGTGACCATGTACAATCAACTTCTCAACATTGATTTTCTCCCGGGCAAAACAGGGCAACGTCACCCTACCTGTGTGTTCCCCACACTCTTTTGACCATGATCCACAGGAACATGCATTCACATTGCAACTCAGTACAAACACAAAAATATATTTCACCGATTAAACAAACAAACAAAAAAGTTCCAGGACACATTGCCTCCTCTAGGTGAGGTGAATGCTGACACTTTCCAATCTTTTTTTTTCATTCGTTTTCAAATGCTCTCAAGACTACCCTGCAACTTGAAGTATGCTGACCTACCCCAGAGGAGAAAAGCTACTACTAAAAAGCCAATGTCCCAAGAGAGAGCCTTAATAAAAGATGCATATTTTTTTATTGGGGCAATAGAAATATTTTTGAGATTTCATTTAACATATTTATATTCATATTTAAAATATTTAGAGGCACCTGGGTGGCTCAGTGGGTTAAGCATCTGCCTTTGGCTCAGGTCACGATCCCAGGGTCCTGGGATGGAGGCCCCCCCCCCCCCCCCCGTCGGGCTCCCAGCTCGGCTGGGAGTCTGCTACTCCCTCTCCCTCTGCCTGCTGCTCTCCCTGCTTATTTATGCTCTGTCTCTCTCAAATAAATGATATCTTAAAAAAAAAAAAAAAGCTCAGCTAGCATTTCAAGAAATATTTATAAAATACCATCTCAGGCAAGGTACTACTGTGTGGAAGGGAAATTCAAATGGGAATACTTGTCCATCCAAGAGCTTAACACCTTGTAAGGGAGCTGAGACCCCGACGCACATCACCCACCGTCAGGAAACAGAGGTGCGTGCCATGGACCTTCAGAAGGCAGGGCGGCTCCACCTTGCACAACTCCAGGGGGCGGTGGGGCGCGCACACAGACAATCATAGAGCATTGTGGAGCACAACTTACGCTTAATTTCACATGAATGGTGCCCCTGTCTTGTGATGCGAATCTGGGAGCCTGTCTCAGTGCTGGTGGCAGGAGACTGCTTTCAAAGAATGGGGAGAATGAAGGAACTCATGTGAAGTTCCCGGGGACCCAGCATTCCAGGGAGCCTAGCCAAAGCAGAGGGTGGGGGGCAGAGGCTCGTCTGCAGGCAAGTTTACCAGACTAGGGTACCTGAAGCCCACGTACAACCTGGAGAAATCAGGAGATGCCCGTTGGAAAGCTGCAGCCCGCAGGCCTAAAAGTCCCAGGATAAAACATGGGACAAACTCGACAGGCCATTTGAGAGGCACGGAAGCTGTTCTAGGAGGACAGATGTGTGTGGGATCGATGAAAGGAAAGAGGCCGCAAGTCAAGAGAAAAATTAAAGGCAGCAAATGCATCGTGAGGACCTGAATGCACTTCTTGCAGAATGACCGGCCGGAGGCTGCGGCGATGGTGCAGCTCAAGGGCAGGAACAGGGACTGGAGGGAGGGGATGTCACCATTACTGAGAAGTCAGGGTTGATGTGTTCACTAGAAATGGGGCCAGGACACAGGCCAACCCCCCACCCCCCGAAAAGAGTCAAAGATAAGAGCGCAGAACTAGCAGGTGCTCTCTATGTTCATGCCCTGGAAGATGTTCTCCACGGCAGGTGCTCCAGGGGTCCCGTGCACCTGGGTTGGGCTGCGCAGCCCCGGCTGGGCGCTCAGGAGGACTGCAGAGCTGCAGAGCCCAGGCCAGATGCTGCGGGGTGTGGAGGGAATGGGGAGAGGAAGTCAGGCTGCAGGAAAGGAGAATGACGTCATCGCACAAGGTGAAAGAGGCCACAAAGCCCCAGAAAGGGCAGGTCCTCTATACTGGTCAGCCCTGTGTTTCCCACCACTGGGTTGGGTGAGGGTGCTCTGTATCCTGTTAAAAAAAAAAAAGAACTTCCTGGGATCCCTGGCTGGCTCAGCGGTTTAGAGTCTGCCTTCAGCCCAGGACATGGTCCCGGAGTCCCAGGATCGAGTCCCACATTGGGATCCCTGCATGGAGCCTGCTTCTCCCTCTGCCTGTGTCTCTCTCTCCCTGTGCATCTCTCATGAATAAATCAATAAAATCTTTAAAAAATAAATAAAATAAAATAAAATAAAACGAACTTCCCTTTCACTCTGAGCTAGGTAGTGCATTCAACAGCCAGCTATTGTGCATGGATCTGGTGCCAGGCGTCATGCTCTACGGTGGGAGCTGGAGTGAGTTCTCCCCTCATTACTGAGAAACGCCTGAAGACGCTTGGTCAAGGAAGCCAAGAGGAAAAGCAAACTTTAGTTTTTCATCTTTTTTCTTTTGGAAAAAAAGGGGTTGGAAGGGAGGAACAGATGACTAGTTGAGACAATGTTAAGTTCGTTGGTTACTGCCTGCCAACCAGGTAAATGTGGCGAGCAGGTCCCCGCTGCGTGGAGCAAGCACTTGTTAGGAGACGGGCAGGAGGGGAAACAGATTTGGGAGGTTCCAAGGGAGACGGAATCCTGGGCAGACACCCCGGTGCAGAACATCTCCTGGGACGTGAGTACAGACGAAGCTCCGAGGGCCGGAGCAGGGCTCCCACTTAGGAAGGGCAAATGCTACCTGCAGTTCTCAGCTTAGGGACCCTCTCTTCCAGGAGGGACTCCCCGGTTCCCAGGATGAAGCCCGCTCCTCCCGCTCTGGGGCCTACAGTGGGGGGGCCTACCTCTGCTACCCTGGGGACCCCATATGGCGTCCTCAGCCTCTACTCCTGCATCCCCACAGGGATGCTCCTGCAAGGAAGGAGCACGGCGTGTTGCCCCCATTGATACCCATCACCCAGGCCCTCGGGCTCCTGGTTTGTGGGATGAAGGACAGAGGAGTCCTCGGGAAAAGAAGCAATGTGTGAGAAGAGCTGGGGGACGGCCAGGTGACAGAAAACAGAGGAACAGGGAAACTATCAGCCACTGCCAAGGAGAAAGTATGATGGAGTCGAAGGGGGAAGAAACAAAACCCAAACCAAACACATTGATGTACCAACCGAGTGGAACATGATGACAACCAAGGCCAAATCCCAAAGGCAAAAATGGTGAGGATAATGGTTATTCAGGACCTTTTAGACAAAGGATATGATGATCTACTTTGGGACATGCCCGGAAAAGAGACGTAAGCACAGAACACAGCATAGAGTTCCCCTGATTTGCCCCCACTTGCCTTCATAGCCGCTGTCAGAAGAGTTGGAAGACCCAGATCCTTGCTTCATGTTGCTATAGAAGGTCGTCTCAGCATCAGCGTGACCACTGCCGGGTGCCCCCCTGGCCTCTTCCTCACCCCAGGGGTCTGGGTGCTGCTGACTCAGGATGGCGTACTTGATCTTCTCCATTGCCGCTATAATCATATCCGCAACGTAGAAGTGGGCGTTTTCCTGCAGGAAAAAAGAAAAGTATCAGTTAAAATACTCACAAGCGTGATTGCCTGTTTTCCACGGAGGGTGTATTGGGTTGAAAAATCAAGAGGCTACATCTAAGTGGAGCCAATGCATGGAAACAGAAATGTCCATTTACCTGAGGGACCACAGGTCATCATAGGAAGGACGGCCCATATCTTCCAGACACACACAGTTTAGGCCCCTGAGACCAACAGACAGCCCACGCTGGATTTCTCGTGATGGAAAATGACCCCCGGGGTTGGCAGTGGCCCGGGGGGTAGACATCAGTCATGGAAACCTGCCCAGCTGAGCGCACTGACTCAGAGCCCGCCTTAGCTTATGCTCCTGCCAAAGGCTGGAAGGAAACCTACGTGCCACGCTTCATCAAGTGAAGTTTCCAGATTTAAATCAGAACAGTACCATCTATGGAATTAACACTCTCTGTGGTTAAAAAAAAAAAAAGAAGAAGAAAAAGAAAAAAAGAAAAAAGAAAAAGAAAAGAAGAAAGAAAGATGTGTTCACCTTTTCAACATCGACAGGGAGCAGGAATGCCTCTGGTGAGAAGGGATTCAAGGTTCTTCCTTGCACAGCACCTGCCAAGGCAGCAAGTTATTAAAAATGGAGAAAAAGAAGTTCAAAGAATCCTAAGAAAACCAAACAATTGTAGGCAGTGGTCTTTGAAAAAAATTTTTTTTAATGAGCACAATTCTAGAATAAA